>NC_041394.2:23480844-23815219 GCF_900747795.2 Erpetoichthys calabaricus | reverse complement strand
AAGGTTCAGTGAACAAGGTGACCGGTGATTCCAAGAATTTTGCTGAGAAAAACGTTTTGACAAATCTTTCTGATCCCCACTAATCCTGAATCTTGTACTTTCTGAGGCCACGGGTGTTGTGATTGAGCCAGAATTCCCAATCAGCCTACTGGAGAATTTTACCAGAGGATGAACATATGGAATTCTTTAACAAAAGACATTCTTGTTCATCATGGTGGTACAGAGTGGTGACGTGTTCCATGCTGATCAGACATGCAAGTAAGAATTTTACTTTGTACACGTGACAATATTATCCATGACAATTAATATCCTCACAAGTGGTGCAGTAGTAGTGCTGCTGCTTTGCAGTAAGGAGATTGTGAGTTCGCTTCCCAGGTCCTCCCTGTGTGGAGAGCGCTTTGAGTAGTGAGAAAAGAGCTATATAAATGTAAAGAATTATAATTAATACTTTTATTATTAAACAACCCTATCCTATGCTTGAGACAATGTGGTGGGTAAAAGACAAACCTCTTGGAAAAGTGTCCAGACCATCTGAAACAACAGAAAGTTTGAAGCCTACAAAAGTTGAAGAACATGCAAGCAAGTGAAGGCAAATCAATAATGGAAGGCCTGCTTTAGCCTGAAACTTTCCTTCACTGTTCATATATTTCTGTAGATATTTAAGCATTCAGATTATTTGCCAATATTTCCTCTTAACATGCAGAAGAGGCATGTGTGGAATAAGTCTTGTTTTACATGTATTATACAAAGTAAACTTAAATGTAATTGCATGTTAACTGATGATAGAAAGGCATAGATCTACCAATTACTAGATGTCAAGAAAGCAATGTATTATGGGATATTTTTTAGTTTTAGATATTTTTCGAATTCGACTGTCTATCTGAAATGTCTACAGACTAAATAGTCTGTACTTGCTTGCGTTTAGAACCAGACATGGCTAGTTTAAGGTTGTATTTTAGGTTGTAGCAGCTATTGTTATGATCTGGAATTTCTGAGATAGTGAAAGTATGTGAGATTTCCAAAATAAACCACAAAAGCTGGCCAGGACCTTTCATTGGCCAGCCCAGAAGAGGCTCTCTCCCCAAGAAGGCAATTTCTTAAAATTCTACCTGCAGGCTGCAGCCTACACAGGCCTTGCTTTTAAAGTTGAATATGTTACAAATGTCTCCAAATGCCCAGCAACTGAGATAAACTGTTAAAACTCTGGCTTGTCAAGAAAAGGGAAAAATTGAATCTTGATAACTTGACAGTTTATTAACAAAACCAGAGAAATATAGCAAAAATAACCAAAAGCAGTAAAAATGATTTACCTAAAAAAAAAATCTGAGGTAACCAATTTTAATTAACAATCTAAAAGCAGTAATCCAAGAACAAGATTTGAAAAATCACAAAACAGGTAAGTTCACTGGAAGAAAACAATTCTCTGTTACAAAACCTAGTGCTCCACTGCTGGGCTCTCTTTATGACTGACTATAAAGCCAGAAGTAGGAGCTAGGAGCAGCGATACAGTTATAATATAGCACAACCTGAGCCCCTTTATAAAGCGCGTATTTACATATGATGACGATATCATTTTTAAGATGAAATGCAGCAAAATATGTTTATTACATTATACAGATAAAATGTTAACATCATTTAAATAATCTATTTTGTTAATAATTAAACATGTGAGGACACGGTGTTGCAGCACTAGCTAATTCACGGATTGTTCCTGCCTCGCGCTGTATTCTTGCTGGGGCTGGCGTGACACTGGAAGGACAGATGGATAGAATAATTAAACCTGTACTACGAAGATATTTCAATGTTCCTTAAAAGTTTTGAAGAATCTAAGCTTACAGATGGCTTAAAATCTATTACAGAGATGATTGTGTGGCGATTGGTTACTTGGAGAAAAGAAAAAGAAGGACAGGAATTGGAGGTTAGTACGTTTGAAAGAGACAGTACTGCTGTAATAAATGATTTCATCGAAGGTTGCGCACAGCACAGCAAGCATCTTGCGGGAGGCAGAAAAAATCTCTAGACAGGGTGCCAGTTCATCACTATCACTGCACCACCTTGTTCCCATGTTCAATAACACACTTTAACTCCTATCATCATGAAAATGATATCAAGTATACATCTCAGTATTTTAATTATTCAGAGAGCTGTAATATCACAAATGTAATGGATTCTGTGTCCTGTCGAAGGCGCTCTCCGTGGCAGACATGTTTGCTTGCTCCACTCCATGACGTTTTTTGTTTTGTGTTTTTGTTTTTCGACTTTCTACAGCACACAAATGCTTTGCAATACTATCATACATCATACAGGCATTGCGGGACATTGCTAACTCACACAGTCCTTTACCATCTGAGCTACAGTTCATTGTTCGCTCCCGCAGCCAACACCACAACCACACCCAGGAAGACCCCATAGCACCGAAGTCGAGTGACCAAGCTGACCCCAGGAGAGTGCTCCGGAGATGGCGACGCAAGCGAAGCTAGAGAGGAGGGCTCCACGGTAGGCTGAAACCCGCGCTAGCCGACCACCGCTACCCAGCCTCTTGCTAGCCAACGTGTGGTCTCTGGAAAACAAACTGGATGAGTTAAGAACCAGGATAACAGAGCAGTGGGAAATAAGAGAGTGCTGTGTTCTAATTTTCACCAAGACCTGGCTTTTGGACAAGTCCCAGAATGCACTGTTCAGCCTCAGACTCACTCCGTGCACCGAGGAGATCTCACCGCAGCCTCCGGTAAGGCTACGGGGGTATGGGGTGTGTGGGGGAGGCGGTTGGGGGAGATGGGTGTTTATTAACAACTCGTGGTATGGAGACGTACGGACTGTTTATAAGCACTGCTCACAAGACGGGGAGTTTTTACTGAGGAAATGCCAACCCTATTATCTACCGAGGTAATTCGCTGCTGTCCCCCGTGAGTTAACTCCACGGCAGCACTCTGCAAACTCCATGACGTCATGAGCTCATTAAAGACGGCTCATCCCGATGCTGTTTTTATCGCAGCTGGTGACATTAATCCGTGCAATTTACGGACTGTACTTCCTAAATACCACCAATACGTGAACATTCCCACCCGTGAGAAGAACACACTGGATCATGTTTACAGCAACATACGCGGTGCATACAGGGCTGCACCCCGCTCCCAATTCAGACAAGAAGACCACATCTCTCTGTGCTTGTACCCAGCCTACAGACAAAGGCTGAAACAAACAAACACTATTATTAAGAAGGTTAAATTTTGGACACCAGAGACTGAGAGCTCCCTGCAGGACTGTTGTGCTCAGACAGACTGGGATGTGTTTAGGGTTGCAGCCACTCTAGAGGACTCTTCTATCAGCATACAGGACTATGCTGAGTACGTGACTGGATACGTTAGCACCTGTATTGACAACATTGTGCCCACAATACCAGCCAGGAAGTTCCCCAACCAGAAGCCCTGGATAAACAGTCAGGTACGCCACATGCTGCGTACCCGCTCTCTTGCATTTAGATCAGGCACTGAGATGGATTACAAAGTTGCGAGGTATGGACTAAGAAAAGCCATCACAGCAGCCAAGAGGCAGTACAGAGATAAGCTGGAGGGCTTCTGTTCTACTGCTGACTCTGGAAGTATGTGGCAGGGCCTACAGCGCATCACAGACTACAGGACCACCACCAGCACAATCAGCTCCACAGACAGTCTGCTGGATGATCTCAACACTTTCTACACCTGCTTTGAGACATCCAGCAACAGCACAGAGTGGAGGCACACACACACCTGGACCACCCAACCCCAAAACAGTCTATTCAGGTCAGGTACACAAAGCACTAAGGAAGATCAACCCCCGTAAGGCAGCAGGACCAGACAACATCCCTGGGCAGGCTCTCAGAACATGTTCCAATGAGCTGATTAATGTTCTCTGCTCCATCTTCAACCTTTCCCACAGTCAGAGCATCGTTCCATCCTGCTTTAAGACTACAATCATCATCCCCCTTGCTAAAAATAGCCCACCCACCAGCCTGAATGACTACACTCCAATCATCATGAAGTGTTTTGAGAGAGTGGTGCTAGCCCACATTCAGTACAGCATACAGGACAGCCTGGACCCCCTGCAGTATGCCTACTGGCCTAACAGGTCCGCCTCAGATGCCATCGCGGCCCATCCATCCATCCATTGTCTCCCGCTTATCCGAGGTCGGGTCACGGGGGCAGCAGCTTGAGCAGAGATGCCCAGACTTCCCTCTCCCCGGCCACTTCTTCTAGCTATTCCAGGAGAATCCCAAGGCGTTCCCAGGCCAGTCAAGAGACATAGTCCCTCCAGCGTGTCCTGGGTCTTCCCCGGGGCCTCCTCCCGGTTAGACGTGCCCAGAACACCTCACCAGGGAGGCGTCCAGGAGGCATCCTGATCAGATGCCCGAGCCACCTCATTTGACTCCTCTCGATGCGGAGGAGCAGTGGCTCTACTCTGAGCCCCTCCCGGATGACTGAGCTTCTCACCCTATCTTTAAGGGAAAGCCCAGACACCCTGCGGAGGAAACTCATTTCAGCCACTTGTATTCGCAATCTCGTTCTTTCGGTCACTACCCATAGCTCATGACCATAGGTGAGGGTAGGAACATAGATCGACTGGTAAATTGAGAGCTTCGCCTTGCTGCTCAGCTCCTTTTTCACCACGACAGACCGATGCAACGCCCGCATTACTGTGGATGCTGCACCGATCCGCCTGTCAATCTCACGCTCCATTCTTCCCTCACTCGTGAACAAGACCCCGAGATACTTGAACTCCTCCACTTGGGGCAGGATTTCGCTACCAACCCTGAGAGGGTACTCCACCCTTTTCCGGCTGAGGACCATGGTCTGGGATTTGGAGGTGCTGATTCTCATCCCAGCCGCTTCACACTCGGCTGCGAGCCGATCCAGAGAGAGCTGAAGATCACGGCCTGATGAAGCAAACAGGACAACATCATCTGCAAAAAGCAGTGACCCAATCCTGAGCCCACCAAACCGGACCCCCTCAACACCCTGGCTGCGCCTAGAAATTCTGTCCATAAAAGTTATGAACAGAATCGGTGACAAAGGGCAGCCCTGGCGGAGTCCAACTCTCACTGGAAACGGGTTCGACTTACTGCCGGCAATGCGGACCAAGCTCTGGCACTGATCGTACAGGGACTGAACAGCCCTTATCAGGGGGACCGGTACCCCATACTCTCGGAGTACCCCCCACAGGATTCCCCAAGGGACACGGTCGAATGCCTTTTCTAAGTCCACAAAACACATGTAGACTGGTTGGGCAAACTCCCATGCACCCTCCAGGACCCTGCTAAGGGTATAGAGCTGGTCCACTGTTCCGCGACCAGGACGAAAACCACACTGTTCCTCCTGAATCCGAGGCTCAACTATCCGACGGACCCTCCTCTCCAGGACCCCTGAATAGACTTTTCCAGGGAGGCTGGAGAACAAAGACTTCTACATCAGGATGCTCTTTGTTGACTACAGCCTTTAACATGGTTATCCCCCATAAACTCACCCATAAACTGTCTGCACTTGGCCTGCACCGCACCCTCTGTGACAGACTCCTAGACTTTCTGACTGGCAGGCCCTAGTCTGTCAGGATTGGTAATAGGATTTCAGCCACCATTATCACAAACACAGGCACCCCACAGGGATGCGTCCTCAGCCCCATCCTCTACACCCTGTTCACTTACGACTGCGTCGCCGCCCACAAAGATAACATCATTCTACAGTTCACAGATGACACTGCAGTGATAGAACGCATTACTGGAGGGGACGAGGTGGCCTACAGGAGGGAGGTGGCCATTCTGGTGTCATGGTGTGAGGACAACAACCTCACCCTCAACACAGACAAGACGAAGGAGATGATAGTGGACATGAGGAAGGAGAGGAGACCTCACCGGCCACTGTTCATCTGAAGGCTTGAAGTGGAGAGGGTGAGCAGCATTAAATACCTGGGCATCTACATCAGTGAGGACCTCACTTGGACACTTAACACCACACAGCTGGTCAAGAGGGCTCAACAGTGGCTGTACTTTCTGAGGAGGCTGAGGAAGTTTGGTATGTCGACTAAGATCCTCTGCAACTTTTACAGCTGCATTGTTGAGAGCATCTTGACCAGCTGCATCACCGTGTGGTACGGCAACACTACAGCTATGGACCACAAACGTGAGCAGAGAGTGGTAAAGACTGCTGAGAAGATCACCAGGACCCCACTGCCCTCTACAACTGCAGAGACAGCAGGAGAACTGCCTCTATCCTCAGGGACCCCACCCACCCCCAGCACGAACTGTTCACACTTCTACCCTCAGGCAGGAGGTATAGAAATATGAACTGCAGGACTTCCAGGCTAAAGAACTCCGTTAGACTCCTAAATAACTGACTGGAGTTTATAACCATGGTGCTCCTCACTTTATCTACCTCACACAGCTTTATATGACTTGTCCATCACACACCTACCTGCACATTACACTTTATATTTCTATTCTGTTTTTATACTTGATGCTGCCTCTGTTACTTATTATCAATCTGCTACTTATTATTTATATTTATCTTTAGATAGATAGATAGATAGATAGATAGATAGATAGATAGATAGATAGATAGATAGATAGATAGATAGATAGATAGATAGATAGATAGATAGATAGATAGATAGATAGATAGATAGATAGATAGATAGATAGATAGATAGATAGATAGATAGATAGATAGATAGATAGATACTTTATTAATCCCAAGGGGAAATTCACATACTCCAGCAGCAGCATGCTGATAAAGAAAATATTAAATTAAAGAGTGATAACAATGCAGGTATACAGACAGACAATAATCTTTGTATAATGTTAACGTTTACCCCCCAGGTGGAATTGAAGAGTCGCATAGTGTGGGGGAGGACTGATCTCCTCAGTCTCTCAGTGGAGCAGGACGGTGACAGCAGTCTGTCACTGAAGCTGCTCCTCTGTCTGGAGATGATCCTGTTTAGTGGATGCAGTGGATTCTCCATGATTGACAGGAGTTTTATACTTCATACGTTGGTTTTGTCATTTGGTGTGGACAGTAATGAATGAATTTCACTGTACAGGGATTCACAAACAGAGCACATAGACGAACACATACAAAACAAAGCATTTGATGTGCTACTGTAGTTGCGAGGGTATTTGAAAAACTGGTAAATTAAATGATTTAAAGATGAAGTTTATGATGTTCTACTTTAATGACAAAATAAACTATGTGATTAAAGTGGAAATTTCGAGATTAAAGTTGACATTTTGAGCTTTTTTCTCACTGTGTCCTATTTTTTTCTTTTCTCTGTACCCTGATAAGCTTTCATATGACACTCAGACGGTGGGCTACGAGTCGCCTTTTCACGGCGACTTTGATATCTGACAACTTCTTTTTTATTTCGGGCACTGTGCAACTTTGTGAACTTGAGCTTTTGAGTTTCTCCGACACTCTGTCACTTGATTAACTTCCACGGTTGTTGTTTATACCACTGTTTAAACCAACAAATAGTATGTTTTTCCTGGCCTCCACTTGGTATTCACTGAAATTCTTCTGATTCCCCCCACCCCCCGTGCTTTTGCAATTGCCTTTTCACAGAACATTAAGCTTAATGG
Source organism: Erpetoichthys calabaricus (assembly GCF_900747795.2). NCBI lineage: Eukaryota > Metazoa > Chordata > Cladistia > Polypteriformes > Polypteridae > Erpetoichthys > Erpetoichthys calabaricus. Next base: position 23,807,616 of record NC_041394.2, on the reverse strand, counting down.
CTATTTATATTGATTTGCATATTCAAAGAGGCGTAATTCTGGGAGGAGTTTGGGTGGAGTAGCAGGCACGTGCACGTGCGTTACTTTTCATGCTGACCGGGATTTATGGAGCAGAAGAATGTGGAAGTTGGCAAACGCACAGATTTATGCATCTGGGTTATTTGTGCATACACAGATTTCCACTTTTGTCCTTATGCCACATTTTAGTGTGAATTCTACGCACACATTATGTATAAGGCCCCAGGTGTTTGCCCATTTCTGAAGCTTGTCTGGGTCTTTTTAAATTCTTTTTGCTGCCTCCACGGTGTCTTCAATCCCTCCAATTTTAATGTCATCTGTGAATTTATCTAACTCACTAACTATACCAGAATCAGTGTCATTAATAGAAATCAGAAAAATAACTGTCCAAGGACATACTCCTGAGGGAGTCCATGGATGACCTCACTCCATGTGGAGTTTTCCTTTCTTATCTGTACTCTTTTCCTCCTTCCAATTAACCAACTAGAAATCCAGTTTTCAGATTATCTCTAATTACCTCTGAACTGGATTCTGTCTTTGAATCTGAGCCCACCTGATCTACAGTATAATATACCATTAATTCCTATTTGAATCTCTGCATAAATTACCAATCTTGATTTTGGAGTAATCCTTTGAACAGGTAAAACCATTGTTACAACAAAATTAATAACACACAAATAAGAAGATCAGCTGTATGAGAGAACTTGTTGAGGACAACCAAGTTAAGTGTGTGCATTGTTAGCAATGAATGACAATGTGGAGACACTTTCATTGAAAGCATCTGAGCTGTTGTGATAGTGCTAAGAAATGGCATACTTTTCCATGACCATCAAAATACTATGAAGAGCAACGATCCAAAACCAATACCGTTCAGCCACATTGACTCATCCAGACAACGCAGCCCAAATTAGGAGAAGAGGAAACTCCAAAAGCACATGAGAGTCTGGCAAGACGTTCCCAACTCAGAGCTAAAGCCACTATGCCATCAATGACCACCACCTTCTTCCACATGAAACACTTTTCTCACATTTTGAATAATGATTTCATTTTTTTCATTTCAGTGTATTATTTATTGTCATTATACTTTCATACAATGAAATGCTGATGACTACTTTCCATGTGCAACAAATAAAAAAAAAGTAATAATAAACGTTAAATTCCAATTTTAGGGCCTGTGCAGGCAAGAAGCCTACCTTCTGAATTGGGGCTAGGCTGCTTGGAGTGAGGCCTGTTCTGGAAGTTCTAACTTGTAACAAAGGCAAGTCTGGCCTTGTGTGGCTTTTTGGTGGTCTGAGCCTATTTTTGAAAGGCTTAATCACAACAATGTACAACTCTTCACCCTTCCAGAAGAAGGTTTCTTAGGCAACCTCATGGAAAAGGACAACAAAATTCCTTGCAGGAACTGTATGCTCCCATCCAAAGAAAGATAAATTGATGACATCTTTCCAGTCTTCACATTTAACGAGTTCCCACTGGTATCATGAACTTTCTTCTATTGGCTAGTAGGTGTTCCAACCTCTCACCAACCCTCTGAAGTCTCTTTCTTGCCTATAAAATGAAGCTTTGAATTATTCCAGCGCTTTGCCGGGGGAAATATTGCCCAATTCCTTGCAGGTTACACTTTTTCTCTTGATTTTTAACTTGTATGTCTACCTATTGTACCTCCAGGATTGCAGCACGGGGCACACAAACACCTTACTTTCCATGTTCCCATACGTGTGTTTCTTTCTCCTGCTCTCTGTGTCTTTCTGAAATTCATCACTGTGCTGTGACGCCTGTTTTTCCCTCAGAAAACCTTCATCTCTAAGCAATATGAAGTAAGAAACACTCATCTCATGCCTCCAGAAGTCTCCGATTAGACAAGGTAATGCACCCATAGTGCAGTCTGTGGAGTCTGAACTGTCAACATAATCTGAACCATTTATTTATTTATTCCCTGAATATATCACAAGTGTGGAGACATGGCTGTTTAAGGAAATGTGTACTGTGTTCAAAAAAGAAGTTCATTATTTTGGTTGTGCGCTACCCAAACGTTAATGAAGAAGTGGGGAGGAAATCGCTTCCGTGACAAGTTATGAACATGTTAGGCAACAAGAAATCTACAGTCGTTTTAGAGAAGGAAGTGTGTGGCAATGAAACAGCACCATTGTGCTGATCAAGGTCCTGACATGGAGGGGTGAGCACATTCAGAAGATGAGACCAGATCACTCAATCTCTTATTTCCGTAACTCTTGCAAAACAACAGTTGAATTTTGAAATTCTTTAAAGGGTAACTTTATTCCTCACTAGTTCTGCAGACACGGCATCGAGTCATATATTTGTTTTATTTTTAAATTATAAAGTAAATGCCATCAATTGATTATTGGTTTATCAATAACACTAACTTATCCCTAGAGGTTAATACAGCATGACAAGCAATGGAGCATTGATTCAATTCTATGGTATATGTTGGCAACACAGGGTGCAAGGTTATGACTCACCCTGGGTATGGAACCACACATTACATTCACATGTCCTCATAAATTAACTTAGTACACACATTTGTTAGGAGGAAAACCAGACACTTTAGAACATAAGGATATAAAAATTTGACAGATGAGAGGAGACCATCAAGTTCATCAAGCCTATTTCTTTAGCTAACAGCTAAGCTATCCCAACATCTGATTCAGATTCTTCTCAAAGATTGTCAAGGTTTCTGCTTCAACTCCATGTCTCGGTAGTTTGTTCCAGAGTCTCACAACTCTTTGTGTAAAGAAGTGCTTCCTGGCTTCAGTCTTAAATGCACTTCTTCTTAATTTCCACTGATGTCCTCGAGTATGTGATTCACCGTTAAGATGAAAAACTATTGCTGGATCTGCTTTATAAATTCCTTTGAGGATTTTAAATACCTGAATGAGGTCCCCACACAGTCTCCTCTGCTCAGGCTAAACAGGTTTAATTCTCTGAGTCTGTCACAGCAGGATGTGTCCTTAAGTCCCATGATGCACTTGGTTTCTCTCCTCTGCACAGCTTCAAGTGCTGCTATGCCTTTCTTGTGCCGTGGTGACCAGAACTGCACAAAACACTCCAGATGTGATCTTACGAGTGCATTTTATAATTTGAGCATAATGTCCCTTGACTTATATTCAGCAGTTTTTGTGATATGACCAAACAATTTATTTACATTATGATTTGCTTCAGTACATTACTTAGTCAATTAAAATGTGTGAACACCTCCAAGAAGTTGCTTCCTGTATGACAGTGTCTCCCGTCTTGTATTAATAATTGACTTTCCTTTTGTCCACATGTAACAATTTCTACTTTTCCAATTTTTTTAAAACTGCATTTTCTGGTTGTTCCATCAGTTCTGAAGGTTGTCCAGATCTTTTTGAATTCTTTCTACTGCCTCCTCAGTGTCGTTCATCTCTCCAATTTAAAAGTTTACACATTTACTAATTATACCAGAATCAATGTTTTTAATATAAATCAGAAAAAATAATGAAGCACCAAGGACAAGGGGACTTCACTGGTGACCTCACTCCATATGTAACATTCGCCTTTGATCTGTGTTCTTTGTGTCCTGCCAGTTAACCGACTAGAGACTCAGTTTTGTAGGTTACCTCTGATGCCTACAGCTTCTAGTTTTACTTTGGAGAAGAACCTACATGGACACCAGCAGAACACAAAAGAACTTCATATAACCAGGATTTAAACTCAGTTGTGAGGCAACAGTACTAACTACTGTGACATGGCAATGCTACAAAACAAACCAGATTTAGCAGTTGACATACATCTTCTGGCAATCATCCTCAGTTTTTCACAGTGCCAAACAATTTGTTTTCATAATCTGCTTAGTTGCAGTATCTCCCACTTCTGCATTTCTCAAAACAGGATCTGACACATCAAGTTAAGCTTTCCAAATTCATGATTAAAAATACAGTTTACCTCTAAGCCAGGATCAACATTTGTAGGAGGCTTCTTCAAATCCACTCTAGTATCCTGATCACAGGGTCCTCTCAGGATTGTGTTCTGTTTCCTCTCCTTTTCTCTCTCTACACAAATGACTGCACCTCCAGTGACCCATCAAAAAACCTAATGATGTTTGTTGATAACACCTGAATAATTGAAAACAAAAAATTAACTAATTAACTAAAAAGGCAAACTTATTTATAGGACACACTCTGGACGCCTTGCACTGGGACTGTGAGTGCTAAGTCAGAGTCAGACATTTTCTTTCTTTTCAGTCATTCTGGTGCTTGTTCAGACTATAGTGTGTGTACGTTTATATATATATATATATATATATATATATATATATATATATATATATATATATATATACAGAAAATTCTTGGGTCTCCTTGCAGCATCTCCTGGCGGCACCCAGCAGGGCTGTGAAGCCGTACTCCAAATCCCATGGTGCCCTGTGGGAATCGGGGATACCGCTATGCTGCAGGGACATCTCCATCTGCCGTCATGGGGAAGTAATGTCCCTTAGTAGCTACTTTCCCCCATCTTTCTCCTCTATGGGCATCCCGGCCAGGTTGAGCAGCCAGCCGTCCACCTCAGTATACACACCCACACACACACACATATATATATATATATACATACTGTATAGTGATAGAACTGGGCCGTTAGCAAGCCCCAAACCCCAAACATGATCACTCAGTACAGTGTTCATCATAAACAAAACCTCCAAAATTGACAAAACACACCTTTTCTCTCTTCAAAATCCACTTCTCCTCACAAATCCTCTCCTTTCCTTACCTCTGACCAACGCACTGCCCTCCTCCAGTCAAGTGTTGTCTTCCTTCTTCCCAGCTCCGACTCACCTGAATAAGGGAGTGTGGTCCCTTTTATTGAGGACCCGGGGATATTTCCAGTGCCAGGGTTGCTACCCGTTGGAAGTACTTCTGAGTCATACAGAAGTCCAATATAGCAGGAAGCAGTTCCCCCTGCAGAACCCCCTTGCAGCACCACCAGACCCCAGCAGGGCTGCATTGCCGGACTGCAACTCCCGGTATTCCTTGCTGGTTCCTGAATGGGCACCGATATAGAGGGTTGCTGCCATTTATTGCCTAGGGCCACGGTTTTCAAACTGTGGTACGCGTATCACTGGTGGTACTTCAACTCATGCCAAGTGGTACTCGTGTGGTCCTTTATTTTCCACGAATCGATGTTGCTAGAATGCCAATATGTTGCATATAATCATATATAGTATAAGTATACTACTGTAAATGCATGGAAGACTCCAAGCTGGCTTTTATTAGCGCGGGCACCCATTTCCTTAATTAGTTTAATATCACTTTAACGTCATAATTATAGTCATTATAGTGATTATAGTGACTTTTTCTTCAAAACAACACGGGCGTAAATTAACGATTCATTGACAGTGGTACTTCAGTTTACTGGTCCTCGCGGAGTGGTACTTGTTCAAAAAAGTTTGAAAACCGTGGGCCTAGGGGGATTAAATATACCTCTGTGACAGTCCTTCCCTGTCCTCTTCTTTTATCTTAGCCAGGGATGGTACTGGAATCATGTCCAGCTGGGATGGTCATCCATCCCATAGGGCAGCCTTGTCCTGGTGCAACCTCCTTCCCTCTCTTGGCCAGGATGCCTTCCTGTACTCTTGAGATCTCCCGTCCAGGTAAGGGATTTTGCCAACTTCCTGCCAGGATGCCTGTCCATCTCATATGGCCCCTATAATATATATATGTCACACACGTGCGAGTAGGAGACAGCTAAAGGGCCTGAGTAAATGTAATACTACACCAGACCAGGGTGTGGCAGAGTGTGTTGACTGTCTCTCTCAGTTACTTGCAGACCATTCCCAGGAAATCTCGCTGGGTCCCGACACATCTGGTGACATCACTTCCGGTCCGGCACCTCTGATGATGTCACTTCCGGCTCCGGCATAGATGACATAATTTCCTCCATCGGCCCTTAAAACTGCCATCTTACCTCCAAGTATTCAGTTCTGTTTTGGATTCAGTCTTGTGAACATCTCTGTTCAATAATTTCAAACTTTTTCAGCCGGGATATAATATACAGGTGGTTGCCCAAAACCTTTATAATGTCTGGAGAGTCTTTATTCTCACACTATGTATATTTATTTATTTATTTATTTAAAGCTGTACAAAGCCAAAAAAACAAAAAAAGCTTCTGTAAAAAGCCAATTTTTTCCCCAAGAACATATAAAGTTCTGTCTGTCTCTCGATCTATCGATCACCGATGGGGATGAGGTACCATACTGGAAAGGAGGCCAGCTGAGGCACCCTCAGTAACCACAATTTTAATACTCTGGAAACAATAGAAATGGTTGTAGAAACTCCTCACCTCCAGCCCTCCTGGTTATAAATAGCATGAGGGTGGAATCGATTAAATTTCTTAGAAACACAAATCACTCACTGTCTGAACTGGGCTAAAAATGTAACTTCTCTTATCAAAAAACACAAACACAAAAAACACATTTCTTTCTCGGTCACTTAAGAAGTTTAACTCGTCCCAATTAGTGCTGGTGTAGTTTTACTACTAACATTCTCCATATTGACTAGTATTGCAATGCATCTGCTAACTCAAAATACACTATACAGTAATCCCTCACTTATCGTGGGAGATAGGTTCCAAGGCCGACCGCGATAACTGAATTTCCGCGAAGTAGGGACACCATATTTATTTAATTATTTAACGTGTATTTGGACGTTTTTAAACCCTCCCTGTATTGTTTACAACCCACCATTTACTCTATTAAAAACACGGACAACTGCTAAGCAATATGAAATCGGTAGATAAGTTTACACTTACTGTATAGCGAAGTGCACGTAGCAGCTTGTAGGCAGTCATGACGTCGTCGACCTTGTTGCAAAGATTCCTAAAGCAGATTCCATCCAGACTACTGCCTTATCACATCCACTTGCAACTCGTTTTGCGCCCTGGTTAAAGGACACTGCAGCCGTAGATCTTATATGCTTTTCCTCCTTTTTAAATAAAAAGAATCGTGGACTCATTGATGCTGTGATGGTGTCCTGCAGCAGTGTAGCTGTTCCCTTCCTTCAACATATCCAAAACTTTTACCTTTTCTGCAATCATTTGCATCTTCTGTTGGTGCTTGGACACGGCCCCTGAAGCAGTAGCACGTTAATGATGAATGAGTGAGATGAGACTTCCTGGTTAATGCAACACTCCGTCGCTGAGCCAATCAGCAGCACACAGGAACTTAACTGCGTGCTCTGATTGGGTAGCTTCTCAGCCATCCGCCAATAGCATCTCTTGTATGAAATCAACTGGGCAAACCAACTGAGGACGCAAATAACATACCCATTGTCCGCAGAAACCCGTGAAGCAGCGAAAAATCCGTGTTATATATTTAGATATGCTTACATATAAAATCCGCGAAGTCGTGAATCCGCGAAAAGTGAACCGCGAAGTAGCGAGGGATTACTGTATCAGGGGTTTCCAACCACCAGGGGGTGTGAGATGGCATTTCAGTGACAAAGAAGAAGGATTTGCTCAAACTGATTGCACCACAATAAAGTCAGTCAACATACCTCAATCGGTTTCTAGCTGTGGCCTGTCATTTGTCCTGCAATTGAAGAAACATTCTCATGGGTTCCTTGCTGCAGGCGGAGCATTTGTAAAGGCAAATAACTTTATTTGAAATTGGATTTGGAGTTTGGACCTTGCAATGATACATAGAGAAGGTTGAAGTCAGGTACTGATTTCTGTTAAGGCCTTGATTTTGATTTGACATTTATGCCCTGGTGCGGGCAAAAGGGAATGAATTGGACACAACATCTGCTGCTTACACTCAGCCCATCTGTCTTACTGGTGGTCCTGGCAGCAGCGCAGCAATTTGAACTGCAGTGCAGGTGTTATTGGGGGGACTAGAAAGCTTGTCGACTGTGTTTCACTGCTTAGAAACACCCCAGCCACCATTCTTTCATGGGGGTCCCCAATCTCCCAAACCCTTTGATTGATGATTGTGTCATTTCCTTATGGCACGTGATGCTTCAGGGGATACCCCAACTCCTGGATCGTCAATTGAGTGTCTAAGCTTCATGGGGGACACATTTAAAAGATTATTGAGATTTATGAAGGTAAATTGCTCAATTTATTATGTAGTGAAAAGTCAAGCAAAATGACACCTTTTATCGGCCAACTAAAAAGATTACAATATGCAAGCTTCCGAGGCAACTAATTTTTTGTTCAATTTGTTCAATTTGTTCACTGGCAGCAATGCATGTGATTCAAATTTTCAAACGTGATATTGCTTTTGTACAGGGTATGAACATAAATCAAACATTTTCTAGGGTGTGCAGCATAGAAAAAGCTGGGAGTCTGCACTATTTGGCCAAAAGCATGTAGACACCTCTCCGATTTATTGTTCCATTCTTAACAGGAACATAAAATCAAGCGCACAGCCATGTAATCTCCATTGACAAACATTTGCTGTGGAATGGGTCATACTAAAGACCTCGGTGACTTTCCACATGGCACTGTCATAGGATGCCAACTTTGCCACAAGTCATCATGTGAAATTCCGGCTCTGCTAGATCTATCCCAGTCAACTGTAAGTGCTATTATTGTGAGGTGGAAGCATCAAGGAGCACCAGCAGCTCAGCCACCTAAACTCACAAAGCGAGTTAAAAGTCACAAAGCGGTGGCGGCCGAATGCTGAAGCACATACAAATCTCCTATCCTCTGTTGCATGAGTTTCCAAACTGCCTCTTTCCATATTATCTTCAGCACGTATCAACAATTCATTCCTGTTCTTAACACAAGACATTTCTCTCGCCCCTTTACCAGTAGAGGGAGAAACTCAGACGACCTTAGTCTGCTGCACCAAGCCACCACCTCCAATTCTCTCTTTTTCTTTGGCTTATAGGGCTGCCAGTCTATGGTCAGCAAAGCAGACTTTATTCCAGCTTTTGCCACCCAAAGGGGTCTCCAGAGACAGGGATTGGACCAGAAAACACAATGACACCAACAAACACTTTCCTCTGTCTTTAACTTCTCCCTCTCCAGCCGCTCCACTGGTAGGGATGGAGAGACAGGTATTCTTTACTTTCAAGAGCTGGAAATTCATCCCTCTGGGTAATGTATGCAAATTCATTACTTTGATTTCCATGCTATTACTGTCTCCTCTCCAATTAAAATGACCATTGTTGTTATTTATCGCCCTCCAGGTTTGCAGGGGATCTTCCTTGATGAGCCGGATGGCCAGCTCTCTTTCCTCACAGATGACGGCAGCCCACTTCTAATTCTCGAGGACCTGAACATGCACCTGGACAGCCCTCCCGCTGATGACTTTCTCGTTCTTCTTTCCTGCTTCAACATCACACAGCTCCACACCCCACCAACTCACACTGACTTCATTCTCTCACACAACTGCACTCCTATAAAAGCAACTGTCACTCCTCTACATACGTCTGACCACTTATTAATTCAGTTCTCTCTGCTGCTTCCCTCTTCTCACTCTTCTCCACCCCCTCACAGTATCCTTCCACCAACGCCTCCTCTTCCTCTCTCCAACCCATTTCTCTTCCATGATCTCCTCTGCTTTCCCTCCTGCTGACCATTTCTCCTCTCTTGACGCCAACACTGCCACTGACACCCTATGTTCAACTCTGTATTCCTGTCCTGACAAGGAGATCCTCCTCTCCCTGGCTTTCCAAAACACTCCACAATCAACAGACCCACCTCAAGACAGCCGAAAGGAAATGGAGGAAGTCCCGAAAGACCTGGCTAAGTATCAGTCCCATATTGCATCCTTTTATTCTGCCACCATCAACGCTAAGGTAAGGTTCTATCAGAATAGAATTAATAGTAATACCAACACACGCTCTCTGTTCTTCACTTTCACCTCCCTTCTTAAACCTCCTCCGCCTCCTCCCTCCTGCTGATGACTTTGCCATCTTTTTTTTAGGATAGGGTGGCCACTATCAGCAGTCAGTTCTCACCCTCGCTGCCACCCATTATGCCTCCTTCCAAGCATCACCCAACATTCGTCACATTATTGCCACTCTCTGCCACTGAAGATTCCGATCTCATTTCCAATCACCCCACTACCTGTCCACTTGATCCTACCCCCTCATATCTGTTTTAGGCCATCTCCCCCTCACTCATTGCTACAATTACATCATTAACTCCTCACTCAGCTCAGGCTCATATCTCACCATCTTCAGATACGCTCTGATAACCCCACTTCTTAAAAAACCAACACTCAATCCATCGTAAGTTAACAATTACAAGCCTGTCTCTCACTACTTACTGTTCTTTCCAAAACACTTGAATGCACTGTTTCTAACCAGGATTGCTCGATACTAACCAGTCCAGCTTCAAGAGGAACCATTCGACTGAGACGGCTCTACTAATGGTGGTTGACCACCTACTATTGTTGAAGCAGATTAGGCAGCACGGGTACCCTCAACCCCAAAGAAGGCACTCGGAGTCTCAGGACAGGCAGCAGAATCAAGGTTTATTGTACAGTGCACATAGAGACCCAATTCAGATGACTTGAGCCCTGAGCCATAGGCATCTCTTACATTTATCACCACCTTCACCGTCACTTCCCCTACCTCTTCATATCTTAAATCATTCTTGAGGCAGATTGAAGACTTAAATGCCAGCTTAAGTGAAAAATTACAGAAAACATACTAAGTAAGTGCAACACAAACACTGACTTAATCAGTTTTAACGCAAAAAGATGCCGACAAAAGAAGAGAAGCAGCGGGCCGCTAGGGTGCACAAAAGAAGAGCCGCTCAGGAAACAGCAAGAGCATCAACCTCTGAGCAAATGAATGGTAAACGTACATATACTGTATATACTGTGATGGACAGCCGGCAGCTCAACCTGGCCAAAACCCCCAGGACGCTAGATGGCAACTTCCTTGCAGCTTAGCGCTGCCCCAGATTCCCGCAGGGCACTATGGGAGATGGAGTTTGGCTTCACAGCCCTGTTGGGTACTGTGGTTGCCGCCAAGGGATGTTGCAGGGAGACACGGAGATTTCCATTTCCAATATAGAAGTACTCCCAGGTCATGGGGACGAAAGGATAGAAGTACTTCCGGGATGAAGAGAATACAAGTGTCCATCTGACCCGGAAGTGCTGGTGAATCACATGGACGGAGGGACAGAAGCACTTCCGGGTCAAGAACTATATAAAGGATTGATGGGAACCCAGCAGGAGAGCTGGAGTTAGGAGGGAGAGTAACAAAGCTTGCTGGGAGGAGAGGAGGAAATTTTTTGTATTGATTTGTGGTATGTTTGGTGGATGTGGTGCTTTGGAGGCACTATATTGAAAAAAAAAATTAAAAATCTGCTTAGTGCTTTTTAAACTTGTGTCCGGAGCATCTGTCTGTTGGGTTTCACAGGGCAACAGCGCCCCCTATCGTCCACTATATATATATATATATATATATCCATCCATTGTCCAACCCGCTGAATCCGAACACAGGGTCACGGGGGTCTGCTGGAGCCAATCCCAGCCAACACAGGGCACAAGGCAGGAACCAATCCCAGGCAGGGTGCCAACCCACTGCAGTATATATATATGTATATATACACTGTTCCTCCCTGCGTGGAGTTTGCATGTTCTCCCCGTGTCTGCGTGGGTTTCCTCCGGGCGCTTCAGTTTCCTCCCACAGTCCAAAGACATGCAGGTTAGGTGGATTGGCGATTCTAAATTGGCCCTAGTGTGTGCTTGGTATGTGGGTGGGTGTGTCCTGCGATGGGTTGGCACCCTGCCCGGGATTGGTTTCTGCCTTGCACCCTGTGTTGGCTGGGATTGGCTCCAGCAGACCCCCGTGACCCTGTGTTCGGATTCAGCGGGTTGGAAAATGGATGGATATATATACTAGCTGTGTAAGCACATGCTGTAAAAAGCCCTGGCTCCTAGAAACTATTGAAATCATCAGAAAAACAGTTGAAATGCAGAGTCCGCGTTTTCGTTTTGTCTATCAGCAGCTAAGCGAGTTTCTCTCTCCTCAAAGGTTTCGATTTGCAGATGTGCTCGCCTCACTTGTGTATTAGCAGCTAAGCGAGTTTCTCTTTCGTTGGCGGTTTCACATTGACGATGGAGTTGCTTTCTTTCAGCTTCATGCTGTAGCCTTGAACTTCTTTCTTCTTCCGATTCAATTAACTTGAAATTTGGCACTTATTCATCAGGACAGTTTCTTTGAGACATCTTGAATATAGCACACCATACACATTTCTGAAATTTTCAAATATCCCATTGACAAGCATCTTGAATCTGCAAACTTTTCTATCTTAAAACAGAGACATATTCCATGCAACTTCAACTACAAATTCATTTACTATTTCATTCTAACCTTGGGAGCAGTAATTTCAACTTATATCTTTTTATATGTGATTTGTTTAACTTGTTTGAAAGCCATTCTTGACAGCAACACTGTGAAACATCTGTAGCTGTGCATGCTGGAGCAAGTAAGTGTACCTCACTGCAGTACTTGGGATGGGGTGAGGCCAGATGTAGGTGAGGTTGGATAACCAGGTATTAATATGTAAGAAATGACAAAGTTAAATGCGTATTTATTCATTCAATTCACTAATAACAACTAAAACAACATTTATTTATATAGCACATTTTCATACAAAAAGTAGCTCAAAGCTCTTTATTTAAAGGGTAAGTCGCGTCCCTAACTCTATGAGTGCACTAGTAGGTCACGTTATCTCTTTGCCTCTGGGTCTGTTCATAATCTTACACGACTCTCAGTCACAGCGGCTCACTTCTCCTGCTTCTTGAAATGAAACCAGGTAAGAGACATTATGTTCATGTACGTAAAAGTGAAAAATAAAAACAACTCAACTTATATAGAAATGCATGAAAGATGGCTCGGTGACATGGTGACTAAATGTGTACTCGGTGTTTACATTACACTACAACCAGCTTCACAGATGTACCTAAATATTATGGAGTTCAATATTTCTCAAACAATAATTGATCAGGAAAATGCCACAATGGTGATCTGCTGTCTATTATATTTGGCTGCAGATCAGGTTAAGTTGGGGGTCATGCACTGGTACAGTGCACTGCTGCACCCACCACACAACGAAACAGCTCGGGATCCTGGTTGGCAACCCCCCAGGCAGGCACACAGTCCAGTCCTACCCTCCAGAAATGACCCTCTATCTGCCGCAGCCAGGTGTTACGTGGGCTTCCCCTTGCCCTGGTCCAGCCACTCGGATCCTCAACAATGAGGATTCCGCGAGCCGGACCACCCTCAGGGAATCATACCACATGGCCGTAGTGTCATAACTGATGCTCCCTCACAATGCAGGTAATGTGCCTCATTCGGGACTCTGTGAGCAACTGCTCATTTGACGCAAAGTCAGACCAGCGGTACCCAAGGATTCTCCAAAATGACACAGTACTAAAGGAGTCCAGTCTTCATCTCAGGTCACTGGATAGTGTCCATGTCTCACAACCATATAGCAAGACAGGAAGCACCAGGACTCTAAAGACTTGGACATTTCTCCTTTTGCATAGATATTGGGAGAGCCACACACCCCTTTCCAGCGACCTCATGACCCCCATGCTCTCCTAATCCATCTACTGACTTCATAGGAAGAGTCACCAGAGACATTAATTTTGCTTCTGAGGTAAGTAAACCTCTCGACAAGGTCGACACTATCTCCGCAAGCAGACACACTGCTGATGTCCATGCCCAAGAGGTCAGTAAAGGCCTGGATCTTGGTTTTTATCCACGACACTCGCAAACTCTGACACTCAGACTCCTCACTCAGCCCTCTCTCGAGAGCCCTGATCAGAGCCTCCATTGACTTTGTGAAGATCACAGCATCTTCAACAAAGTCTCCACTCTGTACAGGCTGGCCATGATATCCAGCAATCCTGAGGAGATCCCATGAAGTCTCAGGATGTCCCACAGGGCAGCTCGATCAACCAAGTCGAATACTTTCTGAAAATTGACAAAGGCTGCAAAGAAACTCTGCCAATATTCACATTTGCACTCCATGAGAACTATCAGTTCCAGGATGCGGTCGATGGTGGATTTCTTAGGTATAAAAGCAGACTGCTCCGGTCGCTGATATGTGAGCAAATGATCACGGATCCTATTTAGGACGTCCAGAACAAGGACTTTACCCATCCAGTGTTATCGCCCTGTAGTTACTGCAATCCAGGCGATCACCCTTCCCATTCCAGATACGGATGACAAGTCCCATTTTCCAGTCAGTTGGGATGATGCCAGTCTCCCAAATGGAAGCAAAGATTGCTTGCAATGCCAGGAGGACAGCCTTACCACCAGCCTGGAGAAGTTCACCTCAGATACCACAGATCCCTACAGCCTTCCCTACCCTCAGCTGGTTCACCACCTGTGCAATCTCAGTGAGATTAGGTGGTTCACAGCTAATTGGAGGATCAGCCTCAAGAACCGTGGACCGTGGATGCAGCCAACAGTATTAGCGTAAGACTTTTATAATCCCCATTAGGTAAGTCTTTGAAAAATTTGATTTAAGATATCTGAACTCCAGTTATCCACAGACCCTCCACATCTGACAATGATTAACAGCACGTGAATCTTCTCATCACTTGAGTTGTTGTCTATGAAGAAATTTCAGCTACATGATATTGTCAAACGATACTTAAAAACTTACCTTATGTACACTACTAGTACATATTATTACTTTCCATTATCACCATTATCTTTGAATACAACTGTTACAAAAATATGTAGCAAACAAAATTATGCTAACCAGCTAACCAAACCTACGAGCACACCTGAATGCTATGCCATGTGTACATTTTCATACTTGTTTTTACTTTGATCCTTCTTAAGTCTGGGCAGAAGTGATAGTTGGCATAAATGGGCATGCGTCCCAGCTAGAATGGTTGATGTTTCTGTACCTAGCACCTACAGCCATATGTTTCACTAGTATACTAGATGGTGACAACCCTCTGGTGGATTAACCATTTGGAAACCTGTAAGGCCGTGTGCGAGTTCTGATGGGTAGCCCTGTTGGGGTCCTCAAGCGCTGCTGGAGGGAGCTACCAGAAAGAGACTCCCCAGTTACTTTGAGATTCCACCCGATCAGGCCTGCCTGACCCGGAAGTGATTTTAGAATACAACAATGTCACACACCAGACATACTACTGGGTCCGGCTTGAAAAGGAGCCCCTCCAGCTCAGGCAGGTGAGTTAGACTTGGGAGTGGAGGAAGAAATACAGGAGGAGGAGGAGGAGGGTTGGCATCTCTGTTGTACTTTGACTTCTATGACATGTACAATGCCCTCATAAAGGAGCCTTTTTTTGGACTAGAACTTGTGTTAATTTTAGAGAAAGATTACAAAATTCATAAAATGAAGTGATGGAGAAACAACGGCAAACAGTTTTCATTCTTCTGTCACGCTTTTGTCATGTGCTTTTCCTGCCTTGCATGTCCACTCGACACAAATGATTACCACATGCCGATTCACAATTTCCTGATTTGGAAATAATTACAACTTTGCAATATAACTTTCAAGCACTACTTCATTTTTTTCTGCTTTTGTTATTTGTTTTATTTTGCAGTAGACCATAAAACATAAGAATAGACATCATATTGGGAAATGGCAGAAAACAACAAGCTGGTATCATTTTATGCTATCACACACTTTCTTTCAAAATGGTATTTTGTAGTGAGCTGCCTGGTTCACAAAGGGTAGTCATAAGAAAGAGAGAAGAGGTTGTGCTTTTAAGGCGTCACCATGGGGTGTAATAAATGGAAGTGTTGAGGCCCGGGAGCCCAGGACGACAGAGTAAAACTGGAGCTTGGGAGAACATGCATTGTGGAAAGAGGAGACAATTCAGAAATGATTAAGGAACGCCTGAGGATACATCCGCACTATTATGTTTTTGTTATATAATGCAGACATCTGTCTCCGTTTATGTATTTTGTCCGCACTACCCCAGAGTTCTTAACTCCTAAAATGGAAACTCCAGAGCTGTTCACTTCAGAAAATGCAGGTTCGTCATTACAATGTGGATGGGCAAAACCGCAGACCTTAGAAAATACAGACACTAATCACACACCGATTTGTGTTTACTTATCAAGCAGCCCTTCCCTTATTGGATTCTGCTCATTACAATGGCGACATTACAAAGGTGACTGGTCACCCTTCATGGAAGAAAAATATATTTCAACACAGAGGAGCTGCTGCTTATGGTGGTTGTTGTGTTGCTTACCGGTATTCATCTAAATTGTGTTTTGTAAAGTTTGAATGCTACATCAATGCCTAAAAGGCCAGTCACTACAACATACCATCCCCTTATGGATTTTTCCATCAATGTGTGCATGTCCAGTGTAAGCGAATATCTAAGTCATACGTATTTTCCTTTTTTTAAAATGTGGATGGAGATACACTTGTAAATGATGTGAAAATGCTAGTGTGGACGCTGACTATTATCATTTAATAGTTCTGTGAATGAACGTAGCTTGAGTGAGATCATTGTGGGAAGGATAACGGAAATGGCTGATCCTTTAAGAGGAAAGGCACCAGAAAAAGCTTTCTAGGAGAATGAAGCCCTTTTAAAGCTGAGGAGGTTTCAGGGGCTGCACGAGGGTATAGTAGCTTGGTGGCTTTGTAGCACCTATTCCAGTGGCACTTAAGAGGAGTGTCAGGAGGTTAGTTGAAAAACAAAAGTCTCACTGGTAGGCAGAAAGTGAGGAAGAAAACAGAAGATGACAGAACAGTTTTGTGATACTCTGAAGTGGGAGTAATGACCCAAGTAGTAAGAATGAGACAGGCAACAGGATTTAGTTTCCAATTTGCTTGTTTGGTGCTTCAGTGTTTCCCTGTGCATATCTCTATGTTTATTTATTTCCTTAATAAACAGATACAGTGCATCCAGAAAGTATTCACAGCACATCACTTTTTCCACATTTTGTTATGTTACAGCCTTATTCCAAAATGGATTAAATTCCTTATAGTACCTAATACAATAAAATGTCAATCACAAAAATGTTGGTTCGATTTCTATGTTCTGTTTCTTTCATTTGGGAAATTCACCAGTTATAGACTCCCGGGCAACGCCAGGTACTCCTGCCAGTATATACATCCATCCATCCATCCATTTTCCAACCCGCTGAATCCAAACAGGGTCACGGGGGTCTGCTGGAGCCAATCCCAGCCAACACAGGGCACAAGGCAGGGAACCAATCCCGGGCAGGGTGCCAACCCACTGCAGGACACACACAAACACACCCACACACCAAGCACACACTAGGGCCAATTTAGAATCGCCAAACCACCTAACCTGCATGTCTTTGGATCGTGGGAGGAAACCCACGCAGACACGGGGAGAACATGCAAACTCCACGCAGGGAGGACCCGGGAATCGAACCCAGGTCCCCAGGTCTCCCAACTGCGAGGCAGCAGCGCTACCCACTGCGCCACCGTGCCGCCCGCCAGTATATACAGTACCCGGGAATCTATAACTGGTGAATTTCCCAAATGAAAGAAACAGAACATAGAAATCGAACCAACATTTTTGTGATTGACATTTTATTGTAATAGGTAATACTAGCAAAATACCCACGCTTCGCAGCGGCGAAGTACAGCTTTAAAATTTTAAATAATAAACTGATGGAAAATGTACCAATAATTATTTGTTAAGGATCTCTTTGTATATCACGTTGTCAGTTCGCCCCTCCGGTTGTAATATGACCAAGCTGTGTGCTGAGCTTACTCTTGAGCATGCAACGTACAGTTGGCCATGTGAAAATCAGTCCTGCCTCAAATCAATGCCAACCTTTTGTAGGGTCTGTCCCTGAGACTTATTAATTGTCATTGCGAAGCAGAGCCTTACTGGAAATTGGAGGCGTTTGAATTGAAATTGGAGATCAGAGGGTATAACGGGGATGCGAGGAATTAAAACTCTCTCCCCTGAGCCACCGCCAGTAAAAATAGTCGCCTCAATTAGGTTCTTTTGCAAGCATGTAACCTGAAGTCTCGTGCCGTTACAAAGTTTCGGTGGCTGTAAGTTTCTCAGTAACATTATTGGTGTTCCAACCTTCAAAATTAGATTATGCTCAGGAGTGCCTGGAGGATTCAGAGTGTGGACCGAGCTGCAGGCTATGGATGTATATACGTACGTAAGTAGGATTCAGTTAGCGTTGGGAACCCGCGTACCAAATTTCTTGAAGATGGGCCCATAAGTAACAAAGACCGTTGGAAAGTTCAATATGGAGGCCGACAGTGGTGTCATACCACCAAAATAAGTACGTACATCAGTTTCGGTTAGCGCAGGGAAGCCGCCTACCAAATTTCGTGAAGATGGGGCCATAAATAAGAAAGTTTAACATGGCGGACGTTGTCGACCATTATGATCGTTACGTGTAGAATTTCGAAATGCAACCTGCTTAACTTTTGTAAGTAAGCTGTAAGGACTGAGCCTAACAAATTTCAGCCTTGTACCTACACGGGAAGTTGGAGAGTTAGTGATGAGTGAGTCAGTGAGGGCTTTGCATTTTATTAGTATAAATGTATATGTGTATGTATACTGTATATGTGTGTGTGTGTGTGTGTGTATATATATATACACATACACACACACACATATACATACATACATCCATGCACACATATATATATCCATATATATATATATACAGTAATCCCTCCTCCATCGTGGGGGTTGCGTTCCAGAGCCACCCGCGAAATAAGAAAATCCGCAAAGTAGAAACCATATGTTTATATGGTTATTTTTATATTGTCATGCTTGGGTCACAGATTTGCGCAGAAACACAGGAGGTTGTAGAGAGACAGGAACGTTATTCAAACACTGCAAACAAACATTTGTCTCTTTTTCAAAAGTTTAAACTGTGCTCCATGACAAGACAGAGATGACAGTTCCGTCTCACAATTAAAAGAATGCAAACATATCTTCCTCTTCAAAGGAGTGCGCTTCAGGAGCAGAGTCTGTCAGAAAGACATAGGAAAGCAAACAAATCAATAGGGCTGTTTGCTTCCCGGGTCCTCCCTGTGTGGAGTTTGCATGTTCTCCCCGTGTCTGCGTGGGTTTCCTCCGGGCGCTCCGGTTTCCTCCCACAGTCCAAAGACGTGCAGGTTAGGTGGATTGGTGATTCTAAATTGGCCCTCGTGTGTGCTTGGTGTGTGGGTGTGTGTCCTGCGATGGGTTGGCATCCTGACTGGGATTGGTTCCTGCCTTGTGCCCTGTGTTGGTTGGGATTGGCTCCAGCAGACCCCCGGGACCCTGTGTTTGGATTCAGCGGGTTGGAAAATGGATGGATGGATGGATATCGGGAAATACTTTTTCAACCAATTTTTCTTTTGACGTCACTAAATTGCAGAAGTTATGAGGCAATGAAATTCGTCCTGAGGTCAGATCAACCGGCACCTTTCTGTTCCCAATTTCCAGATTTCTCCAACCCCGTTATTGACAGTTTGCATTATTTGATCATAAATGCCTTTTTTGCTGAAGCTTTAGCTTAGGAATATTTGATTGCACATACGACAAAAGATCACCCGTGTTGTAATTTTGTTCACAACGCAATTGTACATCGAACGAAGCAGGAGCAGATCGATTCGGTGATGGCATTCCCAATTGATTGATAACTTTGCTCGCGATTTCTAAGCACAAATCTTCAATCATCATCAACGCTTAGTTGTAGATTTCTGCTGTGAAATCCATGTTTATATTTGAATTTTACTTGCGTATTCGACGGAAAATATCTTCAGCCATGTGCGATTTATATTTCTCCCATAACTGTGTTGGAGATGAAGGAGAGCAAGCGGTCAATATGATTGCAAACAATGCACGAATTTGATTTCGATGTGACGTGTTGCACGCATCATTAATGTATACATCCCAGTGTCGGTCGTTCTCCAATAAATTCACAGCTTGACATGTACTTCGGAAAGTGGCATGTGTAACGCCGTTGACATTTCTCAATTGCTGGAAAGACGTTGGACCGGGCACGTTTACCAACAGCATGTGAACAAAGAAGCATTCATCTTGATTGGGATGCACGGTGTACAGTCTGCCTATCGTAGTTTCTTTGAATATGCCAGGTGGTCCATTGACTCGCTCTCATCGTTTGCGTTGTTCAAATGATTTTCTACTCGCATTCCATGTGTAATACGTAGGCACTTCCGAATACAGCAGTGTTTTCGCATACACGTCATTTTGACATAACGTAAAGAAAGCAGTTAACGTTGTAGCCGGTGGATTCAGGGCTATTTGGTGCACATTTGCAGCTGTGAAATAAACGCGTTCTCCATTTTCTAGATGTACTGCTAAGTGAACAACATCTGGACTTCGTTCATGTATGGGAAATGAAAGAATTCTCCATACAGCTTCATTGCTGCGTATGTATCTTCCAGCCTAATACTCTGCGATTTCATCGATATGTATGACCGCATTCCTATCATTTCTTTCTGGTTGCACGCCAAAAACTGCCATGTCGCTGCCTTTATTCACGTACTTACAAATGTATTTGATCGATACATTGAAATAGAATCGTAAAATATTTAGTATAGCGTGTGTTGCTTTTACGTCCAACAGATGGCGCTGTGTTTTCAAAAAAAGCATGTTTTTACCGGGCGGCACGGTGGCGCAGTGGGTAGCGCTGCTGCCTCGCAGTTGGGAGATCTGGGGACCTGGGTTCGATTCCCGGGTCGTCCCTGCGTGGAGTTTGCATGTTCTCCCCGTGTCTGCGTGGGTTTCCTCCGGGCGCTCCGGTTTCCTCCCACAGTCCAAAGACATGCAGGTTAGGTGGATTGGCGATTCTAAATTGGCCCTAGTGTGTGCTTGGTGTGTGGGTGTGTTTGTGTGTGTGTCCTGCGGTGGGTTGGCACCCTGCCTTGTGCCCTGTGTTGGCTGGGTTTGGCTCCAGCAGACCCCCGTGGCCCTGTGTTCGGATTCAGCGGGTTGGAAAATGGATGGATGGATGGATGTTTTTACCTGTCAAAGGTGTGACATCTATATAATATGTATATAAAAACACGCGCGTATTCGAATGCAACGTTGTGTCAACATTTCAAAGCAATCGGTGAAGAACTTTCGGAGATTTAAGGTTTTGAACAAACGAACATTTACATTTTTATTTATATAGATAGAAATATATATGTATATATATGTGTATATATATGGTTTTGGCAGCCAAGCGCTTTTTTTCCAACCTAGAAGACGTCACTTGAGATCCTTTTAGTCGCCTCGTTGATTGCATGTCTTCCAAGGTAGTTTCAATCCCCATTTCCCGCACCGAGTCATCTCCCCTTTTATGAGTGACTGTGTCAGTGGCCGTACTTCGTACAGGTCTTTGAACGCACTGAATACTTGGAACTGGTGTCGCCCGTTGGCTACTTTCGACAGGGAATGGAAGCAATTGTCAAGTAACAAAAATTATTTGTAAGTGATTTCGCATTGAAGAAATAGTAAAAACTTGATCACTTGGGTCAATACCTAAAGAAATACACACAGCAAATGCAATTGAGAATACACCAGAATCTGTATGATTTAATTGTTGCTGTGCATCTTCATAAACTATGGGAGGTTTGTAAGGATAATTTTTTATCAGCGTTTAAACTGTCATAGACATGAATTACATCATAATAGGTACACACCCAGTGAGTCACTCGTTCAGTAGCTGCAGAAGGTAATATTTGAATATGTTTTGCATTTTGTGGAATGGGCATTATAGGTATGTCAGGAGTCCACATTAGCAAAACCTTTTGAGGTTGGAAAATTGTATGCGCAGCTAAAATTTCGTTAAATTTGCTCATGTGATCTGTTGATAAATAATCATTATTTACCAACTCATTCATTGCAAAATCTGACAGTGGTAAGATCACTCCTTCCATAACACTAAACACAAACACTAAGTAGACACTAACACTAAAAAACGGCAACACTGCCGGGAAGAACACTAAATGAGATAAAGTAAAAGTCTACTAAACTTCTTTATTATAACTGCTTTATTATAGCAGGTGAGGGGACTCTGGCGCACGCTTGTTGTTGCCGCTCCTCCCTGTTAACAACACTTTTCGCAAAATTCGCCTTAATTCTGCACTTTCTTATGCTTGTTTTATTTCGTTTATTGTACGTATAGTTCGTGAATACAGCTGACTCGAATTACATGGATTTGGCTTAATATTTACAGATTTTATGGACTCCACTTTACTGGGAACAGCTGAGTCTGTGGATCACGGGCGAGACCTACGAACATTTCTTTGTACCTGGCGATCTAGCACCTCGGGATGATCTGTCTCCGTGATTATATTCGCTATGCTGATCTGCTCCCGTTTCATCTTACAGTACCCTACGACCGGGAACTGATCTGATGTTCATACTAACCTGGCTTATGGTTTATGGCTCCGGGGCGATCACACCTGAAATTACCAAGCGTTACTGTTTATGGCTGTGTATTGGAACATCCAAATCCTGCTTCCTCCTCCTGCTGTGCTTTCTGCTGCTTGCTATCGCCGCTCACCTACGCTACCACACCCGCCTGTCCTGCCAGCTCCGTTGTGCTGTGCTGCTTCTACACTGCTATCAACTAAGTATCACTCACTATTTTAGCGCTTTGAGTACTGAGAAAAGCATTATATAAATGTAACAAATTATTATTATTTATTATTAAACACTAAAGTACAAAAACGAAGTAGAAAGTAACACTAAACTGCAACACCACCGGGAACACCAGCACACCGCGTCTACAAACCACTAAGAAACACTAAGTAGAAACAATAAAGGAAAAAATACTATTCAGTAAGTACCGCATCAACTAAACAGTAAATCAGAAAAGGAGAAAGGACGGCAAGGCGGCGTCAGCTGCGGAGCTCAGCTCGGAGTGAAATGAAGTGAATGGGAGGGGAGATGATCACGTGACTCCAACACCCGCCTTAACTCTCCGTCCCTCCACAAACACAGCCACACGGATCCCAACTCTCCTTTATATATACAGATGTATATCAAGAAGTCCAAAAAGAGACAAAATGAAACCTGTTATCTTAAAAAAAATTATTTTATTCCTGAGCTTTCAAATGAGGAAATGGTGGTAGGTGGATTATTAAAGTGGGGTTCACTGGGTGTAGGTCTTAAAAGTCTTTTAATTACTTGTATGTTCTTCTTTTTAAGAGTGTATGTCCAAGCGTCTGTTATTGGTGTTTTCATTTGATAGCCACAATTCAGCCAGCTTTCTGGCACTCTTAGTATTTGCCCTGAATGTTACTTGCTCCGGGTCCCAATTAAACATGTGTCTGGTTGAATAGGTATGTGCATTTATCAGAGACCTTGGATTTTTCCTTCTGACAGCATTGAGATGTTCTTGAATACAGGTTGTAAGGATTTTTGTTCCATGTATACTGCTGGGCATGTACTAGTATGGTATACTGTGTCTTGTGTCTCTGCTGCAGATTTCTTGCTTTTGGCTTTAAAAGGTCTTTAGAGTGTTTGAGCGCTGTGGTTACAGATTCACCATGGCAATAAAGAAGGCCGTACCAGAAAGAATGAGAGATCGGGTTGGTGCCAAATGTTTGTGGAGGTCTGGAGCATCTTATTATGTAGGCATTGTTTGGTAAATTTCTTGGGGTAGCCGTTTGATGTGAAAAGATGGAACAGATAATATCTTTCAATTTTTTTTGGTTTGCTTTGCATTACAGAGGATGCATGTCCTTTTGAAAAGTGATAAGGGGTGATTACTCTTCAAGTGTAATAGTTTATCATAAAGAATGCTATGTGGACAAATACTTATAACCAAAGTGGTGTTGTTACCTCTTTCAATGGAGATGTTCAGGAAGTTAACGCATCTGATCATTTCCTTTTCCACGATGAACTGAATTGCTGCGTATAGTGAGTTAATATAGTTGTGGAATTCATTCAGCTGGTTGCTCTTTAATAATGACAAATGTATCATCAACATAGAGCATCCAAAGTTTAGGAGGAGGAGGCTGGGAGCATATGCGGAGTACAGTGTGTTGCTGCACACACCACACAATGGACCACCCAGATTGGGACCCGAGTGCAGCCATGCAATTGGTGACACCTCAGCACCACACTGGAACAACGTGAGTGTTTTTTTTACCGTGGCTGGAGTGCCAATAATGCTGCCAACTCCCGAAGTTTTCCCTGCAAATTGGAGGACCTGCTTGCAGGGATGGATGCAGGTTAACATAATATCCACAAAGATTTGGTTTGAAAAGAATTAGAGCCACACTTTTGAATCACTGCATAACCAGTTCAGGTAGGACTCCTAATAACGGACATCCCATTGGCATGTCTTCTTTCTGTGTATAATATTTCCCATTAAAATGGAAGTGAGTTTTCTGGTAAAGTGATGTTAAAAACATAATGTCCTCTGTGGCCAGCTTCATTCTTGCTGTTATGGTATAGTCGTTATTTAGAGAGTAAAGTCTCCATGGCTAGATGAATAGGAATCATGGTATATAGTGACACAACATCAAATGAGACCATGATTTCATCATCGATGGATATTTTCTTCAGGTGCTGCAATGCTATCTTGGCACTATTAAATGAATAATCCAAATTGTATGTTAAATGTTTGAGCAACTGAAAAAGTCTTTTGGATAAGTTGTATGTTGGCCCACTTGTTAGGCTGCCAACAGTTCTGAAATTCAAAGGGGTTTTATGGATTTCTGGGAGGCCGTAATATTCTAGGTAGTTTGCATCACTGGATTTAATTTTATTGTAATGCCTTAAGCTTAAATGGTTGTTGCTGCAGAGCTTATTCAGAGTGGAGTTAATTCCTTTCAAGGTGGGTTTTGTTGGGTTGCTGGGTAGTTGTTCATTAGTAGTGGTGTCGGAGAGCATTTCTTTTGTTGTAATGACATGTTGATCTTTGTCCACTATGACTGTTGCATCTCCTTTGTCAGCTGGTGTAATAACAATTATTTTTTTTATCATTTTACAGTGATCTTAATACATTCTGTTCTTTTTTAGAGAAACATACTGTTGGTTGTCTTGTGTGTAATTGGCCAGCCACGGCACACCTTATTTCCTGTTCATTGTCTGCCGGTGTCTTTTCAGTTTGTATGTGTTCCAGGGTGCCTAGAAGTTCACATCAGAGGCGTCATTATTATTGAACTCGAGAGAGCCTTCCACCACAGAACAAAGTGTTCTGTCTTTTGCAGAAGTTATATACTGTATTGTGGATTGCATTAGAAAGCAGTGGTAGCCGGGCTTGCACCCATGGGGCTCGGCCGGGCACAGCCCGAAGAGGCAAAGTGGGTCCCCCTTCCCATGGGCTCACCACCTATGGGAGGGGCCAAGGAGGTCAGGTGCAGTGTGAGTTGGGTGGTGGCCGAAGGCGGGGACCTTGGCGGTCCGATCCTCGGCAAAAGAAGCTGGCTCTTGGGACGTTGAATGTCTCCTCTCTGAAGGGGAAGGAGCCTGAGCTAGTTCACAAGGTCGAGAGGTTCCAGCTAGATAAAGTCGGGCTCACCTTGACGCACAGCTTGGACTCTGGAACCAATCTCCTTGAGAGGGGCTGGACTCTCTACCACTCTGGAGTTGCCCCCGGTGAGAGGCGCAGAGCAGGTGTGGGCATACTTATTGCCCCCCCTGACTTGGAGCCTGTACATTGGGGTTTACTCCGGTGGACGAGAGGGTAGCCTCCCTGCGCCTTCGGGTGGGGGGATGGGTCCTAACTGTTGTCTGTGCATATGCACCGAACAGCAGTTCGGAGTACCCACCCTTTTTGGAGTCCCTGGAGGGGGTGCTAGAGGGCATACCTCCTGGGGACTCCCTCGTACTGCTGCGAGACTTCAATGCTCACGTGGGCAATGACAGTGAGACCTGGAAGGGCGTGATTGGGAGGAATGGCCCCCCCGATCTGAACCCAAGTGGTGTTTTGTTATTGGACTTCTGTGCTTGTCACGGATTGTCCATAACGAACACCATGTTCAAGCATAGGGGTGTTCATATGTGCACTTGGCACCAGGACACCCTAGGCCTCAGTTCGATGATCGACTTTGTGATCATGTCGTTGGACTTGTGGCCACATGTCTTGGACACTCGGGTGAAGAGAGGGGCGGAGCTGTCAACTGATCACCACCAGGTGGTGAGTTGGCTTTGATGGTGGGGGAGGATGCCGGTCAGGCCTGGTAGGCCCAAACGTGTTGTGAGGGTCTACTGGAAACGTCTGGCAGAGTCCCCTGTCAGAAGTAGCTTCAACTCCCACCTCCGGCAGAACTTCAACCATGTCCTGAGGGAGGTGGGGGACATTGAGTCCGAATGGGCCATGTTCTGTACCTCTATTGTTGAGGCGGCTGACCAGAGCTGTGGCCGTAAGGTGGTCGGTGCCTGTCGTGGCGGCAATCCCCAAACCCACTGGTGGACACCGGCAGTGAGGGATGCCGTCAAGCTGAAGGAGATCTACAGGACCCTTTTGTCCTGTGGGACTCTGGAGGCAGCTAATAGGTACCGGCAGGCCAAGCGGAATGCTGCTTCGGTGGTTGCAGAGGCAAAAACTCGGGCGTGGGAGGAGTTTGGGGAGGCCATGGAGAACGACTTTAGGACGGCTTCGAGGAGATTCTGGTCCACCATCCGGCGTCTCAGGAGGGGGAAGCAGTGCAGTGTCAACACTGTGTATGGTGCGCTGCTGACCTCGACTTGGGACGTTGTGGGTTGGTGGAGGGAGTACTTCGAAGACCTCCTCAATCCCACTAACATGCCTTCCAATAAGGAAGCAGAGCCTAGGGACTTGGAGGTGGGCTCCACCATCTCTGGGACTGAGGTCACCGAGGTGGTCAAAAAACTCCTTGGTGGCAGGGCCCCGGGGGTGGATGAGATACACCCGGTGTTCCTCAAGGCTCTGGATGTTGTAGGACTGTCTTGGTTGACACATCTCTGCAACATCGCATGGACATCGGGGACAGTGGCTCTGGATTGGCAGACTGGGGTGGTGGTCCCCCTCTTTAAGAAGGGGGACTGGAGGGTGTGTCCCAACTACAGAGGGATCACACTCCTCAGCCTCCCTGGAAAAGTCTATACGGCGGTTCTGGAGAGGAGGGTCTGTCGGATAGTCGAACCTCGGATTCAGAAGGAACAGTGTGGTTTTCATCCTGGTCGCGGAACAGTGGACCAGCTCTACACCCATAGCAGAGTCCTGGAGGGTGCATGGGAGTTTGCCCAACCAGTCAACGTGTGTTTTGTGGACTTGGAAAAGGCATTCGACCGTGTCCCTCGGGGAATCCTGTGGGGGATGCTCTGGGAGTATGGGGTATCGGACCTCCTGACAAGGGCTGTTCGGTCTGTACAATCGGTGTCAGAGCTTGGTCCGCATTGCCGGCAGCAAGTTGAACCTGTTTCCAGTGACTTTTATGGACAGAATTTCTAGGCGCAGCCAGGGTGTTGAGAGGGTCCAGTTTAGTGAACTCAGGATTAGGTCACTGCTTTTTGCAGACGATGTTGTCCTGTTTGTTTCATCAGGCCGTGATCTTCAGCTCTCTCTGGATTGGTTCGCAGCTGAGTGTGAAGCGGCTGGGATGGGAATCAGCATTTGCAAATCTGAGACCATGGTCCTCAGCCAGAAAAGGGTGGAGTGCCCTCTCAGGGTGGGAGGCGAGATCCTTCCCCAAGTGGAGGAGTTCAAGTATTTTGGGGTCTTGTTCACGAGTGAGGGAAGAATGGAGTGTGAGATCGACAGGCGGATCGGTGCGGCCTCCGCAGTGATGCAGGCTCTGCATCGGTCTGTCGTGGTGAAAAAGGAGCTGAGCCGTAAGGCAAAGCTCTCAATTTACCAGTCGATCTATGTTCCTACCCTCACCTATGGTCATGAGCTATGGGTAGTGACCGAAAGAATGAGATCGCGAATACAAGGGGCTGAAATGAGTTTCCTCCGCAGGGTGTCTGGGCTTTCCCTTAAAGATAAGGTGAGAAGCTCAGTCATCCGGGAGTGGCTCAGAGTAGAGCCGCTGCTCCTCCGCATCGAGAGGAGTCAGATCAGGTGGCTTGGGCATCTGATCAGGATGGATCCTGGAAGCCTCCCTGGTGAGGTGTTCTGGGCACGTCCAACCGGGAGGAGGCCCCGGGGAAGACCCAGGACACGCTGGAGGGACTATGTCTCCCGGCTAGCCTGGGAATACCTCGGGATTCTCCCGGAAGAGCTAGAAGAAGTGGCCTGGGAGAGGGAAGTCTGGGCATCTCTGCTCAAGCTGCTGCCCCCACGACCCGACCTCGGATAAGCAGAAGAGGATGGATGGATGGCATTAGAATGTATATTAAAGACTTGTATTGTGGACTTCATGCTTGCAAACCGCATCACAGACCTTTGTTTCTATTCACACACATTATATACATATACATATTGTGACAGATAGGGGGGCTCTCACTCCCTTGAACCCTCGGATCAAATGCCAGACACCAGATAAAAGTCCAAATAATGGTTTATTATAATACAGTGCACAAAGCACCTCCATCTCCACTATTCTTCAATAAACAATCAATTCTCAATAACAATCACAATAATCAATAATCCTCCACTCTCCCAGACGTGTTGCCACCCTTCCACCCAGATCAGCTCGTCCGTCTGGGATTTCCCACAGTCCTTTATGGTCCTTGACCCAGAAGTGCTTCTAAGCCCTCAGTCCATGTGATTACCCAGCACTTCCGGGCCAAACGAAAACTCCTCTTCTTCATCAGCCCGGAAGCACTTTATTTCTTCCAACCATGCACACCAGGCACACACGTGCGTTTAGGAAGCAGTCAAAAAGCCTAAAGGTGAGTGAAACATCGCAAGACAAGGGCTTGTCATGTGGTACTTACCTGAATCTCTTGATCTTCCAACAGGAAAACTGAGGGAAATTAAGTCCATCCATTTCCAGGTTCCAAAATGGCTGCCAAGATGTCACTTCCGGCCACTATGGATGACTTCACTTTCGGTTCCTTCAGAATGACATCGTTCCAGCTACTGAATTCAACGTCATTTCCTGCCAACCATTTCCTGTACTCATTTCCCATCTGTATTTAAACGCCATCTTGTTTCAAGAACTTTGTAAAATGTTACCAATTACAGAACTTTTGATCATTTACACCAGTTTTTGTTTGCTTTATTTTGTCCGTTGGGCAATATAAGGGGACGATCCCCAAAACTTTATTTTTGTGGAGCTTCTTTTTTTGTTATATTTCCACTATATATATATAAAATGCAAAGTTTAATGACTGATTCACTCCAGTCCAGTATTCCAGTAGGTCCAGCAGTTATCTGCTAAGAAAGTTCAGCAAATCATTATTTTTTTTGGGGGGGGGAACCCTACAATAGCAAAACTAAATTACCCCAAATTCTCAAAATATAATTTGACAGATATTTGGTGATATTATATAAAAAAAGAATTTGCCAACATATATTTTTTATGTATTGGTATTTATTAATATCATGTTAAATCACATGCTTTGCATGGCACTTACAGATTGCTTTATGGAATCAAAGTATGCAGTTGAAGGGATTCACAGCAGCACTAGCTAATAAAGTGAATGGGTGGTTGAAGAAGCAGCAGTGTCCTGAACTGATGTAACCATATTTGCCATTTTCAATGAGGTGTGAAATGGAAGAAAAAGTATGGCAAAGTTCAATAGTTAGTAAGCGCTATAAAGCTTGAGTGCCAGAGCCAGACGCTGTGGCTGTGAATGATGGTGTTGCTTCACCAGAAGCAAAAAGGCAGGGAGAGAGAAGTGGCATCCTGAGAGACAAGATAAGGAAGACAGAGTGCAGAAGTTTAATCCTAATGGGGTCTCAAATGAGCTACTTTATTCTTTATACTCTACTCTCTTTCACATCTATGGACTTTAAGACACCCACTCTGTCTTCAGAAAACTGTTCACATTTATTCATACGTCTGCTTACTTTGAAACAGGGATGCCACACCCTCCCCTACACTGAGCTCAAAAATCTTTACATATACATTTGCATCTGTTGGCTTCAGTTGTTGATCACTAGCCATTTAAGAAGCCTCCAAAGTATGGTACCAGCAGTTTTCTTGCACATTAAGCACCCTAAAAATAAAATAATTTTGTTCATTACATGGGCTCTTTAAATATGCAGCCTGTAAATATCACTGCTGTTTGTAGTAAGTTAAAGTAAAATGCAACATGTTAGGACTTTGTCCATTTATAGCTATAGCAAAAAAAAAAAAAAAAAAACCTTGAACATACAACTGATGAAAAACACAACAAATATGCGAGTGAATAACTAAGAACAAGTGAAAATCGTAAACATTTAATAATGACAATAATGTACTCAAATTTCATATTATTCTTGATTACCATTTGAACTCAAAAGAAAACATTTTCATGTAAAACTGTTTTTTGCATCCAAGCCAAGCTGCATATTCAAGACTTAAGCAGTTCCAGTAACTTAATATTATTATTATCACTTATTATTTTTCTGATGTCTTTATCCAAGGTGACATATAACATTTGAGATACATTTGGTTACATTTCTTTAGCTTTTCTAGTTGCAGCACAGGCAGGAGACATGACTTGCTCATGGTCTCACATTTGACAGCAGCAGGACTTGAATCCACAACCTCAGCGCTTTAAGTCCAAGGTAAAAAGCCTGAATGACTACACCATATTACCTGCCAGTAATATTAACCTTTTGTAGAAAACCAAACAAATATTGCATACAGAAAAGAACTTACATAGTACTTCTGATACATCTGATTAACTAATGGCACTGTATCCGAGACCCATTGTCTTATGAAAGTTCCCAGGTGAAGCTGGGTAACACAGCTTGTAGTTGCATATAACACAGCAGCAACAGATATTGGAAACTTATTTGTAAGGTTTATGTAAAGAAACAGAGTAAATTGGTTTGCAAAGATGGGAGTGAAACACACAGAGGTTGATTGGGTGAAAAGATATGCAAAATTCGATGTGGAGGTTGAAGGGATGAACCCAAAGGGAAGCCAATGGAGACATGTCTGGAAATGCTGTCACATAATATGAAAAAATGGGCCTCACTCCAAAAAATGTTTAAGAACACAGACTGTGGAGGAAAAAAAAGGTTTTTTGGAGTAACCATCTAATTTGTGTATAACTGTAAAATTTTCCATTAAACAATTGATGATAATGATGGTTACAACAAAACATTCTTTTGAAGAATGCAAAGACTTACCAACGCCACGCACACAAAGACTTGCTATGATTAATGCATAGGCACTTGATGGGAATCTATCATGTGAAAAACAAAAATGAGAAAACTTTGTGGTAATATTTTTGTTGGCAAATCATTAAAGTACTTTCCATTCCCAAATGTCAAATCAGTGTAGCTTAGTTTTTTTCATATTAACCTCACTTCCCTTTAAAGAGTCCATCACGATAACAAATTACAAATAAATGCTGAATAATATATTCACCCTCATGGAACTTTTCATATATTATTATTACAGAACATTGAATCACAGTGGACTTAATTTGCCTTTTTTGACATTGAATTCAATGTTTAATTTTTTTTTTTCAATTACATCCATCACCTTTATTGAAAGGTACTTTTTAAATTGAGATCAAATCTTAATATATCCACGTTATATACACGTGGGGTATATTTACTTTTTAACATGACTATATGAAACCTGCATATGGGAATGATGGCTGCATTTTAAAGCAAGCTAAGTCACACTTTTCTTGTTAATCATATTTCTCTTGCCTAAATTTTTCATATGTAAATGAAATACATATAGTTTCAAAGTCTGAACTGCAGTTCTAAAAAGACGGGAGCACATGCCTCTGTTCAATATATTATGTGGCTAATAAACACTTGAAAAAAATGTATATACTTTTCAGTAATGACAGAATTACTGAGAACTACACCTTGAGAACAATTCAGTAAAATATACTGACATAAGCAGTGTGACTTATCACATACATTAAAAATTGCACCAACATTTTGTGACAAAGATACCTGTAGGAATTCATGTTAAACAATTTAACAGCTATTGATATGTTTTTAATAAAGTGTTGTATGAACTTCATTAGCCCTCAATAAATAGACTGCAATATTTTACAAACTTTACAATTAGGAAAAAAACAAACAAACAAACAAAAAAAAAAAACACAAGAAAATCTCTGCATTACTGTTTTATTCAGAAAGGGTGAGCTATGCTGCAAGAAAAGTAACTGCCACTGTGGCACTTCTTACTTTTCTGACTATTTTTTACTATTTATATTTTTTGACTTGCAAGCAATTTTTGGAAAACAATTTCCCACTTCACATAAGATTGACTGCATTCATTCATCTGGACTCTTAACCTGGCATCACATTAACCTTGTAATTATTTGTTTCCTAGCTTTTACAATAGTTAAAAGTTCAAAACAAAAAAAATAAAGTCAATTCTATGTCTCTGAAGTGCCTCTTATGGGCCATCTATTTTAAAACTGGGAACTGGGGTACTCAAATCTATTCTATCTATTTTGTCAGTACAAAATGCAAGTCTTACATAGAGGGTACCTCACTGTCACTCAACTAAAAAAAACACAAAAAAACAAAAAGTTTAAAAGCCTGCTAGACTGCTTCTTGATCATTTAAGCTATACATCATACAAGGCTGTCAGATGCAGTAAGCGTCACAGGAATTATCACAAACCACAGCACTCAAAAGTAATAGAATTAAAAAGATATTTCAGTACACACTCCACTGGCAGTGTGACATTAAGCAGGTGTAGACAATTAAGGTAACAAAATTATATCAAAAACTGTGGTTTATCCAAAAAAAAAAATGCCATGGCACAAAATGACCAGAGATATTGCATGTCAATACCCTTTCTAGAGGCTAAGACATTAAACATTAACCCTTAGAAATTATAAATACTGGGCAATGAAGAAACTCTTTTGTAAATGCACGAAAACATGGTAGTCAATACTTTTAGTTGGCAGGAATGACAGCACCTGGAAGCAACAAATGGCTAGCCATCCAGGTACTCCAATGAAGAGACTTGTTCCTGCAGCATATAGAGTAATGGCATGTAAAAGCTCACTATATAGCGCATCAGTGCCCATCTTGTTTTGCAGAGGAATTCATAGCATAGGTATCTCCCATTGGGATTAATAAAGTATCTATCTATCTATCTATCTATCTATCTATCTATCTATCTATCTATCTATCTATCTATCTATCTATCTATCTATCTATCTATCTATCTATCTATCTATCTATCTATCTATCTATCTATCTATCTATGTGTTACTAACGTTCCTCACAAGCAGCCAATCCTGGGAATTTACAACACCCATTCTTACTAGCCTCATTCCTGGACTGGCACCAGTGACTGCACAGTGAACCTGTATCTGCATGCCATTTGCTGAAGCATTTACTCTCTACCCAGATGCTTCCAGACACAAGAATGTTTCATTCCCAAAGTCACACTCCACTTAAAAATAAAAATGTGAATTAAATTATCATTAAAAAATTAAAAACAGTAAACAATAATATGTAAATGGATAAAAGCAGATAAAAAAATACATCACAACTAAGACTTTAATAATAATAATAAATTTTATTCATATTGCACTTTAACTTTAATTAGTACTATGTAATGATAATCAAGATGAACAACTGCACTATGTCAACAGTCCCAGCTTAAGAACTGGGTGACAGCCCTAGGTCAAATATGTATCCAAATCTATCCTTTTAGTGAACCAGCTTTTTTCATTACAGATTCATGGGAAGACAGTATCCTATCATGGACACCACTGGTACAAAGTTGGAAAAAAATCTGGATTGAAAAGTAGTCCATCAATAAAACATTCACTCAATCAACCTATTACTATGGTTTTAGTAGGAAGTACAATTGAGCATAGGCATAGGTAGAGGACATAAACTCCACGGAAAAAATTCCATTATTGGAACTCCAACCAGGTTCCAGAAGCTGTGATATAATTCAAATTGTCATTAAAATAAAATGGCTTGTTGCATAATTTAGATTTTTTGGGGGTATTTTGTACACTGTATTAATCCCAGAAGGGAAGTTGTCTTTTCGTTTACTCTTTTTTGTGGCTGCACTGCATTGTACTTTCAAGTAAGCGCTCTTCACTTATAACTGTAAATTGTGGACCTGTAGTCAATTGCTATGTTTAAATTTTAAAATTTCAAAAAAATTATACAAATGGTAAATATATTTTAAAATATTGCTCAAGCAATAAAGCACTCTTTCAGTTTTAATGCCAAAATTGAATGCTGAACTACTGTAAGGAATTACTGTAAACAAAATTCTATATGAAGTGGTCACTAGTTGTTTTGTTCACAACACTCACATTCATTATGTTCCCCTTTGTTTGCTAACTTATGTCATTACATCATAGAAGGAAATCAACTCTCCCCAAGTTAACTAAAATAATTAAGGCTTTAATGTATAGATACATATTATAACTAAATTAAAAAAATAATAAT
This sequence comes from Erpetoichthys calabaricus, assembly GCF_900747795.2. NCBI lineage: Eukaryota > Metazoa > Chordata > Cladistia > Polypteriformes > Polypteridae > Erpetoichthys > Erpetoichthys calabaricus. Next base: position 23,773,234 of record NC_041394.2, on the reverse strand, counting down.
AATGGAAAGTGTACAACCAGCATGTTGTCTAATTCTTCAATATTTAAAATACAGATGGCCTTTTCCTTGGCCACCATTAAAAAGTAAACAGGCTAAGTAACAAATATAAAAAATATAACTTTTAGGCACAGTATTTGCTGAAGTCTTAGAAATTCTAAGCATGTGATTTTAGGTGGGGAAAAATACTTGACAAGAAAACAAAAATGCACTAAAATACTTCCTGATAACAATTAAGCAAACATTCATGAAAGGACTTAGCCCTTTTGATTCATACATACTTCAAAAGAGAACAGTTACCAAAATTGTGAATTGTAGCTTATCTATTAGAACAATGCATCTTTCAATTTGAATCTAGTACCTAAAACATGAAAACAAAGTAACATTTTAGTTGGATGTTGTTAATCTTCTTAATGAATTCACATTTTACAGAATAAATGGGGAATTTGATTTGGTGTCATGTTCTATCCCATCAGTGCACTCACATAATCCCCTTCTCATTGCTATGTCCTTATTGCGCAACCTGAATAGAATCAATCAGACAGGCACGTCAATGAATATTGGCCACAAGCAACACAGTAATGAAATGCTCTTATGCAGAAAGAATCAACCATCAATAGAGCCTACTAATGAAAGATTTCCAAATCCAAATTAAAGATGGCATTCTGTTTGAAAGGGTAAGACTGATCAAATCAGAGTGTTTTTTCTTCTAGTTGCAGGATGCCTGCACAACACTGTGACAAGAACACTGAAGAAAATACACCAGGAGATAATACTTCATCATATTTATTTTCCCGATCAAATACTAAGTGGCAATCAGAAGAAGGGTTTTGGGTTGGTATCAATAATTTTTAGAAACAGTCTTCAAACCATTAATAAAAAAAACAAAACAAAACCCAAAAACATATAAAGATGACGCCTGAGTAATACTGATACTGTACAGATCTATCATGAAAAATATGTCAAATAATACATGTGAAAGTTATGACTGATAATAATTTATATTTGAACCCCCCTCGCAATTTACTAATTTATTGAGAATGCCCATTTGGATGTTTTTCCATGTGAAAAAATCTACTCATAATACATATAATTAAAAGAAGTAGAGATATGAAGAACCTCAGCTGTAACCCACAAGATTCATCAGACAAACACACACATATCAAGATACTTTTGTAGCTGAAATTGCTACTATTGTAGAGGTTCACTGCTATTATAATTATACACTGGGAAACCATCAGATTTTGGCTGGTGTCAACTTCAATTGCCTTATTTTAAATATAGCTCTTAAGTGGAGGAGATCAAATCTAAAAGGTGACTAAATTGTCACAAAAATATCTCAGATAGAAGTACACAGTATATAAAATATTGTAAAATAACATACAAAAGTTAAAAGGATGGCAGACAAATACCTATCAAGCATATACTGTATGAATGAGCAAAACAGAACAACAAATGTAAGGCTGAACATCTTTAATCAGGAATCCTTTAGTCCATCATCAGCAGTAATGCTGATCTTGCTTCAGAAATAAGTAATGAGAATTTCCAAGCAAATCAGTATTTAAAATTACCAGGTCCTTTATTTTCCTAACATGTATCAAACACTTGTTGAAAACTGTTCAGAATCTGTTATGTTTACTTTAATACAGTGTATTTTCTGTAAGAATACAACAGTTAATAACATTGCTTTAAAAACATGGAACTTGAAATATATTTATGAAGTGAGATTTTTCAAAACAGCTTCAGGGACCTGGATCAGATTACCTACATGGTCAATACCTACTGTATGCAAAGTGGGTTTTCTACAAGTAGTCCAGCTTTCTGCACATGCCCATATGCATCTTAGGCAAACTCACATCTTTAAAATGGCCAGATGGGACTATGTCTGTGTACATTCCAATTGCTTTGAGACAAAATGCTGTTGGAAAAGGCTTTAGTTCACAATAATGAAAAAAACAGGTTAAATAAAATGGATGAATTGATATGCACTTTAGGGGTCTTATATAAAAGTCACAGATTCAATACACTCATTAATTTTCAGAACCAACTTTATCCAATTTTAGGGGTCATGTTGGTGCTGGAACCAATCCTAGTAGCATCTGGTGCAAGGCTAGACCAGAAGCTAGTTCATCACAGGGCTTACTCCTGCACACACACTTACACTTGCTTTGAACTGGAATAATTTAAAATTGAAATTTTACTTCACAGATACACCTTCAAACTAGATGAAAAAAAAAACTAAAATATAAGGAGAAGAGAACCCAGCCCAAAAATATAGACATTCACTAGGCCAGGATTCCAACTGTCTTCTGGATTTGTGCAGCAAAAGGTGCAACTAATAGATCGCCATGCCACCCAGAACACAGAGATATCATTTCTAATTTAATATGCATTTTAACATATTAATTTACTTTGCCAGCTACTTTGTTTATAGTGCTGAAAATTTTAAAAAAATTCTTTATTTTTTACAGAATGCAGTATTCATATTAACTCTTATGAAATAATACAAAATTTTAAATTAAACTGTGGTAGTTTTAACTCCAAAATCATGCTATGGTGAAGCTTCTTAATATAGATGGACTTTTAAGAATGTTTTGAAGACCAGAACCATGTTTTAGATTACATTACTATATATGCTGATGTCACAAAGTAGACCGGTAGTATTTGTAAAGATAGGATTACTCACCTGTCTCTGATACTTAGTGCAAGTGATATGATGCTCAGTATGATACAGTGCATGATTTAACATCAATTAGCATGGATGTGCATTAATGATTTATGTATTAGTTGAAATGGAAAGACTGTTAATGTCTGAAAGCAGCAGTAGCTATCCTATTCCTGATACTGTAGCCTGTGCTGCTCTTTAAGTTTTATGTCTAATGTCAAGCTGTAAGAAGTAAATGTACACCAGTTTTATGTGAACACATTATGTTTCTCCATGCTCTCTTTCATAATTGCTTTGCAACTGTTGTACAGTTACCTCTAGAACACTGTACATTTTATATTAACTTGTTTATTCACATCATAATCTACATTTCTGAAACTTTTCCACCTTGGTAGTTTCTCCCTTATTTCTAACACCTTTAAATCTAAAACACAAGATTGAAATTGAGTGTTGAACCATTATTGTAACCTGGTATTGACAGTTGGTATACCTTGATTCAACATTTGAGTCCACATATTTAAAAGCATTAGAAGTCTGTATTAAGCTCTTGAAGGCCTCACTAAGCAATAAAAAAATCCTGAAGTCAATCGGAAAAAGCCACATTGCAATTTAATCTGCTGTGGCTAACAAATCTTCACTTTATACTGATCAAGGTAGTATGCTAAATGTAGGTGTACCTTAGTGACCCAGGAACATCGCACATTCAGTGGGCAGCATATCAAACTGTAGCACATAATGTTCTTTTATAAGCAGATGATTCTTGGAGTCTTCTTTTAAAGACATGGTGTACTTGTGGAACTGTCTGGTTGAACATTCTTTGAGGACCTGGAGTCTCGTTTGCTGCTAAGGTCTAGGGCAACAGCTTCAGGTTGTGGCAAAGAACTGGCTGCATGCCCACAACCATTTACAGGCTGATAATTGGATAATGATTGACCTACAGAGGGAACTGCCTCTGGTACAGGGGATGTAGTTACAGTTTGGCACTCATTCATGTGCTTGTATTGGCCTGACAAAGCCATGACCTCTTGCAACTTTGTCCAGGCATCAAGATCATTGGTGTGGATAGCCTCACAAAGCAACCGAGTATGCTCCTTAAGTTCTGAGATCTCCATTTGTGTGCTATGATTCTGTCGAATCAGGTCCTTGGTTCGTAATGTTATTCCTAGCAGGCCAGAGCGACTAAGTATTTCAACAGTGTTGAGAAAACGTCGCTGTTTCATCATATTGGAAGCATGCTTCTTTGACACCTTAGGAAAAGTTTTTATCTCCTTGCCATCACTTTCATCTTGTCCAGACATTCCAGGAAGACTGGAAATTACTGATGTAGAAGAGACAGAGGGTTCTAAACCAGACACCATTGGTGGTCTTATAACTGAAGATTCATTAGTACAAGGGGAAATAATGCAGTGATCCGGAACATTAGAGGTTGCTAACACCTGCTGTTGCAGTGGCTGTGTAACAGAATTCCTTTTACTAGGGAATCTAACTGATGAGGTTTGGCGTTTCTGCTCCTGGGATTCATTTTTCTTCAAGGTAGTAAAGGAGACATTTTCTACTTTTTTGGAGGAAATGGCATCTCTCCCGGCTTCCACACAAACTCTTTTACTCTGGGTGTGGCCTATAACTCCATCTCCAACCTTTCCATTAAATGTTTTGCTGGGTTCAGTGGTTTTGCTTGGATGGGGTGCAATCTTTGGGTATGAATTAAGTATAGGGAGATACATAGCCTTTCCCAGTTTTTTGGGAGATTGCTGTGGTTTTAGAGGCATGTTAGCTGTAGCATCTGGCTGCTGGATGAACAAGACTTGGGTTTGCTGCCCACCCCATGACAGCTCACTTCGAAGAATCTGCCCAGGGTTAGTCTGCAGTGTCAGTGGCTATAGAAACAGATAGAAAGAGGGAAATTAGAGTGCTGATTGTAAGAATGCAAACACCTATTATACTTCTTTAAATGTTAAATACTGTTTTATTTTCCTTATTTACCCTAAGCTAGTTTTTACTTTTCTTAAAAAGTGGCTAACATCCACAAAGTGAAAAGTACTGTTTATAGAAATAGATTTATGTAATTGGAAAAAAATAAATAACAGTTTATGTGTAATTTGTACTGAACCACGGGGGTTTAATAAGCAAGTGGTAAAATAAATGGCTAAGAAAGTTAATCAGTATAAATACCAATCACAATGAAACAATTTAGATACTCAAATAAAACATTCTTTTTAAAAAGTGCTCACATTAGGTTTGAAACCAAATATCTGGAGGATCCATTAGATTTATTTAAAATATACTCTAGAAAATGAGTCTAAAACTAATGTTTCAGTCACAATACTGTCACATTTGCTGAAAACCTACAACTAAAATAATGTTACCCTAACTATCAATTAGGACATTGAAAGCCATACTGGATTACTCCCTGAGGGACAGTAGGTCCTCTGGTTATAATTGTAATGAGGTTAAGACAAGGATGGGTTCTCCAGAATGGCAATGACCTTAAACATTGCAGAGAATTTACTAAATAATGCAATTAGAGGAAGAAAACACGTGTTTTATTTAAATGACCAGGTGAAACTCCAGGAGCCTCATGTATAATGCAATGTATAGAATTCACACTAAAACATGGTGTATAAACAAAGCTGGAAATGTGCACAAGCACAAAAAAAATCAGATGCATAAAACTGTGCATAAGCAAATTTCCATGCACTTCCCCTTTTATAAATTCCATTCAATGCGACTTTTAATGCACATGCATGCACCTATAGCCACACTGTCACCTCACAGAATTACATCTACTTGAATATGCAAATCAATATAAATAGCTCCTTCCATTCTGTGTTAAAAGACAATAGCAAAAGCACGTGTAAAATAGAAGAATTTCAGTGAATGGGAAATAGAGGTCCTGCTCCGTGAAGTGGAGGAAAGGAAAAAACATACTATCTGGTAGCTTAAGCAGTAGTATAAACAACAAAAGGAAATTGAGGGAGTGATACAGTGTGGTGGAGGCACTCAAAAGTTCAAGTTCAAGTTACACAGTGCCCGAAATAAAAAAAGAAGTGGTCACAGAGAAAACGCAAGTCACAGCCCACTGTCTGGAAAAAAAAGGTTTATATCGAGATTAAAGTCAAAATGTCAACTTTCACCTCAAAATTTCCACTTTAATCTTGTAGTTTATTTTGTCATTAATGTAGAACATTGTAAACTTCACCTTAAAATCGGTCTTTAACTTATTAGTTTCTCGAACCCCATCAAAACTAAAGCAGCACATTAAATGCTTTGTATTCTTCTCTTTGTATTTTTCCCCTTACACCGACAGGAGCGCACTGGCAGTGATTGCCACACAGAATATATTACATTCATGATATTACAGCTCTCTGAATATTTTACAATACTAAGATGTATACTTGATATCATTTTCACACGGTGGCACAGTGGTAGCGATGAGCTGGTGGCTCACTCCAGGGATTGTTCTTGCCTCATGCACGATGCTTGCTGGGACAGGAGCAATCCTGGGCAATAGTTTATTGTAGTACTGTGTTTGTCAAACGTACCAATCACCACACAATAAGCATCTCTAATAAATATAAAACCAGCTGTAAGCTTAGAAAGCAGATTCTTCAAAACTTTTAAGAACACTGAAAAATCTGTTATACATTGTGGTAAAAATTAGGCAGCAGACAGAAAAAGGGTTGTGGATGGCCACCCTGTTACAGAAAAATATAAAAAAACAACACATCTTTACAGATGCAGAGTTTAAAACTGAACTGACTAACATGTAGAGTCTGGGCTAAAAATATGGTGGATAAGTGGAAGAGGTGGAGTCAGGGTGGCCAGAACAGGAACTGAAGTGGCAAGAAGATGGATTCTGGGTACCGGAAATGGTGTCATCAGGGGTTGCCGGGTGTGACGTCAACAATGGGTGCACTGGCGGTGATGTCACTGAGAGGCAGGGTCTTCTGGTGAACTGCAGAAGAACAAGAGGAGAGAGGATCAGGTGAGAGTGCCAACCCCCTGTCTGGCTGACGAATAGCACTATTTGAGCCTGTAAACTGTCCCCCATGCATACATTGGGTGGCCCAAACCGAGAGGTTGTGAACCTGAGAAAGAGCATCAGCGTTGGCCTGGAGAAAACCCCGACGATAAAGGACAAAAAACTTGGAGGTCTAAAAAAAATAACAAGTGACATGCAGTTTGGACTCCTTGTGCACTTCCATCCACTACAGAGCGGCATGATCAGTGACAAGGGAAAACTCATGGCCCAAGAGGTAGTACCTCCAATGCATTACTGACCATTTGATCACCAAGGCCTCCTGTTCCATTGCCACACACCTGGTTTCCCAGTCCAGCAGTTTTCTGGCTTAGGAACATGACAGGGTGTTCGACACCACCTACGCTTTGGCTCAGCACGGCACCGAGTCCAGTGTCTGAAGCGTCAGTATGGAGGTTAAAAGGCAGAGAAAAGTTACGAGCCATTAGAACAGGTGCCGACTTAGGGGTCTGCTTTAGGTCACAAAATGCAGTGTCTGCTTTACTATCCCATACCATACTGTTAGGGGCCTGTTTCTTTGTTTTCCAAGTGTCTGGAGTATAGCCTGAACCTGCTTTAGGTGTTTCTTTCACATGTCAGAGGAGATGACCACGTCATCCAAGTAAGTGGCAGGTGCCCTGTGCAATCCAATTGGAAGAACCCAATATTGCCAGTGTCCACTAGGGGTGCTAACCACTGTCTTAGCCTTCGCAGAGTTCATTTAAGGAACCTCTTTGTCATGTCAAAAGTGGTCAAGAACTTAGCCTTTCCCAAGTCGAGAGGAGGTTGTCCACTTACAGCATCTGATAAGCATTAAATTGGGAGAATTTATTAAGGCAACAGAAGTCATTGCAGAATCCCCAACTTCTGTCGGGCTTAGAAACCAATACAATTGGGCAGGACCAGAGACTATGACTTTCCTCAATTACATCTAGTTCCGGCCCAAAAAGAAGAAGTCTGTCTACATTCTCAGTACCATGCACCATAACGTAGAGCACAGGCAAGATTAAAAAAACAAAAAACTTGTTCAAATGACAACTTATGTTCAAATGGCGTATCGTTTTCAAATAGTGATGTTTCATGTATGAATGTGTGTGTGCATGCGTGACAGAAGCACAGACAGATTTGATCTCATTCATCTGGTTACTGGAATATAAGATAAACACTTTCGCAAAGGTATAACAAAACAAGTGTGATTTTATTCAAGATTAAAACTGAATAACAAAAAATTCAAGTGAAAAAAAGATGCCAAAAAGACATGAATCATATCCCTTAAGTGATATCTTCTACAGGTAGCAAAAATTTACATTGGGTGTTAAAGACTCAAATCAAAGGCTTCTTCTTTTTGGGCGCATTCACCGTCAGCATGGCACAGCCAGATCTAAACACTATCGTGGACAATTACTCACGTACTAAAGTGACTATAGCTGCAGGTGGAAGTCCCATTTTACTTATGGTGCCAAGCAGAGTTGTGTTGCGGTGCAGCAGTCTATTATCCGGCGACAGCGCTATGAAGAAACTGTCTGTTGTTACGGTGGGGCCCAGATGGCATGGGATGTAAGGTGCGTTTACTGTTTATTGAGATTACTGCATTTTTGGCAAACTTAAGGGAATAATTATTCCACTGTTCCGGTTTAACACTAGAATCCCTGAAGCTTACAATATTTTTGTGTCCCCTGAACTCCTTAAATTTTCCTATCATACGGTAAGAAGCTTGCAGCTCCTTATCAATACGCTAAAAGCCTGCTTTTGTTTTGCAGATGTGTGGTTTAGCAGAATGCAGCCTGCTACACCCCCACCCCTCTTTCAGTCAGATGAAGACATTGCCCTGCTAAAATCCTCACAGTTCAACTCTGTGCTGAAGTGTTTATCTGGTGATGCATCTGTATGGAATTATATAGGTAATGAAATATTGTGATGAATTTCATGTGTGTTCTGTGACTACAACAATCTGTGTAAAAATAGACTGAAAGAGGAAATGCAAGGCACAAAATGCTGAACACACAGCTAAAACAGAAAATGTTTTCATATGTTATAGTAATAATGACAGAAAACATTTTCATATATTACAGTATAATGTTGACGTGACGTGTAGGATGTGTGAAGACTGAAGCCCAAATATCCAGTAAACACTTTCACAAAAGGTGTAACAAAATAAATATGCTTTTATTCAAGAATAAAACTGAAGAAAAAGAAATTGCTCAATTGACATGTTGCTGAAGCTCAACTATAAGTCGGTACAAAATAAAAGATGATCACATAAATAAATGTGTGTTTGTGCATTACATTTTCAACCAGTTGTCACAGTTGTAGCGCTGCTTTGTTTTTGAGTTATGCAGACATTTACATCAACATGTCATTTGAACAATTTTTATTATTGTTTTATTCTTGAATTCTGCATGCTTTGGAAGGAAACTGAAGCATGCGGAGGAAACCCACCAGGAAAACATATAAACTCCAGGTAGGGGATACCTGAGATGTGACCCCCTTACTGCGAGACAGCAGTGCTTCCGCTGTGCCACTTTGTCCTCACATGTTTAATTATTAACAATATACATTACTTAAATAAAGTTAACAACTTATTTGTAAAATGTAATATACATACTTTAATAATGCATTTTAGTATAGAAATGCTATCAAGTATACATCCTAGTATTGTAACAGCACACAGCTCCAAGAGGATAGCTCTTAGAAATCTAAATCAACTTAGAAACCAGTCGTCACCTGTAAATACGTGCTCTCTTCTAATTCTTCCACTTCAAATGTCTTCTAACAACGCTAAAGCTGCTATGGTAGCTGAAATAGTTTGGCCATTCTGTGCACCTTTATATTGTTACAGAATGACTACAATCAAGTGAATTAAACTTGTGAACTTTATGCAATTCATTTTGGTGTATTTGATAAAGCCTGCATCATGGATACAAATCTAAAAAAGAAAGGGTAATGACACAGAAACAAAGCACTGCTTTGATGCTGGGCGCCACGGGTTTGCAAAACTGAGCAGAAATGTGCTTACACATTGTGTAAAGCTGCCATGAAAATGTGCTTTACGCCAAGTTTAGTTTTTATACATCTCAAAGGGATGTTTTAGGGAACAGTAATAATAATAATAATTCATTACATTTATATAATGCTTTTCTCAGTACTCAAAGCGCTATCCACACAGGGAGGAACCGGGAAGCGAACCCACAATCTTCCAGTCTCCTTACTACAAAGCAGCAGCACTACCACTGTGCCACCTGTGAGCATACATTACTCAAAGCAAATGTTAAACAAATGTAGGAAACACTTGGTTGCTTTGTTAACTGCTAAATGATGCACCAGTCTTACTAAATTAAAAGGTTCACCACTTTAGCCATTTATTTACTTTGTAATACATGCATAACTTCTGTAAACAATACTGTGTACAGATGTGATGATACAAACTCCTTTTTTGGAAAGGTAAAGACTACTTTTAATTGAAGAGGAATTCTTATTAACACGTTGACTAAAAACACTTGTAGTATGCAATATATGGATTGACATTGCCTACAAGTTATTTTATAAACCATCTTCGGGGCTGTAGCACCAAATACAAGCATGTTCGTGGGTAACACATGTAAACAGAAGATAGTAGGTGTCTGAAACAAGAAAGAAAAATCAGCCCAGCATCATAGAAAAATATATTCCACTATCAGTTAGTTTTTTACAAAAATAATTTAAATATGTAGAAGCAAAATACATCTGAATATCTCTTAATGATCAGTATCTCACAATTACAAAGTTTAAATAGACCATACAAAATTTAAATGCAACAAATTGTGCAAAATGTAACTTCAATTATTGTGCAGCTGGCATGCACAAAGCCATTACTGCGCAGCTGACATACAAAAAGAATTTTCTGTTCCATGTACCAACTACAGGGATACTCAAATATATAACTTTTTTAGGGAAAACAACTTTTTATTGTGAGTTTTGCTTAAAAACAAAATGAATTTAAATAATATGTGAAAATAACATCCTGATTTTCCATTGGTGTCAGGAATGGGGTGGTGACTTTGTGGGTAAGGATCTGATCTGGTATCTGGAAGGTTGCCAGTTCAAATCCTGTTATTGCCAGAATCTTACTCTGTTGGGCCCATGAGCAAGGCCCTTAACTTGAAAATTGATCCAGGGGCCGCTGCAAATTGGCTGACCCTGCACTCTGACCCCCAAAGGTCATGCAAAAAGGCAATTTCCCCTCAGGAATTAACAGAGTATAGAAAAAATAAAAAAAATAAAAAACAAATTTACCTGTTTTCACTATGGCGGCCAAAATGTTAAATATGTAATATTTAAAGAATTACAAAGCATTTTAAAAATTTCAAATGCAGCTTTGTATGGGTCATTGAAAAAAAATAAGTGAAGGCATTTAATGTTTAAAAACAAAATTTCAGAAAAAGCTGTATACAGAAAGAGTGGATAAATTTCTTTGGAAACTGGCATTCACAACATTATTCTGATTAATTAGATGATTTGATCTGGATTGTACTGTTTGTACAAGGCAGAAATGACTGAAATTATTGAAGAAGTTTGAATACAGTACCAGAACAGTCCGTCCTACTTAAATCCAAAACTAGCTTGGAGTTTTCAAATGACAGCGCAAGTGAACAACACACTTCATAACAGCTACCACAAATGGAGAACCATACTATAAAAGGTGCGATCCAAAAGTTCCTGGAATGCATTTATTCTGCAGCCAGAAGGGTTTGGTTATATCAATTGGCGCTAGATAGCAGTTCAAGTTGTCCTTGAGAGCAGTTATCACACGTTATAACGTCAGCGCAGTTGTTTTTCAAGTCACAGTTCTTGTTTAAACTTCGGTTGTGTCTGTGAAGGGTTGTTCATGAAAATGAGTGATTTGAAAGAGCAAAGAGTGTGTGTTAAATCCTGTTTTAAACTGGAAAAAACAGCAAAAGAAATCCATGAAATGTTGCAACAAGCATTCTACAGGGATGTTCTAAGGCGTTTGCGAAATCGAATTCACCAAACACGTCCTCAGATGTGGGCTGACAAGTCATTTCTTTTGCATCACGGCAATGCACCAGCTCACACATCTCTGATTGTGCGCAAATTTTTGGCTTCTACAAAGTTTACTGCCATTCCCCACCCTCCGTACTCCCCTGATTTAGCGCCGTCTGATTTTTTTTTATTTCCCAAGATGAAGATGAGGCTCAAGGGACGCAGATTTGAGACCGTGGAGGAGATCCAAGCGGTAACAACCGACGTCTTGAACACACTGACTAAAAACGACTTCCAGAAGTGCTTCGAAAGGTTGAAACCTCACTGGGATTGGTGTATCAACTCAGCGGGTGACTATTTTGAAGGAACTGTTCACCATTAATTGTTATTTGGTGTGTATGCTTTTAAATAAATGCATTCCAGGAACGTTTGGATCGCACCTCGTATCTTCGAGTCACTAGCTGTTGGTCTTGTGTAATAACCAACAATACATGAGGTAAATCACATTTCCCATTGGGATTAATAAAGTATCTATCTAATACACACCTTTTTTGTATTGCTTTTCTTTTCAGACTCCTATCCATATTACTAACCGAGAATGCTAAACCGGATGATGGACGCAGGCACATCCGGCCATGGGCCGTAGCTGCAAAAAGACGTACTGCGCAGGCGCAAAAAGAGTCCGCGAGAGTCGGAGAAAGGCGGAGAAAAGAGGTCGACAAAGGCGGATGAGGGGCCGCGAGTGGCGGACAAGACCACAGAAAAAAGGAGTGAGCACATACAAAAAGGAGAAATGAGGCGCAAAGTCAAACGCAGGATAAGCACGAAACACATTGCACACGAAACTAGACCCGAAAAAAAAAAAAAAAAAAAAAAAAAAAAGAGGCTCGCACACAACAGCAAGGCACCCCCCCCCCCCCTACAGGCACCGGACGGGACACACACCAAGAGGGGGATTCAACAAGCCCATGGAACACAAAAAAAAGAACACAAAACCACCCCACAGACCCTACAAGCGAGGGACGGGACACACACAAAGAGGGGGATTCAACAAGACACAGGAACACAAAAAGAAAGAAGACGCTCGCGCAACAACAATCCTCAACAACCCCACACCCCCACCCACATCCATAAGAAGTCACACCCAAAGCCACATATTCTAAAGTGAACGTCAGCACCTTCACACTAGACAGCATAGGTGTCAGCATTGGTGGATCTCCTTACAATAAAGCACTATTAACCGTTCAACTGCAGAAAAGGAAACATATTGAAACAAGTCATGAATACACGGTCACGGGTACAAAACGAAAAGGAAAGGATAACAGGAACAAACACACGAACATGAAAGAAACAACAAAATAGACGGCTATGCAGCATTGGTGGATCTCATTACCATAAGGCACTATTAACCGTTCAACCGCAGAAAAGTCTCCATATTAACAGTGAGTGCAATACTTCTTATTACTTATCCATATTTCTAAAAGAAAAAATGTATGTATGAATAAGAGAATTAACTATTATTGTATTTAACTCCCTTCTCCATCTCTTATTTATATAAATATTTACTTCTCCCCTTCTTTTGTCTAATGTTGCCTTATTAAAAAGCTTAAAGAAATTTTCCTTTAGCTAAGCTCTCCTTCTCAGGGGTGGGGTTTGATTTGTTTTCAAATTTGTTGGGTTATAAATGGATCTGTTTGTATGGAATGATTACAATGAAAATTAATAAAATAAAAATATAAAAAAAAAAAAAAAAAAAAAAAAAAAAAAAAAAAAAAAATAAAAGAAAAAATGTCTCGACTCCAAAAACGCAAAGCTCAACTACAGCTTCTAACTAACGATGTACCTAAAAGTAAAAACTTTATGAACTGCGTTAGATCCTACAATAGTTCATTTGCTTTTAGTAAATATCAGGCCACCAAAAGGCAATGGCCCATACTGCTTTCCCATATGTGCACAAATACTGCATCGCATTGGAACAGTGCACCCTGAAACAAATCAACAACGCAAATATGCACAAATCTACATCCTGGATCCACATGACGCAAACTATCAATCAAAGTGCTGCATCGCAACAGGCACGGATTCAAAACGAAACACCTCCCGTCTCAGACATACGTTAACGGCAAGGAAGGCTACAACGGGCGTCTCACACAGCACAAGCAAATCGATTACAGCTCCAAAACAACACGTCCCAAATACTACATATGCAACAACGCGCCTCTCAAACGGCACAAGCAAAACATACCCCGGAAAAATTCATTCCGATTAATGAATGTCATTTGCAATCATTGTCATTCAGTTCACTTCCCTGAAGAAACAACTGGCAATACAAGTAATACATTTAGACGTTGTTGTCAAAAGGGTCAAATTAGACTGCCTTCTTTACATTCATATACTAAATATCTACAGAAGATTCTAACTAACGATGTACCTGAAAGTGAAATCTTTATCAACTGCATTAGATCCTACAAATCGGTATCCACTATGAACATTAACGGTGGGCACTGCACGTGACATCCGTCTTCAAAAAATGTTGTTTATTGATGAATGTACAATGGCATGAAGTCACTTACTCAACACCATTCATAAACTTCTACAAACGTTTATGAATAATAATATTCGATTTGGAGGAAAGGTACTTTTATTAGGAGGAGATTTTAAACAGTGATTAGCTATTCTTCCAGATGCCATGCACTCAGCTATTGTTCAGTGCACCTTAAAATACGCAGACAATTGCCATTGCTTTCAAAAGATACAGTTAGTAAAAAAGATACGATGTCCAGAACCAGATCATAACAATTGCTTATTACAACTGAGAGATGGTACACTCACCAATACAGATGGACTTCAGCCACATATTATTACAATTCCTCAAGCCTTTATCTGCGACGACTTAGTTACAGAGAGATTTGGAACAGCAATCTCATTAGACCAAATGCCCCTTTTAACACAACGCACTATATTATGTCCAAAAAATATTAATGTGGAAAACATAAATACCCAAGTCATTCCATTACTTCCTGGAGAGACACAACTCTTTCTAAGCTCTGACAAAGTTGACTCTGATCACGATAATGACCATCTTAAATGACCTTAAAAGTTCTGACCTGGAATTACCTTTTACACTTAAACGGCGTGTACAAAGAAATTTTCCAATAAACCTTTACACTGTGCCACACACTTTATTGTTTGCTTTCTATTTGCATCATCTACACCTTCACACTATTCTATATCTCATTCATACATCACGCTCTTTGTCATTCCCAACACCAGGGGTTGGCGAGCGAAGCGAGCAGGGGGCGGAGCCCCCTAGTATCCTTCATAATGGATATGAGATGATATCTTCACCCCACTGTGTCACTATTACTGAGTGAAAACTGCATAGATGTCTGTACAGCTGTATTACATGTAGAATATTTATTACTCATACAAATGTCTAATCTCCAACAAAAGCACAACAGTAGACAAATAGAATTGGCTTAAATTAGTAACAGACCAACATGTACTTCTTGTCATTGCTAAACGCTATTGTTTATACATTCCCAAGCTGGAAAATGTCTGTCAATCCTATTTGGTTACAAGTAGAACGTCTATTAGAAGCAGCAACATTCACCAAACAGTTGCTGTAGTTGTTGATCAGACCTGAACAACAGTTAGGGAAAATTTTAGACTCCACTTCAAAAAACTGTTTAAGTTCATTGGTATTTCTGGAATTCCTTGCATGAACAGATCTTTTGAGGTCATGCCACCGCATCTCATTTGGGACGAGGCCTGAAATTTGATTTGGAAATTCCAGAACATGAAGTTTCACCTGTTCAAGTCATTCTGCTCTTGATTTGCCCCTGTTTTTTGAACCATTGTTTTGCTGCATCACCCACTTTAGATGATGGACTCCCACCCAGACATTATCCATGGTCCTTGAATTGTATCTCCAGTGCTTTCCTTGTTCTAAAGGCCTAACACTACTGTTAAAATAAGACAGAAGTGAAGAGGCCTGAGGATAACAGCACAACATGGTATATCACCTTTTAGGCAACAGTAACTTAAGTATACAGGGACAATATTTTTGAAGTACTGTCACTGTTATACATGTGCAAAGACTGAACGTTTAAATGACTACAGACCATGGAAATTCTGTTTAGGTTAAGATGTTTAGCCTAAAAGAGGTGGAAAAATATACAACTGACTAGAGGGTTATCTCATGGCTGACGACTTATCCAAAAGCAGTTGGTGTACACTTGTAATTACCAGGACAGCATCTATGAGTGACATTATGGTAAGAAATTATGCATTTCTGCTTTTAAGATGTTAATAATTACCAAAGTTCACACCTAATATGAGCAACACAGTGGTGCAGTGGTTAGGCTGTTGCTTCATGAATCCAGAATTCTGGGTTTGAAAGCTGCTTGGTTGTTTTGTCATTGAGTTTTCACATTCTGCATGGATTTTTCAGTGGGTACCCCAGATTTCTTTCCACATTCCCAAAACATGTACAGTGAATTCAGAAAGTATTCAGACTGCTTCATTTTCTGCACACATTAATGCATTTAATTTTAAATGGATAAATTTGACATTAACACCCGTCCTTCTGCACTGAACAACCCATAAAGACAAAGTGAAAAATTGTTTTCATAAAGACTTACGAATGTATTAAAAATCAAAAACTAAAATCACTCACAAATATTAGCTTAAGTGATAATTCTACTTCCCCATGTGCAAATCCTGTAATGAACTATATTGCGCTAAGGGTTGATTCCTGACTTTTGCCTAGTTTTGCTCAGACTGGCTCCAGTACTTACACTACCAAGAAGTAGGTTTTTGAATTTAATGTACAGTATATTTTGGGCTGTTTGATACAACTCTAGATAAGGAGACTACTTTATAAGCACACTGTCTTGTCAATAACACACCATACATACATACATACATACATACAAAAAATTGATCAAGAAAGTTAGGAGCTTGAATTTGGTTGCTAAATTCTGTGGTAACAGTGGTGATTTGAAAGAAGTCATTATATATATATATATATATATATATATATATATATATATATATATACATACATATACACACACACATTAGGGGAGCCCGGGTTTGGTTTAGTGGATATTTTAAACAGATTCTTAGTTTCATGGGAATTGTTGCATATGCATTATTTTCACTTTTATTTTAGAAACTTTTGTGAAAACAATACTTTATTTCCGGCCCCGGGCATTGTAACATCTCTTTTCTCGCCGTATAACACTGCTCATGTTGTTAAGGGGATGAGGCTGAACGTATGCCAAGGAGATGCCGTCGGATAATCTGCTGTCTTTCTGCTGCTGGCGAGCTGCCTGTTCTGCTTGTCTCGCTGCCCGATCATTTCAAAGCCTATACAGCAGCTGTCCTTTTGCCACTTCACATCTCTGTTGCTTGCGTTGTGAAGACGGTGTGTGTGTGTGTGTGTGTGGGGGGGGGGGGGGGGGTGGGTTAGTTTGACTGAACACACACTGCATGTTTGCTTGTCTCTTGTCGTTGTTTTAAGAGCTAGGAGCACATGAAGTGTGTCTGCCAACAGCAATCCAACAACTGCTAGGTTAGATGTCTGTGGACTTGTTTTAAATGATGTCTCACTGCCTTGTCTCTTGTGACATTGTAAAAACAATACTTGTCCTTTATTTCCGGCTATTGTGCTATTCCTGGGTGTGGTTAAATCAGTTTCTCAGGACGTATTATTGCTTCTTGAGTTGTCTTGGGGGGGCGGGTTTGGGGTGGTTTGCCGAACGCATGCTAAGGAGGTGCCGTTGCTGCCTTTCTGCTGCTGTCGCGCTGCTATCAGTCTTTCATGCTGTACTCCATCCTCCCTCAATCGGGCCTAACAGTCACTTAAAACAAAAAAGGCTTCAACTTGGCTGGGATGCTACAATACTTTCGAATTTTACTGCTTTCATATTCTTTACCTTTCTCTGCATGTGTATCATGCCATCGTTTGTTTGAGTCTTTCGAATTCCACTGCTTTCATAATCTCTTATCTGACTTTTTTTCTCTCCAACGCTTTTGGGTCTCTTTTCTCCCCACTGCTCTTTCTTCTTTGCTTATTCGTTGACGTTTCATATAGAACACATTGTCCTTACACGCTTTATATGTGCTGAGAGCACAGGATCTGTGTGTGCTACGTGCCTTTACACAACTGAGTGTTATTTGATATTGTTTGCATCTCGCGGGTCTTTTAATTGTCTTCAGAGAACTTCTGAGAAGATGAAGTATAGTCACCCTGCTTTTCTTTTCCAGGATTTGATTTTTATAATAAAGATTTTTTTTTTTTTTTTGGTGGCATGGGATTCTAGGTAAATCGCTTGTATATTTAGCTCAGTTCAATGCTTTTACTGCTCTTATCTTGATCAAGCTGTTAATATTTAAACACCACAGCAAAAGTTTACATTTGTAAGAGGAAGGTTATCTTACATCTTTTTATCTTATATCTCTGAAGCTTAAAGAAAGAGGAACGCCTTTGCTTCCTTTGTTAGTTGTGCCATCACTGTTATCTCTAGGCCATTGGCCTCAGCTTTTCTTTGCCATCCAGCATGCACAGGTTATAGTACACTTGCTCCTTGATATATGAAATTTGGATTTAGTATCCCTTCAACCTATCACGCCTTTCACCTTTAGTGAAAGGTGAGAGGCAGTTTGAGTGTTAATATGACAGTGGCAGAAAATGAAGCTGACAAAATCAGTAGGAAAAAAAAATGAAATACTAACAATTATGGCATAAAAAAACAGAACTTGAAGGGAGAGAGTTTAAGTTCAATAAAACTCAATAGAAGGATTGACAGCAGTTCAGTGATCAAGAGATATCTCATCAGGAAGAAAAATAAAAAAAGGTATATTAGCAATTTTTTTAAACCTCTTTTTCCTGATATCAAGAACTTTGAAAAAACATACATTTCACTTAATAATGCATTGTTTTAAGAATGTTTTAATCATAAAAGCATGCTTTTAAAGTGTTATATAGCTAGTTCAAGTTCAAAGTTTATTGTCATGTGCACAGTAAGGAAACACGTTTCCCTGTACAATGAAATTCTTTCTTTGCTATCCACACCAAATGACAAAACCAACATATAAAGATAAACATAAATAATAAGTAGCAGATATATAATAAATAACAGAGGCAGCATAAAGTATAAAAACAGAATAGAAATATAAAGTGTAATGTGCAGGTAGGTGTGTGATGGACAAGTCAAATACAGCTGTGTGAGGTAGACAGAATGAGGTGAACCATGGTTATAAACTCCAGTCAGTTATTTAGGAGTCTAATGGCCTTGGGAAAGAAAGAGTTCTTTAGCCTGGAAGACCTGCATTTCATATTTCTATACCTCCTGCCTGAGGGTAGAAGTGTGAACAGTTCATGCTGGGGGTGGGAGGGGTCCCTGAGGATCGAGGCAGTTCTCCTGCGGACTCTGCAGTTGTAGATGCTCTGCAGAGAGGGCAGTGGGGTCCTGGTGATCTTTTCAGCAGTCACTCTCTGCTCGCATTTGCGGTCCATAGCAGTAGTGTTGTCGTACTTCCATTAGGTCAGATTATCTCGGGGCACAACGTGAGCTACCACAGCTATGCTGATGACACACAGCTGTATTTATCAATTGCATCTCTTGATTCACTAACACAATGTCTAACTTGTATCTCAGAATGGATGAATAGTAACTTTCTCAAATTAAATAAAGAGAAACCCGAAATCTTAGTGATTGGCAATAATGGATACAATGAGGCTATTAGAAATAAACTGGATGCATTAGGATTAAAAGTCAAAACGGAGGTAAAAAGCTTAGGGGTAACTGTTAACTGTAATCTAAATTTTAAATCGCATCTTAATCAGATCACTAGGACAGCATTTTTTCACTTAAGAAACATAGCAAAAGTTAGACCTCTTATATTATTGAAAGATGCTGAGAAATTAGTTCTAGTTATTTTCAGTCGACTAGATTACTGTAACACACTCCTCTCAGGACTACCCAAAAAAGACATCAATCGTTTGTAACTAGTGTAGAACGCAGCTGCTAGAATCCTTACCAGGAAAAGAAAATCCGAGCACATTTCTCCAGTTTTGATGTCACTACACTGGTTACCTGTGTCATTCAGGATTGACTTTAAAATTCTGCTTATGGTTTATAAAGCCTTAAATAATCTCACCCCATCTTATATATCGGAATGTCTGACACCTTATATTCCAAATCACAACCTCAGATCCTCAACTGAGTGTCTCCTTAGAATTCCAAGAGCAAAACTTAAAAGAAGTGGTGAGGCGGCTTTCTGTTGTTATGCACCTAAAATCTGGAATAGCCTGCCAGTAGGAATTCGCCAGGCTAATACAATGGAGCACTTTAAAAAACTGCTGAAAACACATTATTTTAACATGGCCTTCTCATAACTTCACTGTAATTTAAATCCTGATACTCTGTATATCCAATTCATTATAATAACTATTCATGGTGGCTCTAAAATCTGTACTAACCCCTACTCTCTCTTCTGTTTCCTTTTCTGGTGTCCTTTTGGCGGTGGCTTGCGCCACCACCATCTACCCAAAGCACCATGATGTTCCAACAATGATGGATGGATTAAAAGCCAGAAGTCTGTATGACCATCAGCATCAAGTGACTCCATGAGAAACCTAACAACAAAGAGGACTATTTCATTTATGTTAGGTAGAATGCCCAGAAGGGTCAGGGCGGTCTCGTGCCTGGAACCCCTACAGATTTTATTTTTTTTCTCCAGCTTTCTGGATTTTTTTTTTGTTTGTTTTTTCTGTCCACACTGGCCATCGGACCTTACTCCTTTTCTATGTTAACTAATGTTGTCTTATTTTAATTTCTTATTTTGTCTTTTATTTTTCTTTTCTTTATTATGTAAAGCACTTTGAGCTACTTTTTTTATGAAAATGTGTTATATAAATAAATGTTGTTGTTGTTGTACCACACGGTGATGCAGCTGTGTCAAGATGCTCTCAACAATGCAGCTATAAAAGTTGCAGAGGATCTTAGTCGACATACCAAACTTCCTCAGCCTCCTCAGAAAGTACAGCCGCTGTTGAGCCCTCTTGACCAGCTGTGTGGTGTTAAGTGTCCAAGTGAGGTTCTCACTGATATAGATGCCCAGGTATTTAATGCTGCTCACCCTCTCCACTTCAAGCCCTTGGATGAACAGTGGCCGGTGAGGTCTCGTTGGCACATGCTCTGAGAGACCACCCAGGGATGTTGTCTGGTCCTGCTGCCTTATGGGGGTTGATCTTCCTTAGTGCTTTGTGTATCTGACCTGAAGAGACCATTGGGTGGAGTGGGGAGGGGGTTTGGGTGGTCCAGGTGTGTGTGTGCCTTCACTCTGTGCTGTTGCTGAATGTCTCAAAGCGGGTGTAGAAAGTGTTGAGATCATCCGGCAGACTGTCTGTAGAGCTGATTGTGCTGGTGGTGGTCCTGTAGTCTGTGATGTGCTGTAGACCCTGCCACATACTTCCAGAGTCATCCGTAGAATAGAAGCCCTCCAGCTTCTCTATGTACTGCCTCTTGGCTGGTGTGATGGCTTTTCTTAGTCCGTACTTCGCAACTTTGTACTCCGTCTCAGTGCCTGATCTAAATGAAAGACAGCGGGCACGCAACATGTGGCGTACCTGACTGTTTATCCAGGGCTTCTGGTTGGGGAACTTCTTGACTGGTATTGTAGGTATTGTGGGCGCGATGTTGTCAATACAGGTGCTAATGTACAATAAAGCCAGTTTACCTGCTTCAAAACCACATTTTTAACAATGTATACTGGGGCAATGCTTTCAAAGGCTGCTCCCTTCTGTTGGACTCCTTTCTGTCTGGCTGAAATATTACCAAAGCTAGATCTGGATGAGGAGCGGGACTGGTCTTCCGAATCAGTCTGCAGGTACTCCGAGCTGGTGTCTGTGAAGGAGAGAGAAAGAGAGGAAGCTCTAATGTTGTCATCATAAACTCTTAAAAGCAAGAAGGATCAGACAGTTGAGATATACTGCCCAAAATAAAAACAACACTTACAGATTACATGTAATCAACTTAATATTACTATTATTATTATTATTTTTATAGATGCCTTTATTCAAGGCAACTGACAACACAAGTCATAATACATTTAACAATCATTAGAAGGTGCAAATTTCAAAAGCAACAGAGAACAAGATAAAAAAAAACGAGCAAGACAGTGTAGTACTACTACTTCTGTGTAATTATACCTGCAACCAGTCTAAGACACAAATCAGTATCGGAAACTCTTGATCAGTACGACAGCAACTATCGTGTAGTATAGAAACAGTTTCAAAATATTTAACAAAAATGTGGGTTTTCATAAGATATCTAAACATGACTAAAATGGGTGAAGTTCAAATAACCAAATTAAGATCATTCTACAGCTTAGCAGCCAGAATGGAGAAGCATTGAGTTCTGGGCTGAAACCTGAGTGAAATAGGAGGAAGATCATTGCAGAAGCCATGAAAAGAAACAGCATTGCCTAAGAAGAGAATGATGAGAAAAAAGAGAAGTGGACACAACACTGATCCTTGAAGCACACATGTGGATAGTTTTGTGGAGAAGATAATGAGTTAGACCAACAGACACAAAAGGATCGGTCATAAAGGTAGGACTTGAACCATTCCAAAATAGAACCACAGATTCTGGATTTACTGATGGGAGGGATAAGCAAGGAGTGGTTAAAAGATGAAAGGTATTGAAAGATAAGAAAAGAGGACAGAGAAGCAGCTTGAGCAGATTTATGAGCATTTGTGACTGATAGCAGTGCATTCTCTGTACAGTGGCCTTTGTGGAATCCAGATTGAAGAGGGTCCAGTTGTTTGTGTACCATACATTTTATAGTCTTAGGCAGGAATGGCAGGTGGAAGACAGGATAGTACATCTCAAAAAAAGTCTTAGTTGAGAGAGGGTTCCTTGAGATTAGGGATCACACTAACTTGACTAACACTAACTAATCACGCTTCTTGAAATCAGTAGAGTTGATATCAGAGGTCATTGAGGCATGAAAAAGAGATGCAGAAATTCAAGGAAAGAAAGACAGAATGAAGAATGATGTGAAGGAATAGGGTCCAGTGCATAGATGGTGGGAGTGTGGTTAGACAGGAGGTAAGAAATGACATAGTCACTTACAGGAGAGAAGCAGGAGAGAGAAAAATGTAACAGAGGTATGTCAGAGAATGTTTTAGGAGTTTTGGATTGTTTTTGCATGTTGAAGTAGTGATATTCAGCAGAGTTAATAAATAGTCAAAAGCAATGTGTTATACTATGGGGCACACTTTCAAGGGCATAAAGCACCGCAGGGAACAACAGGACATATCTATATATATAATTCACTAAGCCAGAAGACAAGTAGCCGACCATGGAAAGCACGCTGGAAGGGGCGTGGATTCACTAAGCCGCCGACAAGTAAGACACCCATGGCGCACGCAGGAAGGAGCCACGCCCACCAACTCTAAGACCATTGGATGCGACGACAACTCGCAGAGCCACGCCCACCAACTCGGACGCTACGCCTCGGAAAACATGCCGTCATTTCTGTTTGTCTGTGCCACAGTCCACATGCAGCTCTGAGCCACGTTAACTTTTCATTAGTCAACCTCAGTGGAACCTTGGTTCACACAGAGGCAGCGCCAGAGAGAGACAGAGGCATACACAGGCAGCGCGAGAGAGAGAGCCACGCACACACAGGCAGCGCGACAGAGAAAGCCGCGCAATCCTTTAAAACTGAGGTTAAAACACAATGAAGGAAGCAGTCTTTAAAAACCAATAAGCCCTGTGCCTCTTTTTCATTAGCATCTCACCTGCTTCACCGCCCTGCAACAGTCGAGACGCTTTCCCAGCAGCTGACCTTCTCTGTGCCTGACTCCACTACTGTCAGTCGCCTGATTAAAAATGGTGAACTCCTGCAATGTTACTATCTTGGTTGGCTTTTAAACAAAGTTCGGATTTGTTCAAATGTTCCATTTTTCCCCCTGTGCTTAAAACTCATTTTAAAAAAAAGTGTTTATACAACTGCTGCAATGTTACAGAGAGAGAGAGAGGGCTCGCCGTGCTTCTGAGAGAGAGAGGGGGAGGGGGCTCAGTGCTGCTGAGAGAGAGAGAGAGAGAGGGGGGGGGGGCTGGGGGGGCTTGCTGCTGCTGAGAGAGAGGGGGGGGGGGGGCTGGGGAGGCTCGAGTGCTGCTGAGAGAGAGAGAGAGAGCATGCAGCTGAGCAGGGAGCCTGGGTGTTTGTGTCAGTGTTATTCAATGTTTTTACTATTACACTGTGCATTCTATGGTGTAATGATTAACTATATTTGTGCTTAAAAATCTTTACAAAAATATATTTACATACAGTTCGTATGGTCTGGAATGGATTAATTGTATTTACATACAATCCTATGGGGGAAATTGCTTCAGTTCACGACCAAATCGGTTTACGACCAGAGGTTTGGAACAAATTATGGTCGTGAACTGAGGTTCCACTGTATATTGACTCTAGAAAACATGATCAACAAGTCTTTGATAGGCTGCAACAAAATGATGAAAGAACGGGCACATTTTTTTCTCACAAGCTGGGTGGGTGGGTGTTAGTTAGTTAATTAGTTACTCGAAGGATTTCAAGATTTAATATGCACAAGCGGTAACCCTGCAAAAGCAGCCCAAACCAGAAAAGACGGCTGGCAAAAAGTGGCTGACAAATTAAACGCGTGTGCATTATACTTACTGAAAGCGGCGTTACGGATTTTGCAAATGTTCATTTTTTCCCTCTGCTTAAAAAACATGATTATGCGGCGTATACTACGGGTTGGTATGCAGCGTTTAGAACAGTTTGTTTGTCGCGGATAATTTGCCTTTTACTTTAACACGAAGACAATTTCCCGTTAGATTTGCCTTTGCGATGACAATTGATAAGGCACAGGGCCAAACTTTCAAAAAGATGTGCATGTATCTGCCAAAACCAGTTTTCAGTCACGGACAGTTGTATGTTGCTCTCTCCAGAGTTCCATCTTTTCATTCACTTACTGGTATGCCTGCAGGAACACGTGCAGTGAGTGAGCGAGCGACACACACACGCATACAGGCGCGCGCGAGAGAGAGCGCTGGACGCATAAGAATAATAATACTTCACTAAATTGATATACCAGTGTTTTCAGTATTCAAAGCGCTATCCACACAGGGAGAAACCGGGAAGCGAACCCAAAATCTTCCACAGTCTCCTTACTGCAAAACAGCAGCACTACCATTGCGCTACAAGGCAGTTAAAGAATGCACTGGCCTCGATTTTGTTTTCACTTCTGTTTACAGCGATCAGATCGTAGCGTGCATTGTTGCAATGTTACTTTTCTTGGTGGCTTATTACATTTCGGATGTTTCACATGTTAATTTTTTTCCCTGTGCTTAAAAGACATTAAAAAAGTGTTTCTCAACTGTGACTCCGGAACAACTCAGTACGCAAGCTATATTAAGCGTCAACAACGAAGACTCGCTACACCTTAATGAACAAGTGCTGAAACTTATCCCTACCGACGAAGTAACTTTCACCATCGTGGCCTCCATTGTCACAGACGATCCCGCTTTCAGTCACGGACAATTGTATGTTGCTCTCTCCAGAGGTCCATATTTTCATTCATTTACAGTGGTATCCACAAACCCACCCCATTTGGACAACTGTGTCGTTCAGCAAGTGTTCACCCATCAATACATAATTATGCGGCGTATGTTACGCCGCGGGTTGGCTAGTAGTAGATAAAGGATCAAGTAGAGAAATGTACAGAAGTAATTCAGAAAAAAAAATAACAGGGCTGACATTCTGAGGTTCGTGAACCTGTGTAGGTAATGTTATCTCATCTTTTTCTTTTGTATGTGTGTTATTTTTTCCTTTTAAGTAAAACTTAAAATTACTTTATGCAGTATACTCAGCACATAAATGATGCCACAAGGAATAACAATGATTAACAGACGTGCCTCAAACAAGAAAGTGTTAATGTAACCAAGCAACCAGAAGGGACTTTTATGCTATGGAAAAACAAAAATACTGTGCTGCTTTGCAAATTTTGCAATAATTCCCTTGTTACTCATGAATTATTGTGCAAGTTCCCAAAGATAATATTAGATATGTAAATTGTTTCCAGAACAGAACAAATATTCAATAGTTAGGGTGAGCAGAAAGTCAATGTGTATGAGCACTGCTTAATATGCATCTAAGCACTTCAACCTACCACATACTTTTACAATAAACCTGTGTTTAAAACTAAAAACCATCTTTGAATACAGGATATGTATCCCTATATCACAGTGAGTTTACACAAACAGTAGGGTCTGTCATCTAAATAAGATATTGAGTTCACATCAGATTAAGAAATTGGATAAAACCACAGCAACTATCGAGTTAAAAACAATACTACCCCCAGACAAATATATATAGAGAGAGAAAAGTTGGGAGCATGCACTGATAGCACGTTGCCATGCCCACAACACGAAGAACTACATGGATTGGGACCCGACACCTCCGCACCACACTGGAACAGTGTGAGGTTTTTTTATGGTGGCTGGAGTGCCAATTCTGCCACCAACACCTAAGTTTTTCCTGTAAGTTGGAGGATCTACTTGCAGGGCTGGATGCAGATTAACGTCATACTCAGGATGAAACAATTGCAGGTTAAGGGCTTTGCTCCAGGGCCCAAGGGAATAGAGTCACTTCTGGTGTTTAGCGGAAATTGAACCAGCAACCTTCCGATTGCCAGTGCAGATTCCTACCCTCAGAGCCAATACTCCGCCCCATACCAGACAAATATAGTCAATGTTAAATGTAAAAAATACTTCTGATCCATGTCAACACAACCTATGAATTTAATTTTCAACAGCACAGGTTCCAATTTTTACTTTTCATCAGTAGAATGGTGTAGGAAATTTTTCAAGACCATGCAAGCCTTATCAGCACTGCTGTAGAAATCTTATTTTTACAACTTTGCTGCAAGGCTCCAAAATAGCCAAGATTAATTTTTGAAGCTTATAAAAATTATACTGTGGTAGAATGATTTATTAAAAGAAAAAAAATTTGAAACGTAGCATGCAAGTTTTCTGAAGCCATCACAGGGTTGAAATTACACATAAAGGGTCAGAAATGTACATACACCTATTTAGAATATTAATTAAGTGGTGCTGAAACTTCCACAATGTATGTTAACTTTGTGCCTCTTAACTGCCTGTTAGTGATCATGATTGATAATGGCTGGTAGGTTCTCTGTGCTGCCATAAAAGGACTCATTTGAGAGCACATATTGGATTGACCAACACACACTACAAGGATTGAGTTAACTGGTCGCAATGACCTGGGGTATATTTGGAGCAGAAAAGGTTAGACATTCAACCCCAAGGACAGTAGCATTATGCTCAGTGTCTGTTTTGCTGCCAGAAGAACTGGTGCATTGCACAATCTGGGTGGAATACTTAAGAAAGAGGATTACCTCTTCGTCTCTTATCTCTTTGTCTTCAACAAAACTTCACATTAGCTGGAAGCTTATAAACTTGGACACAACTAGGTGTTCCAACTGGGCAATTACTCTAAACACACATCAAATCAGGCTAACATTAAGTGCTCAGAATGGATTTCACAAAGTCCTGACCTCAGCCCTACTGAAAATATGTGGATTTTCAATAAAAAAAAAAAAAAGTGCTAGGTTGAACTCTACCAATGCTGCTAAGAATAGTGGTAAAGTATTAAACCAGAATTCTGCTAGCACCTTGTTGGTGGTTTACACAAGCATCTGATCAAGGTGAAATGTGCTAAGGGACATTCAACAAATTTTAGGTGTGTTGTATGTATATGTTTGAACCTGTATATATAATTTTGACCCTGTGTTGGTTTCAGAAAACCTACAATAAAGTTAAACATTTTTGACAATAAAGATGTATGTTTTGTAGTCATTCTTTTACAGAAAAAGAACAGTTGTAGAAATCATTGAAAGCTCAGTGATGCCCTGACATACATGTCCATGTAAGTAAACTTGTCACCACAACTGTACACCATATTGCCTCATGTCACCTCAAATTATATTGTTTTGCATCAGTCTGTGGTATTAAACAGGGGCTTCATACCCCTATGCCACAAGGCAAAAAATGTTGAAGATTACATAGAGAAGCTTGTGTTCTATATCACATTGTGTTTTTGTCAGTGCTGGACAGAAACTAGGTGAGAAAATAAAAGCATAGCTTTTGGTAATAACTGGGATGAATGAGGAATGGTCTGAATTTTTGAAGGGGGCAGTACTCATCCAAACTGAGGGAATCTTACACTTTACAAAAACAAATGGCATCAAAATTACCTGGCTGAAAAATAAGTACACCATTTAGGATACAGCCCCCGTGGTCTTAAATTGCAGTCTTTTAACCCTTTCTGTAATTCTTTTGTAGCTGATATCCAAAAGCCTTACTGTGGGGCATATCAAAACTTTAGTCATGTAATAAAACAGAAATCAGCTTAGAACTGAAAAATATGCAGCATAAATAGACAAAGCATTAAAATTAGATCCACCATCAATGGCATCTGCCTTAATACATTAATTCAAATTAAGATAAAACCAACCCAAAACATCTTTGAAGTTGTAAGGTTGTTTGCTAAACATTAGTTCACGTGGACATAAAGCTGCTTTAGTGAACAATATTGTATTAAGTACTCAACTATATATAACAACATTATATTAAGTACTCAGTCTGTTCTCTGTTACCTTACTGAAATCTTTTAATAAATCTGACACTATTCTCTTCATTGAGATAGCTCCTAATGGATTCTTATTTCTTTACAAATCAGGAAATACTGGCCAAGGAGGTGGCTTTAGAATAAATGTGTTTGATGAACATTCTTCTAAAAAATTGGTAAATGTATATCCCATTAAGCACTTGCACTGGATATTAAAGCTATCTAATACAACTGTACTAATTTATACAAATAGACCACCTAGGACACATTTATTTTTCCATGACTGAATTTGGGAGCTTTTTACCAGACTTAGCTATAAACTGTGACCATGTAGTACTGATGGGTGTTACTAATATTACCATAGAAGTGGAAACTAATACCTTAAGCTAATGTTTTTTTTTTTTTTTTTACGCACCTATTAAACTAGGTAGGTTTTGCTAGATCGTTAAATGACTAACTTGTTATCAGAATTATTCATTGAGTCAAATACTGAGCCGAGATAACAAATGTAAGCATTACTTCACTAAATTAAACAATTTTTGATAACACAAGTTCCTAAAACAAATAAGTATTACTTTATCTAAGGAAAAAGAAGTAATTGTTTATGCTGTGTAAAAACAAAAATACTGTTACTGTGTCTGACTTTGTGTTATAGGACCCCCCAGAGATTTATAAGCTCCATAGATCGTGCCTAATTTTTTTTTGTTTTCTTCTGTCATGATTTGTTATGAATTTTATTCTTGGTTGTCCTCTGTCATTTATGATTAAGGATTTTTCTTATTTGTTATTTGTTTTGTTGTGATCTAATTGCGTTGGTGTCTTGGTTTGAGCTTTCATTGCAAGAACTTTTTTTGTACAGTTATCCTTAATGCATTGTTTGTACCAGCATGTGACCATCAGTGCCATAACAAGAGATGTCAGTCATCATTCTATTGATATTGAAAGATGGTGGCACGGGATAGATAGATAGATACTGGTATGCTTGATGTCAAAGCTTACGGGCAGTTTCTAAACAATCTACTCTCTGATGTTTAGCAATTTATTTAATAATATGATTTATAGATAGCCAGGACTTTTTTTGTTTTCTTTTGAGTAAGACTGCCAAATTATTCTTATGTCAAGGCAAGTGATATTTGCAAAAGGGATAAAGTTAGTGTAGAAAGTCCTATGTCTCTAGACTCTTTGGAAAAAAAGTTAATTCACTTTCCTATAGGTTTGTGGTACTGCCTCAGCATTTTAGATTTTATTCTGTATTCCATACTTCATGTTTGAAACCTGTAGGTATTATCAGTAATCCATGGCTACCCTAAAATTATGGATGAAGGGGAACAGAAATATTAAATTGAAAAGATTCTGGGGGAGTTGGTCTCGTCCGTTTATAGGAGTTGGACGTCTGAAGCAGAGCTCCGCTAGCAGCGGCTTTATTTTCCCACGTATTTCATATTATTTAGAGGTATCCTGTATTTAACCCGACCAAGGAACTTCCACTACAATATACAAGCATGAGTAACAAGAAGAAAAGTCATAAAGAACCGGAAAAGAAACTAAAAGCTGCATCAAAGTCTGGACAGACATCCGGCCCGAGTGCAAGGTATGGCCTCTCAGAGACTGACCTAGAACAGGCAGACGAATGTGCAGATTTCCTGGGACCCCGCTCCATTGTATCGTCTCCAGTCGAGAGTGAAAATGGGAGCGAAGGTGCAAGTGATACAGGTCACGATGGATCGCCGATTTCTGAAGATCATTCGAGACTAGAAAAGGCCCTGCAGGATGTGCTCTCATCTACTCATCGCGAGCCCACAGCTCCTGTAACAGGAGCTGCATTTCCACTCGCGGAGCACGAAAGCCGAAGCGAACTTGTCCGAACTGAAAGAGATGATCGCTACACTGGCCACTGCCATGGTTACTGCCATAAATGAGCTTAAGAAAGACAACAAGAATGATCTTAAGAAGGAGACCATTGAGCTTAAGAACGAGCTTAAGAAGGATAACAAAGATAAGGAAACGCGTCTATTTAAACGTTTTGACGTGAACTTTAAAGGCATGTTGGAGAAATTTGTGGAACACATCGAAGAAACTAAATCCAAACTGAAAATGCTTGCCGACCAGATTAATGACGTTACAGATCAGCTGGAAGACATTAAGCAGGCATTCACGGCTCGAGTTGAAACAGCGGAACAACTGGCGTCTAACGCCGATGAAAAAGCCACAGCTGCGAATTCCGAATGCAAAAAACTTGGAGACAGACTTGCAGCCATGGAGGATGGGTGCAGAAGAAACAATATAAGAATTGAGGGTACACCTGAGAAACGAGAAAACTCAAGCCCAGTGAAATTTGCAGTAGAATTACTGTCTAGAATAATTGGAGATGATTTTAAACTCGACATTGAGATAGCAGCGGCTTATCGCACAAACAGACCAAGCACCTTTAAACCTAGGTCTTTTATTGTCCGCTTAGAGCGACTACGATGTAAGCTTGATGTGATGGCACTTCTCAGACACAAGCAAGAGATTATACAGTAATCCCTCGCTATATCGCGCTTTGCCTTTCGAGGCTTATATGTAAGCATATTTAAATATATATCGCAGATTTTTCGCTGCTTCGCGGATTTCTGCGGACAATGGGTCTTTTAATTTCTGGTAAATGCTTCCTCAGTTGGTTTGCCCAGTTGATTTCATACAAGGGACGCTATTGGCAGATGGCTGAGAAGCTACCCAACTTACTTTTCTCTCTCTCTCTCTTGCGCTGACTTTCTCTGATCCTGACGTAGGGGGATTGAGCAGGGGGGCTGTTCGCACACCTAGACGATACGGACACTCGTCTAAAAATGCTGAAAGATTATCTTCACGTTGCTACCTCCTGTGCAGCTGCTTCGTGAAGCGACATGCTGCACGGTGCTTTGCATACTTAAAAGCTCGAAGGGCACGTATTGATTTTTGCTTGTTTGTTTTTCTCTGTCTCTCTCTTTGTCTGTTCCTGACGAGGGGGTGTGAGCTGCCGCCTTCAACAGCTTTGTGCCGCGGTGCTTCGCATACTTAAAAGCTAAACAGCCCTATTGATTTGTTTGCTTTCCTCTCTCTTTATGACAGTCTCTCTCTCTGATGCGCACTCCTTTGAAGAGGAAGATATGTTTGCATTCTTTTTATTGTGAGACGGAACTGTCATCTCTGTCTTGTCATGGAGCACAGTTTAAACTTTTGAAAAAGAGACAAATGTTTGTTTGCAGTGTTTGAATAGCGTTCCTGTCTCTCTACAACCTCCTGTGTTTCTGCACAAATCTGTGACCCAAGCATGACAATATAAAAATAACCATATAAACATATGGTTTCTACTTCGCGGATTTTCTTATTTCGCGGGTGGCTCTGGAACGCAACCCCCGCGATGGAGAAGGGATTACTGTATTTGAAAATAATCTTATTCGTATTTTCCCCGACTTCTCACCATCAACAACTGCAAAACGTGCAGCCTACATTGACATTAAAAAGTTCCTACGGAAAGCCGATATCAAATACAGCCTCTTGTATCCCGCCAAACTGAAAGTGGAAGTTCAAGATCAATATTATATTTTCTTAAGCAAAGAAGAAGCTGAAAAGGAATTAAAGAAGCTGTTACCGACACTTTCTTGAAAGTTAATAAGGAGCCGTATTCTATCAAGGCATGGGAAGGACCTATGATCTGCTCTCTGGATCCATGTTTAAAGAGACTGGTATTATAATTATACATCCTTTTCTTTATCTGGACTTTATATGTTTATGTTTTAATTAGAGTTATAGACGTGAGTGTGAAAGTGTGGAAGTAATTAAAGTAGGATTGTTTTTTTTAATTTTTTTTATTTATTCTACTATACCTTAAAGTAGACTGTTTAACATCATACCCTTGGTTTATTGCTTTTTCTACTATTTATACTATTACCATTATACTATTACAGTAGGATTTACCAGGTTTATCCTAGACTAGTTTTTAAAATCATTCCCAGGGTTGATTCTTTTTTTTTTTTTTTTTTTTTATCTTAATATCTTAATAACTTAAAAGCGCTGAAGATTATTTCAAGCTTAAAGGCTGTTAATGATAATATTTTCAGCAGATAGTATTAAGAATTTAGCTGCAAAAGATATCTCTGTTTTAATTCTCTAACGCCGCTGCAGGGTGGGGTTTGTTTTGTTTTGGACGTGCTCTGTCTCTTCGTACGTCAGAGAACCGGGACATCGCGAAGTGGGATCTAGCCCAGGGGTGGGCAGATTCAGTCCTGGAGGGCCGCAGTGGTTGCAGGTTTTTGTTCCAACCCAGTTGCTTAATAAGAAGTACTCATTGCTCAAGTAACACTTCTGCTTCACTTTAGTTGTCTCACTGTTTAAGATTTTGAACCCTTATTGCTTATTTTAGTCTTAAACAGCTGCATTCTTGGTTTTTAATTGTTCCTTATTAGCAATAACATGCAAATGACAAAAGAAACCAGCAGTTCTTCATATAGCTTGTTACCATTTACACCTGTGTGTATTCATCATGCCCTACTGGGTTTAATTAAATACTTGGAAGGAAAGTGAAGAGAAAAAAATGAAGCACTGAGAATAACTCGTCTGTTTTAGACTTGAAATCATTTGGATGATATCCTTAGAAAGGAAAACAAATCTAGGATATGAGAATGGCCTTACATAGCAGAGATAAAGCGCTAGCAAGCCATGAAATTAAATAATTGACAAGGATTGGTTTTTAATTAAGCAACTGGGTTGGAGAAAAAACCTGCAACCACTGCGGCCCTCCAGGACTGAATCTGCCCACCCCTGATCTAGCCTCATGTGGGGAGGCAAAATGGGGGGGTGGGGGGATAAAGGGGGGAAAGAAGGAGAGCAGGATATATCTAATCTATTCTTGTAATCCTTATAATTATAAATATCAATGCAACAACAGGCTAAAATGCAATAACTCATGGGGAATCTTGAAACTAAGATTAAAACTGCCTCATTACCAATTAAAAGTATAAAATGACATTAAAAACTCAGAATCAATGACTCCATGATGAGACAGTTAACTTTGTGAGCTGGAATGTGAAAGGCCTGAATCACGAATCAAAGAGAAAGAAAGTATGCTCTCACCTAACAGGCTTAAATGCTAAAATAGTATTTTTACAGGAGACCCACTTACTAACCAAGGATCAGTTCAGACTACAAAAAGAATGGACAGGCCAAATGTTCCATTCTAGCTTTATAAAGAAAACTAGAGGGGTGGGAATTCTCATACACAGAACAGTTCCATTTGTAGCATCAGATGTAGTATCAGACCCTGAAGGGAGATATGTGATGGTCATGGGCAACTTATATAACAGTAAAATGATTTTGATAAATGTTTATGCACCCAATGTTGATGATAAGGAATTCATGCAAAATCTATTTGCATCCATTCCCAATGTGAACACTCATAAAATTATAATGGCTGGGGACTTTAATTGTGTTCTAAATCCACTCTTAGATAGGACTCCTGTGACAGGGGGGACGACATCTAATACTGCAAAGACAATTACACAGTTTTTAAATGATCACAACTTATCAGACCCCTGGAGGTTTCTTAACCCAAACTCAAGAACATATTCGTTCTACTCACCAGTGCATTATAGCTACTCAAGAATTGATTATTTTTTTTATAGATAATAATTTCCTGCCTACAATTAAATCATGCAAATATGACACAATTGTTATCTCTGACCATGCCCCTCTAGTCTTAGAGCTAAAATCATTAAGCCCCTCACACTCACCTCGTAGATGGCGTCTTAACCCTCTTTTATTGGCAGACGAGAACTGCACAGAATTTATATCCAAACAAATCAGCTTCTTCCTAGAGACAAACACGTCCACAGAGGTTTCTGCAGGAACACTCTGGGAAACTGTAAAGGTCTTCTTAAGAGGACAGATTATTTCATATCTTTCTCACAGAAATAAATTAGAAACCAAGAAAGTGTCAGAGCTAAGAAGTGAAATTACTAGAATAGATGAAGAACTAGCCAGGCGTCCAAATGAAGTTCTCCACAGGAAAAGGCAGGCCCTGCAAACAGAACTTAACATCTTAACAACTAAAGAAACTGAACAACTTATTTATAAGTCTAGACATCATTACTATGAACACAGAGAAAAAGCTAATAAGCTTTTAGCTCAACAAATTCACAAACAAGAAGTTCGCAATGCAATATCAGTAATCACCTACAAGAATGGAGAAGAAATTATTGACCATAAAAATATAATGCACACATTTAGAGATTATTATAAATTTTTATATTTTACTGAGCCCAAAGAAGACAACACACAATCTAATGCATTTCTGGATACATCACAGATACCACAAATAGATGCTTTAAGTGCTGAGAAACTGGATAAACCTCTAACGCTAACAGAATTACTAGACGCTATAAAGTCACTACAAAGCGGGAAATCAGCAGGCCCTGATGGTTACCCCGTAGAATTTTATAAGAAATTCTCCACTCAGCAAGCTCCCCTCTTATTGGCAACCTTTACAGAAGCTACAGACAACCAAATACTACCTCAAACATTGCGACAAGCATTAATCACCGTCTTTCCTAAACAAAATAAGGACTTGTTACAATGTGCATCATACAGACCAATTTCACTCCTGAATAATGATGTTAAGATACTCTCAAAAATCCTAGCTAGAAGGATGGAGAAAGTGCTGCCCTCG
This sequence comes from Erpetoichthys calabaricus, assembly GCF_900747795.2. Classification (NCBI taxonomy): domain Eukaryota; kingdom Metazoa; phylum Chordata; class Cladistia; order Polypteriformes; family Polypteridae; genus Erpetoichthys; species Erpetoichthys calabaricus. The sequence goes on along the minus strand of NC_041394.2, from coordinate 23,738,191 downwards.
GTAATATCACAGGATCAAACTGGATTTATCAAAGGCCGACACCTATCTTCCAATCTCCGACGCTTGTTTAATGTTATATATTCACCAGCAAAATCAAACACCCCAGAGATATTACTATCATTAGACGCAGAAAAAGCATTTGATATGATTGAATGGAACTACCTTTTCACTGCATTGGAGAAATTTGGGTTTGGCCTGAATATTTGTGCATGGATCAAACTACTGTACACCAATCCAGAAGCTTCAGTTTGTATTAATAACATTTGCTCAGACTACTTTAAACTAGAACATGGTACCAGACAAGGATGTCCCTTGTCGCCACTGTTGTTTGCAATCGCTACTGAACCACTGGCGGTTCACTGCCGAAATTCTTATCAGATAAAGGGGATTGTCAAAGAAGGACTGGAACAGAAAATTTCTCTATATGCAGATGATATGGTCTTATATATATCAGACCCAGAAAACACTGTCCCTGCTGTTTTAACAGCACTAACAGAATTTCAAAAGATATCTGGTCTTAGAATTAATCTGAATAAAAGTATACTCTTTCCAGTGAATTCACAAGCATATAATATTAGATTAGACACCCTACCTTTTACCATAGCAGATCAGTTTAAATACCTAGGGGTAAATATCACAAGTAAACATAAAGCTCTTTATCAACAAAATTTTGCCGTCTGTATGGAAAAAATTAAGCAAGACTTGCATAGATGGTCAACCCTTCATCTCACTCTAGCCGGAAGAATTAACATTGTTAAGATGAATATCCTTCCTAAACTTCTCCTTTTATTTCAAAACATTCCAATATATATCAATAAATCGTTTTTTAAACAGTTAGATTCAACAATAACCTAATTCATTTGGAACTCAAAACACCCACGTATCGAAGAGCGACCCTACAAAGACCTCAGGCAGAAGGTGGCATGGCTTTACCAAATTTTCAGTTTTATTACTGGGCAGTAAACATACAAGCCATAAAAACTGGACACAAATAAATGAACATACACAGGCTTGGTCCGCAATAGAAGTAAAATCCTGTAGTACTTCTTTATACTCCTTGATCTGCTCTCCAATAAATGCAAGTTATTGCAGATATACTAATAACCCAATTGTGCTTTACTCACTCAGAATATGGAACCAAATTAGAACCAAATTAGAAAGCATTTTAGGATGGAAAATCTTTTATCAGTGGCACCTCTGCAAGAGAACCACCTCTTTCAACCTTCGCAGGTATATCCAGTTTTTAATACCTGGAAAAGTTTTGGGATTAAAATGCTCAGAGATCTTTAAATAGACAACATATTTACATCTTTTGAACAATTACGTTCAAAATTCAACCTCCCAGCTACACATTTCTTTTACTATCTTCAAATTAGAAATTTTGTCAAACAGAAATTGCCCGATTTCCCCCACCTCGCACCCTCCACAATGCTGGAAAAAATACTGCTCAATTTTGAGGAATTAAACACTATTTCCGCATTATATAAAATCTTATTAGAGTCCCTACCTTTCAAAGATCCAAGAGGACATTGGGAAGAAGATCTCTTAATCAATATATCAGAAAAGGAGTGGAAGGTAGCAAATCAGAGAATTCACTCGAGTTCTATATGCGCAAAGCATAGAATTATTCAACTAAAAATGATATATCGAGCTCATCTGACTCGCTTAAAAACTGTCCAAAATGTTTCCAGGGCAGGATCCAACCTGCGAACGCTGCAACCAAGCTCCTGCCTCACTGGATCACATATTCTGGGCCTGCACCAAACTAACATCATTTTGGACAAAAATTTTTAAGTGCCTTTCAGACAGCCTTGGGGTCGCAATCCCTCCTAACCCATTAACAGCTGTGTTCGGTGTTCTTCCAGATGGACTTGAATTGGAGAAGGACAAGCAAACGGTGATTGCATTCACTACACTTTTGGCACGCAGACTTATTTGGTTAAATTGGAAGAATCATAATTCTCCTCTGATAAGTCAGTGGGAAACCGATGTTTTATATTATTTGAAATTGGAAAAAATCAAATTCTCAGTTAGAGGATCTGTACAAAATTTTTTCAAAACCTGGCAGGATTTAATCAATATTATTTTAGAATAAGAGAAATAACTATTACCGCATTTAATTCCCTTCTTCATCTCTTATTTACATATATATTTACTTCTCCCTTTCTTTTGTTTAATGTTGCCTTATTAAAAAGCCCTAAGCAATTTGCCTTTAGCTAAGCTCTCCTGCTCAGGGGTTGGGTTTGATTTGTCTTCAATTTTGTTGGATTATAAATTGATCTATTTGTATGGAATGATTACAATGAAAATTAATAAAATAAAAATATAAATAAATAAATAAATAAATTGAAAAGATTCTGAACTCCCAGAGATGGAGTCTGAAGGTCTATCATTTTGTCCACCAAAAAGGTTAGATAGAACAGTTTCATTTGTACTCATCCTGAGAAACCTAACAGGCATGTTTGAAGTCTACACCCTAGCAGAGGGGTTCTGTCATGGTTTTGTCATGAATATAAATATTTCTTTGTCTTTTGTTGTTTCTGATTTAATATATTATTCTTTGTTATTTTCTTATTGTTATGATTGCAAGAGCTGGTAGTTAGCACATGCTCACCCGAACTGTGGCCATTTGGTGTAGCAAAGGCATCTGTTGCTACCACGTGACTGAAAGCATAGTGACACATGATGTCATTGAGCAATCAGTGTAAAACAAGGGGGCAAAGATATTTCCAAGCTTACGGATAATTTCCTAACAATCTAGTTCAATTTTTGAATGGATGACTACAGTAATCCCTCGCTGTATCGCACTTCGCCTTTCGCGGCTTCACTCTATCGCGGATTTTATATGTAAGCATATTTAAATATATATCGCTGATTTTTTGCTGGTTTGTGGATTTCTGCGGACAATGGGTCTTTTAATTTCTTGTACATGCTTCCTCAGTTGGTTTGCCCAGTTGATTTCATACAAGGGACGCTATTGGCAGATGGCTGAGAAGCTACCCAACTTACTTTTCTCTCTCTCTGTCTTGCGCTGACTTTCTCTGAACCTGACATAGGGGAATTGAGCAGGGGGGCTGTTCGCACACCTAGACGATACGGACACTCGTCTAAAAATGCTGAAAGATTATCTTCACGTTGCTACCTTCTGTGCAGCTGCTTCGTGAAGCGACATGCTGCACGGTGCTTCGCATACGTAACACTAGAATTACCAGAGCCTATGAAAAAACTCGTAGATCCGGCCCACCTTAAATCGCTTCTTAAAACCTTTCTCACCTCTCCGCCAGCGTCTTTTGTCAACTAAATGTACTGATAAAGACAAGCTGCCAGCAGCCGGCTATTCCATCCCCCCAACGACTTAGAACGTAAACAGGCTTTTCCCAACTCATGCCTTGATTGATTATCTGGGAGTGAAGTGGAGTTTTAGAGTAGAAATAATAGATTGTTATTTGAAACACACGCATTTCATATGTGTTGCATTTCTACAGTAATCTGTGTAAACACATTGTTAAAACAGAAACGTGTTATATATTCTAGTAGCAATTGACAAAATGTAGGCATAAACTATATAATGTATGAAGCCTGAAGTCCAAATATCAAAGAAACACTTTCACAAAAGGTACAAAAAAAAGCCACCGCCAAAAAAACCCGTCTTAGTGTGAGACATTGACATGAATTAACTATCACTGCTTCCGTGGCGTAACAGTATCAGTCGCTGACTGGGAATCAGAAGGTCATGAGTTCGATCCTGCACAACTCCCATTTGAGAAGTGTTCTTATTTTCACTATTTTAGAATAAAAAGATACATTTGATTTCAGTCTGTAACAGCTGGTGTAATTTATGATATTTGTAAAGGTTAGCTTTATTTTTTTAAAAATCACTTTTCATTGTCTCAGTCGCGTTCAGGATCCATCCCTACCGCCCCCCACCTGACACTGCTGTTTTTACATAAAGACGCTCTATAGTTCTGCAGTGTATCACGATACATACGACCGCATGTTTTTTTCCCCCAGTATTGCCATTCCCCACATGTTGCTGTATGCTGTTTCTTTTGTACTCCAGGACATGCAGAGGAAAGCATAGTAAAGAGCAGTAACTTCAGCGCTATATGCAATCATCAGACACTCCCCATCTGATGCTGTTTTCACATAAAGACGCGCTAAAGATCTGCAGTGTACTTGTGACTGCATTGTTGTACCAATGCTTGCGAACTGAAGTGTCTGCGTGCACTTTTCGTGGCATTATACGTGTATTTTTTGAGCATGCCCATGTAGCTCAAACACAGGAACATATGTTGATGTAAAAGTATAACAAAACAAGTGCACTTTTATTCAAGACTATGACCGAAGAAAAAAGAAAGCAAGTTACAGTAGGTGGAATGCCAAGAACTGCTGATTTCCATTCTGTGCTATATAACTGTTAACATTTGAATCTGATGATTGCATATAGCGCTGTCTTATTTAGTGTGCGCAAGAACATGCAGGTGGACAGTTGCTGAGTGCTACAACGCACATTTTAAAAAAAGAAAGAGACAAATATATGTGACGTTTGAAGAAATCATTTTATGACGCGAATAGTACCAATCAGAAAACATCGGCGAAGTAATGCAATATTATTTGAAAACGAACAGCGTCAGGTTGGGTGTGAAGTTATACTGGCGCTGTTTGAGTCAGATCAGAAGCTGAATAAGCTGAAAAAGCTCCTGTTCTGACTCTAAGTAAAAAAGCATGAATTAATCAACAGAAATAACCGCGATTGACATTTTAAAGTTAACGATTTACAGTGCATACCAATTTATAAATTCAATGTCCGTTTGAGGGAAAAAAAAAAACACTTTCTTCAAAGCTGGGAATCGAACTCGCGTCTCTGTGGCACAGTAAGGCAGTGGTGCTCCAAGTCAGCAAACCGTCCTTATAACTTATTTTTTCAAGATCCATAACACACAGACAGACAGAGCACTGCGTAATACAGAGACAAACAGGCAGAGATATACAAATAAACAGGGAAGGCACATGTACTGAAAGAATAAAAAAATCAACATGTGCGTTGTTTCTGCAGCACTGAATAAGCTCACCCGCTCTAACATCACCCCTCCCCCGATCTGACTCTCTAAGTAACAGCGCAAGTACAGACACAAATCAAGTGCATGTGTGTACTGTATAATATTAACAAAAAGAGCAGCTTACTACTGAAAACGGCAAATATAGGAGTGAGTGGGGATTGAACCAGGACTCTTGATTACACTTGGTTTGCGTCTGTACTTGCGCTGTTACTTAGAGAGCCAGATCGGGGGAGGGGTGATGTTAGAGCGGGTGAGCTTATTCAGTGCTGCAGAAACAACGCACATGTTGATTTTTTTATTCTTTCAGTACATGTGCCTTCCCTGTTTGTTTGAATATCTCTGCCTGTCTGTCTCTGTATTACGCAGTGCTCTGTCTGTCTGTGTGTTATGGATCTTGAAAAAAATAAGTTATAAGGACAGTTGTTCATGTTAATTGCAGTCTCAATTGTTAAAAAAATATTTTAAAAGGAGCATCCTACATGAAAATATAACGATCTCATTAACTGACAGTGCATACCAATTTACAAATTTTATGTCCGTTTGAGGTTAAAAAGAAAAAAAAGAAGTAACACTTTATCCCCAGCGGGGAATTGAACTCATGTTTGTGAGGCAGAGAAAAGCTACTCGGTCTGAGAGGCAAATCTTAGCGCGCTACGCCACAGAAGCTGTTATATGGTGTGTGAAGCTTTTGTGGAAGTGTTTATTTGATCTTAGGAACTCGGGCTTTACACATTCTATAGTTTATGCCTACATTTTGTAACATTTATTACTAAAATATGAAAAAGTTTCTGTTTTAGCAATGTGTTTACACAGATTACTGTAGAAACGGAACACGCATGAAATGCATGTATTCCAAATAGCGATCTATTATTTCTATTCTAAAACTCCAGCAGTTCAGTCACTCCCAGATAATCAAACAAGGCATGAGCTGGGAAAACTTAGTGAACGTTCTGCGACGGTGGGGGATGGAATAGCTGGCTGCTCGCTGCTCCTCTTAAATCGGCACATTTAGAAGACAAAAGAGAGGTGAGAACAGTTTTAAGGTGGGCCGGATCTACGAGTTTTTTCGTAGACTCTGGTAATTCTAGTGTTAAAAGCACGAAGGGCACGTATTGATTTTCGATTGTTTGTTTTTCTCTGTCTCTCTCTATCTCTCTCTCTCTCTCTCTTTCTCTGCTCCTGACGAGGGGGTGTGAGCTGCAGCCTTCAACAGCTTTGTGCAGGCGGTGCTTCGCATACTTAAAAGCCAAACAGCCCTATTGATTTGTTTGCTTTTCTCTATCTCTCTGACATTATCTGCTCCTGACCCGCACTCCTTTGAAGAGGAAGATATGTTTGCATTCTTTTAATTGTGAGACGGAACTGTCATCTCTGTCTTGTCATGGAGCACAGTTTAACTTTTAAAAAAGAGACAAATGTTTATTTGCAGTGTTTGAATAACGTTCCTGTCTCTCTACAACCTCCTGTATTTCTGCGCAAATCTGTGACCCAAGCATGACAATATAAAAATAACCATATAAACATATGGTTTCTACTTCGCGGATTTTCTTATTTCGCGGGTGGCTCTGGAACGCAACCCCCGTGATGGAGGAGGGATTACTGTATTTTTTTTCTTCTGGTTTTGACTTCTTGCTTGTTAAAAGAATATTCTTTTGCTTTTTTCATTTTGAATAGCTCCATTTTCTGGCCCATTATATTATTCCTAGGCTTTTAGCTCATTACCCCTTTATTGTCAACTGGCTATACCGTAAATCTTAACATACGTTGTTTGGATCCACACTATTTAATTAATTAGAAATTGCTTGCTTAATTTGTACTATACTATACCTGTAAACTTGTTACACTGCTCCAAAATTGGTTCTCAGTCAGTAGCTGCTGATGGCTGATGTGCCATATAACAAGAAAAATTAATCTATGGTTACTTACCAGAGTAGCCTGAATCCTTTTCCGATTCACAATGGGAGATTGTCCCATCTGATCTTTTCAGGTCCATCACCGCATGCTCAGCTTTCATTGTGGCACAGTTGCTTTGCTCCTTGGCTGTCTTGCTGGAATTTCTGGGAATATTATCATCTGGTGCCATGATTCATGGGAGGCCAAACTGAAAGAAAATACCTTCAGTTATAACCGAGATTAATACTTTTTGGTATGAAAGTAAATATAGAAACCAAACCATTAGTAAGACAATTAAACAGTGTGGAGTATGGGGAGATTAATTGGCAAAAACTGTCCCAAGTGTAGGTGTGCATGCATGGGCTCTGTGATGGACTAACACTCTGTCCAGGGGTGTTTCCTAAAGTAGATATCAGATTACACAACTTCTAGTCATAGGATCTGTCAGAACTGTTGACTGTAGTAACTGATTTTGTCGCTGAACCATGTCAATTTACACAGCATAATAGAGTTAGGGATGTCAAATTTAGTGAGTGCATGTAAACATTCCAGCACATTCATGCTCACCTCTTTTTATGACAGTCAACAACATACTGTCTGATGGAGATGGTGCTTCATAAAGGGTTAATATGTATGGCGAGTTCAGTCGCAATCTCTGCCCCTTCTTTCTTTTTACCATTCTCTCACGGCACATAAAACATGAGATTTCAAGATAGTTAAGTTTCACTTCTGATTATGAGTTCCTTATTCTTTGTTGCTGAATTATATGCATCATACTTCAAGATCAGCAGCCCAATTGAATACAGAGTCCACCCCATGAATAAAGACATTTTGTCGAGGCAAGACGCAGATTAGTTGGAGTAAGTCACTGTGCATATTGCATTACCTTCCTGGCCTTCATATGGGAGAACACTGCCAACTTACTGTGATATGCTATGATGACGCAAACACAGCTACAAATTAAAATCACTGGAAAAGTTATCTAAACTGAAATGGTCTTAACTCGTGTTCAGTGCTGCAGGGATAGGCTCCAGCCCTTTTGACCCTAAATTGGATTAAGTGGGTTTGGGAATAGTATGGTATAATAAATACACCAATCATTATGAATGAAAATAAGCAGCATGGTCCTTCACAGTAACAAGTCTTATCATAGGTGATCATGATAGTGGAGTTCTACAGGGATCTGTGACAGTGGGCCAGATTGTGGCAAATTAATCTATTACTTAACTCCTTCATATTTTGGGAAAGAACATAAATAAACTTGTTTGACACTTCTACTATTTGATACAAGTCTCTTAGTTGCAGAAGAGACTCAACAGAATTTCTTTACAGTTAAACATTTTATTTAAATTACAGGTATTTATTTCTTACAAATACTTAACCAACTTTGGTCTCTACTTTTTCCATATTATACCGGAGACCAAAATATGCTTCAGAGGTCCCTTTCTGACTAACTCAGTCATTCAAAATCCCCACACAATACCTGCTCGGACTGTACAGGAAAAATCTCTGTCTGAGATTCAGGATTGTTATCTGGCATTGAGGTATATTATATTCTCTGTCCAAAACTGATATTCATTTTGACAGATTTGGCTCAAACTCTTATGGAGCTTGACTTTTCAAATAAAAGTACTGATGTAAAAACTAGCTTTTTGTTCATAAAGCTTTATAATTCATTAAGAATAATTGAACTATCTATCATTTGAGCCTACTTTACATAATTTGGGGGCTTCTATGGACCAGAGCCTATATTGGAGCACAGGGTGCAAAGCATAAACCACTGTAAATTTGTTTCCAGAAGATACAGATAGCATCCCCAAACTATGCGACTCTTTAATTCCACCAGGAGGGGTAAACGTTAATATTTAACATTATACATAGTTATTGTCTGTTTTTTTTCACCTGTATTATTATCATTCTTTAATTTAATATTATTTATTGTATCAGTATGCTGCTGCTGAAGAATGTGAATTTCCCATCGGGATTAATAAAGTATCTATCTATCTATCTATCTATCTATCTATCTATCTATCTATCTATCTATCTATCTCTTTAATAGCCATTAATGATACAAAGTACTTAATGAACACTGAAGGGTGATATAAAGTACTTAATGAGTACTTAATTTAAATAGAATAGAACAAGCTTACATTATCAAAAACAACTACAGTATATAAGAAAATTCAACTTTATTTAATAAGCCATAATGAATAAAACCTTCTTAAGACTTAATAAATATATTATTAGGATAATAATTATTAAAATTGATAACAACTCTTGTAAATGTTTTTAATTTTTAGCTAACTACAATACATAATTAAAAAATGTAATTTCAAAATAAAAAATGCATCCTATTTGTAATTCTGAAAATAGTTACCAAGCTTAACTAAGCTTTCAAATGCTAGAGGAAGGTTCTTTTTAAAAACTAATATTTCGGCTCTATCACGGATTGGTCTGTTTCTCGTCTTATGTATAAATCTTGTGAAGCAGAACATAACAGCTGTACACTGTCCAAACTGGTGTATTGTGCGGACAGAAGCCTTTATGCTAAAGTAGCCAATGAAGTGAATCAGACCATGTTGCTTGCCCAGGAATGCGGAACACTCTGATTTTGGGATATTACATTTATATGTTTGTGGTTCAAGTTCAAACTTAACGTTACTTTCAGCTGTTATAGAAGCTTACAAATATGTTCTGACAGTTTATTAAAGATTTATCCTGACTTTTTTGTTGCAACTTAGCCACAGAGGATGCATATATCAGTGATTTTTTGTGCTAGTCCCATGCCTGGATAAATTGGGAGGGTTACTTCAGGAAGGGCATTCGTTTTAAAATTTTGCCAGATCAATACGTGGACAACAATACAGATTTCCATACCATATTCATTGAGGCCCAGGTTAACAACAGCCCTCACCATTACTGTAAGCCAACAGGGTGTTTGGGGGAAATTAGGCTACTAGGCTGAAGGAGAAGAAGTGGGGGAGGTGTGTCTGAAGGCAGGAGGAGAGAAGGAAGGTTAGGAGAGTGGAAGGGTAGCAACTTTGAATGTTGGCAGTATGACTGGTAAAGGAAGAGAGTTTAGCTGATATAATGAAGAGAAGGAAGGTATATTATGTATTTAAGAGACCAGATAGAAGGGGAGTAAGGACAGGAGTATCAGAGGTTCAAATTGTTCTACCATGGTGTGGATGGGAGGAAAAATGGTGTAAAGGTTATCCTGAAGGAACAGTATGTCAAGAGTGTTTTGGAGGTTGATTATGAAGTTGGAAACTGAAGGTATGAAGATGAATGTTATTAATGTATATACCCCGCAATTTGTGTGTGTGATGGATGTGAAAGAATATTTCTGGAGTAAACTGGATGAAGTGGAGGCGAGTATACCCAAGGGAGAGACAGTGGTGACTGGAGTGGATTTCAGTGGACATGTTGGTGAAGGGAATAGAGAGAATGAGGTGGTAATGGGCAGGTATGGGAAGGCTGTTGATTCATATGAAATGTCTGTGGAAGAATGGAGGTGTTTATGAAAGATGGCAGTGGAGTTTTTAACCAAATTGTTGAATGCAATCTTGGAAAGTGAGAGGATGCCTGAGGAGTGGAGAAGTGTACTGGCACCAATTTATAACCTCCTTAGCCTTAGACCCGAGTGTCACTCAGGCAACTGTATAGATGCTTTAAAAATGCCATCAGCGTTAGTGCCAAGCATTGCTTGGGAAACAATATAGGCATGTCTTACATAAGCAACAGGTCCGAGTATTACTGAGGCAATGGTGCAGACATGTCTTCTCTGAGCCTCATAATGTCATCTTGTATGAAATGTTTTTCAGCAGCCTAGGTGTTACACACTCTTGACAGTGATTACAAGCAGTGATGATGAAGTGAATCGGTCTTTAGGCAGTGAAATTGAAAGTGACGCTCGTGTCAATCATACATATGCAGTGTGCTGTTCAAAAACTAATCAGTCAGGAAAGAAAATCCACAAGGAATCACGCTACTATTGTCCCAACTGTGATGCTGGACTGTGTATTTGAGCGTACTTCAAGATATACCACACAAACAACACATTTTGGCAGTATATACAGTACTAGCATCCATCCATCCATTTACCAACCCGCTGAATCCGAACACAGGGTCACGGGGGTCTGCTGGAGCCAATCCCAGCCAACACAGGGCACAAGGCAGGGAACCAATCCCGGGCAGGGTGCCAACCCACCGCAGGACACACACAAACACACCCACACACCAAGCACACACTAGGGCCGAGGAGTGGCAGAGAAGTATGTAGGTCCCAAGAAACAAGATATGTAGGAGTGAAGTGAGACAGTGGTGAGGTCTGCGGTAGGAGTAATGGATGTGTTTAAGGCTGAGGTGGGATTACATGAGGGATTGACTCTGAGCCCTTTCTTATTTGCAATGGTGGTGGACAGATTGACAGACGAGATTAGACACAAGTCCCACTGGACTATGATGTTTGCAGAAGACATTGTGATCTGTAACGAGAGTAGGGAGCAGGTTAAGGAGACTCTGGAGAGGTGGAGATATGCTCTAGAGTGTGGCATTGAAGATGTCTGAATCTCACTTGACCGGTGCTCCTTCTCTGAAACACATTCCTGTAAAGCCTCCCTCTCAGACTCCATTATTATTGTCAAGGTATCTTTCTTACATCCTGTCTGGTTTAATACTTCTCGTCTCTGATGCCAACTCTCTCAGCATGCCTACTATGCTTTTTCTCCTACTCATTTGGTTCAAACTTGCATTTCCTCTTTCACTGGCATCACCAAAGCCAAGCTGACCAAATCCAGACTGACCAATCAGGTTGCTCTGAGGGACAGGACACACAGACCTTAGTGTTTTATCATATAACAGAATAGATATGCAGGTGTACAACAGTGTTGGGTTTTTCAAAAATGTAAAATATGTGCATTGATGAAAAATGTAGTGTCAACAGTTAATTTCAGAGTTATTTCAAATGCATATAAATCAATGAAATTCCTATCTGTATACATCACCAACATGCAGCAGGTTGCCTCTGTCTTTCATTGTTTGGTGGCAGAAATACAACATCACAAAATAATAAGTAGAGGCGAGGGACTAAGCCAAGTTTATTTTTATATAGTTTTGTGAAATTGGTGTTAATCTTCGTTGAGCATGTGATTGCACAACTGCAAAACTCACTTGAAAGTGTGTTTTGGAGTTATACATGTTTTCATGGGGTTGGAAAGAAAGCAACATTGTTCCTTAAGTATTTGGCAACATCATACAAATCTTTTGGACCCATAAATGGTCCAGATGAAAGTAACTGGAGGAAAAACTGTCTTTTGGAAATTCAACATGGCTAAACACAACTCACAGTAAGACAAATATACTGTACATACTCTTAGACAAATGCTATAATCCTGCAAGGCAATGAAACAAAACACTGTGCAGTCTTAGATGAGGTCTCACTTTGGCTGTTATAAAACTTGTTCATGCTGACAAAGTCCTCCTATCAGACCCAGTGCGCTCCTGCTGCCTGATGGTGATTTTAAATCCTGCGTTGGTTTTTGGGTTAATGCTTCCTCATACATTGACATCAACACATATATTAACCAGTTCTCCACACATAACCTTTTCAAAGTCTCCTTTACTACCTTTTGCAGAACCCTGTCAAATGCCTTCTACAGATATTCCACTTCTATCCTTTTGCCTGATGCTTTTCATGCATTTTTGTGTCAATAGAGGTCACATCTGTTGTTCCCTCCCCAAGCATGAAAGTAAACTGTGTTTTCTTTTCCCAACACTTTCTTAACCACCTTCATCACCTGCTCCATAACCTTGCTTGGTTGCTTGATATGAACCCCCATTTTAATCCATTACTGTTTTCTTTGTCATCATCAACTGCAGGACCTTGTGCTGCCTTCAACATTTCCAACAACTCTCCAATTGTCTCCTCTGCTTTGCCTATCTTCACTTTAAATATTGGTCCTTCTATTATCTCAAAATGAACACAGATATACTAATCTTTCTCCTTATTTTGCAGCTTCTCTGTTTACTTTTTCCAAGTGATCTTAATCATATTACTATTAACACAATGCTCCTTTCAGCATTTATCAAGCAATTCACACCTGCGGCATCCTGCCTCTCTTTTGTCACCTGTTTTGTGATCCTGAACAGATTCCTCTTTTCTTCCTTACTCTTCAGTTCACTTGCAAACTCCCATGTCTTAGCTTCTTGTGTCCTCTTATCTGCTTTTCTAGTATTTCACTTTTCTTCATTATTGATTGGCCTGTCACCTTCTACCCTTTTTCTTATAGACACTCCTTACCATAGCCCTTTTTTTCCACAATTACCGTCTCTGCCTTAGCATTCCACCACTATATGTCCTTGTATTTCAGTCCAACCGCAGATAATTCTGTTGCTTTCAACCAAACATTCTACATCACTTCCTAATGCAATTCACACCTGATGCTTCTTAACCCTGATTTGCTCTTGTAAGTAAGGTTTCAGCAAAGTTACTTTTCACTGTCTTCTCTTTAAACTCCTAGGTAACTGCCTCCTTTGCCTAAATGTTACAGCCAGCCCTCATTGCAATACATTATTTTCTATTAAATTTTTAAGAATGGTAGCATTGTCATACTGAGGTATTTCCCCCAAGTTGCCTGAAAATAGATGGAAAAAATGGCACCACTGGTGAAAAGCTGTCACACAATTCCACAAAAAATGACACACGATATACTTCACCATAATATACTGTTGACCACAGAAAGAATGGGTGGCCAGCCAGCAAGTCTTTGAATCTGCCCTACAAATGAAAACCACCAGCCATTACCAAATAAAAGGTGTCTATAGTGTTCCAAATAAACTGCATTTTTTCAGTCTCTTAATCTATATTGACTTTACATATTAATTTAGAAAACAGATGAATGTACTGCACTACTAACTTGAACAAAATGATGGCACGGTGCTTGTAACTGCTTTCTCCAGGAAACTGAGCTTGCATTCTACTCTGGCTACTATGTGGATTTGATATTTTATCCTTAAGGTTCCGTTTTCTGATTAGTCTGCTTTTCCACCAACATTCCAAGTACAGGTATATACATAATATTTTAAGTAACTCTATAAATTGTCTTGGTGTGAGTGAGTCTTGGTGTTTGATTGAGCTTGGCAGTTAATTAATCTCATCCCGAGTTTTTCCCTTGCTCAATTCTTGTTCTGCCTGGAAAGGTCCCAGCGCCTTGAAACTATGCAATTAGAATGAGTTGGTTTATAAAATGAATAGATTATTTTTTACTTATATTTCCATAGTTAAGGAGCCATAAGAACCTGAAAGTCTGAATTACAAAAAGTCAATGACATGTATAGATATTTAAAATAGTACAACGGCACAGAATTCCTGACTGCCGATATGGTTATTTTCCTTTATACCAGCAGGTGGTGCTCAGTCACAATTTTTAAGGTCAAGGAAAATGCCAGCATTTAAAAAATCAAGCTCATGCAGAGACCACATCATGTGAATTATGCTTACAAAGTGGATTTAAAGGTTCCAAGGTGTGCACAACAAATTAGGATTAATTAACTGAGAAATCATCCATCTAAATGTTTATTGAAGGGTCTTTTCTCCTAATTTGCATGGTGGAGAAGTGACTAGTGTGTGCTGGATTTAAATCCTGGCTTAGTCACTGTCTTTGTAGAGTTGCCATTTTCTCCTTGTGGCAGTGTAGTTTTTTTTTCCCCAAAGATAAACAGTTTACAGTGAAAAGTAACTTTAATAAACTTTAGCCCTGTATGACTGACTGTGGGCAGCACGGTGGCGCAGTGGTGGCACTGCTGCCTCGCAGTAAGGAGACCTGGGTTCGCTTCCCTGTGTGGAGTTTGCATGTTCTCCCTGTGTCTGCGTGGGTTTCCTCCCACAGTCCAAAGACATGTAGGTTAGGTGGACTGGCGATTCTAAATTGGCCCTGGTGTGTGCTTGGTGTGTGGGTGTGTGTCCTGTGGTGGGCTGGCGCCCTGCCCGGGATTGGTTCCTGCCTTGTGCCCTGTGATGGCTGGGACTGGCTCCAGCAGACACCCGTGACCCTGTGTTCGGATTCAGCGGGTTGGAAAATGGATGGATGACTGACTGTGTGAGTGAGTTTGCCCCACAATGCAAGGGTAATCCATTCAAGGCTACATCCTGTGTCTAATGCTGACAGGACATGATCCAGTGACCCATTACAGGAATAAGTGGCTTAAAAAAATAATGATTTTTCAAGTAAAGTCTTTTGGTGAGCCTGTCATTTTAGAATTTGAATAAAACAAATAACTAACTCCAGATGGAGCAGCTGCTCCTCACAAGGGACACTCATTCACACAGCCTAACTAAACTAATTCATAAGCACATACCTGTACACTTTTGAGACTTAATAAGGAAATTGGACAAAGGGAGAATGTGTAAATGCCTGACAGAAACCATATCAGAAATGAAAGCAGAGGTCTTGAGTTGTTGGGCAGCAGTCCTATTCATTATAACACTAAAACAGAAATTAATAAGCTGATCTTTTAAGAAATAACTGACAAAAATAATCTTCTAAATTCAATCTAGTGTTTTATGCCTTTCAATACTGTTAGGTACTTAATGGTAATCTGTATAATAGCCTGAACTGCCCTTTCTTACTGGTAAACTACGGAGTTCTTTAATACAACTTTAAAAGTATTACAGAGGTTTGTGATTGGAGATAGTTCAAGATATATTCACAAACATTGTGATTATGGGAGGAAAACATGACTAAAGCCACTACTGAAGAAAAAGGAAATGTGAAAAAAAAATCATCTGGGGGACAAAGAAAACATGTTGGTTGAATGAAGCCAAACAGGAAACTTTTTGGTCATTCTTCTTTGGGTTTCATCAGACTGATACATACATATGACATACCAAATAATTTCCCTATAGAAAATATAGAAAGCAGTTTCATGCTTTGGGGATGTTTTGCAGACGAAGGGTTGGGAATGCCTGTTAAAGATAGAAAGAAAAGAAGGATCCTAGCAGAAAACTTGCTCCTGCCTGCCAAAAACAAATGAGTTGGGAGAAAATGAACTTTTTAGCAGAATAATGACCTTAAGCACAAAGCAAATGGCAACAGTGGAGTGGATTGCAAATAAAATAATGGTCTGAAATAACCAAAACCATAAATTGAAAAGGGATAATTGGTAGTAACAAGAGATATAAATGATCATCAGGAAGTTTGAAAGAGCTTTAGGTATTCCGTCAAGAACTGGTAAAAGCTCAGGTCAGGAAACTGTTGCAGAAATTACTGCTGAACAAGAGACTTCCAGCAGATATTGTCAAGGTCTATGAAAATTCATGACTTTCTCGTGATATGAGATTATATCACACTCCTCCACAACCAATTTTGTTAAACAGAAATCAGCATACATAACATCTAAAAACATCAGTGTACATCAGTGCATAATGAGAAACAAAACTGAGATCAACATTTACTTCTGTATATGTGGAATAACTACTTTCAGAGCATTCTTTAAACATATATTTCACACAGCACCCCTATCAGTTGTTTATCCACACTGGGATTATGAAGAGATTTTTTAGGACCTATTTCAAGCTCTTTTGTTGCCTGGCCTGTTCCCTTTAGCACCAAGCAACCACAAGCTTATAAATCTGGCTAGTATATTTGGAGTGGGAAAAGTCTGTGTCTTTGAATACAGAATGGTTTTTGAGGTGTGTTTAATAGTTTCAGTGATTTATAAACATATTGATGTTCAAGAATAAATAAAATCCTGACAATTCAGCACTGGCAGCAGCAACCAAATTCACCAAGACATTTCTGTAACATTAAAACCAATGGGGTGGTGTGTACAGTATTGTAAGCATGTACAGAAGAAGCAACATCATAGAGGGAATTACTGTATGTTCTACATGGGGGTGCTTCCCCAAGACCTTCAAAGAGCAGACAACATAACACTACGCATTGTGAAATGACCCTTTAAGACGTTTTATTTATAGCACATGGTCCCAGAGACACTGTTGAAAAAAGCTACAATCCCATGCCCCTATAGTAAATATAGAGCCATCTCTGACCATGGATGTGAGTATGGGGGCTCAAAGGGAGGGAGGATTCTTTTTTAAACTAAGTAATTAAAAGCTACCAGCACTGAGGAAAGAGAAACTCAATCTTGACACTTTTTGTTCCACAAATCCTATAATAACCAAATGCAACACAATAAAGGTAATTCTACAAAATGTATGGTATCCAAAGCAAAACAATTGAAATTAAGGCCACTGAAACTCCATAGAGACTATAGCTTGCATATTCTTCACAAGGTGGCATAGATAACACGGTGCGCTCAGTACTAACTGGAGCTGGTTTTTACAGGCAGTTTGTGTCTGAGAGATGCAATGGTGGATTTAGAATTTACATTTGGTTGAGCTGCACAAGCACCAGTACTAATGTCTAGCAAAACAGAAACCGCACGCATACATATTAACTAGATGAGGAAGGTCATATCCCAAAACAATTGTATGCTTTATGGGATGTTACGTCTCTAGATATTATCTAAGAGAAGGCAGAAAGTCCAGAAGAAAGTGAAGTGCTTCAAAGATTTGAAAACAACAACAACATTTATTTATATAGCACATTTTCATACAAAAAGTAGCTCAAAGTGCTTTACATAATGAAGAAAAGAAAAATAAAAGACAAAATAAGAAATTAAAATAAGGCAACATTAGTTAACATAGAAAAGGAGTAAGGTCCGATGGCCAGGGTGGACAGAAAAAACAAAAAAAAAAAGAGAAAAAAAATAAAATCTGTAGGGGTTCCAGGCCACGAGACCGCCCAGTCCCCTATGGGCATTCTACCTAACATAAATGAAAAAACTGAAAGGTATACAAATGGCCAATACCTAGTGGAGTTACCATAGTGACAAAATGATCTGGAACTGCCGGAAAATTTTAGAGTTGCTAAGAAAAAAATTTGAAAGCCTAAAACACAAACAGAAGATTGATTTAACACTTTACAAAAGTATAGTGTAATCCAGGCCTATCTGCAACAAAGCAATTGTAAGGATATTTCCACATTTTATTTCCCTACCTACATCATATCAAATTCAGATACAGCAAAATAGCCAGCTGCATATAAATCATGACACCACTGAAACGCTGTTTTGTGTTTGGTAGCTACAAGATTCAGATTGGCATAATTAAAGAAAATGACCTGGAGCTAGACTAGGAAACAATTTATAGAAGCCCAAAAACTGAGAAAATCACTTTAAGACGTGGATATATTCCATGAACACCTTTAATTGGATTCATATCTCAGCACATAAGTGGAAGTATTTTGTAGCTTAACAGAGTTACGGAAATTCAGAGTTAACAATTCCAGAATCATGTTCACACTGCAATGGGAAACATAATTCACCTCAATCTTCCCGTAAGAGGTCTGCAGAAGGTCTTCTTCAGAGTTGGCTCTGGTGGAATCGTTTTAACCTTTGATGTAACTCATAAATAAAACTTTTACTATAGAACTCAAGCCCTTGTTCCAAGTTACAGTACAGCTTTAACAGGGAAATACAGTAAACTGAAAGTCGTGTTCAGAATAACATTAAAAGAATAATAATAAAAGAGGTTTGTAACTAATACCCACTCAGACACAAGGATTTAAGGAGAGCTTACAGTGGAGGGTCTCCTTTCAGCTGTTATTTACTACATAAAGATGACACAAGACCAGAGTTTCAGTAAAGAGATTGAATCTCTAAAATCAGAACAAAGCATAACTAGCTACTTGAAAATAAAAAGAACAAAACCCTTCCCTAATGGACACATCTTGTTCAGTGCTGGAGGAAGATTGCAGAAGTCTAACTTCAGCTTCAGAGAGCAACAACAATGGATTTTACTGACAAAACATAGACACTTGGAGCTGCTGGTTCAAAATGCCATGAAAGGGTAATGCCTTCAGGAGAGAGACACAGTGCAAATTAGTTAATTGAAGATACTTGATTATTGGAGGAACAGAAGTAGTTATACAGATTACAGCAAGATTCTGCTGGAGGCGGAAGGCAAGACCAGAAATATCATTTATAAAAGTTTGTTTGGATGAAAGAATGAAAGTATGCATTTATAAAAAAAAAAAAAAAAAATGAAAATGTGTACACCAAAAATAAATTTGAGTTACAAAACCTAGTGTACGCACATCCCAAATTATGATAACCTTTACACACTTTAATAACCAGTGTGGCATTTGACTGGGGCCCTTGCCCATTTGGGATGCCTTAACGCTGGAAGGACCAGGGGATGGAGTGTATCCAGAGCATTACCACCCCCGGAGCGCTAGGTGGCAGCCCCCCTGGATTGCAGTGGTGCCTCAAGCAGGGCTCCATGAGAGCTGGAGTTTGGAGCAGCCCTGTAGGGTTCTGTGGGCGCCACCAGGGTGTGCTGCAGCTGCTGCCGAGACCTTAACTGCAGCAGTTCCACCACACCCAGAAGTGCTGCCAGAACTAGGTCAATGAGCACCTGGAGCACTTCCGGGTGCCTTATAAAAAAAGTAGCCAGCGGACACTACTCCGGAAGCCAGAGTCGGATGGAAGAGGACGAAGCTTGCAAAGAAACGAGAAAAGGAAGATTTTTGGTGTGCTTAACTGTCCTGTACATGTGGGAAACAGGGGAAAACATTTTTTACAGTAAAAGTGTAAGTTTAAAAAGTATTTGCGTGTTAATTTCAAAGCCAAAACGTATAGCGCAACGAATACCTCTAACGCAACATGAAATATAATTTCCTTTCAATTTATTACGTTTTACTATTTTTAATGTGGTTAATTACTTGTTGTAATATAAAATAGGTCTATTATGCATATGTAACAATTCCCATGAAAATCTGTTTAAATTGTACATTCGCTTCCCCATACGTGAGTGGCAGAGCTGCGAAGTGCCCGCATGGGTGTTAGTCATCCTAAAGATATTTTAACTGCTTCAATTGCCACCACACTTGCGGGCAGCAGTTACCACAATGTCAATCTGTGAACAGAGATGGCTAGTGGTGTTTGTCCATGACAATACTGGGGAATATACACGATCATAATGAAAATTTGTGGAAACTCTCTGGACAAATACATGGGTCATAGAAAAAAACAAAACAAAAAAAAAAAAACAAAAGTTCCACATCCTTCATACACACTCATTCTATAACCAACACCATCTTACACCATGGTTTCTTTCTTTTAATTTCTAGAAATTCAGAGAACCCTGAAATTTGTGATGGCAAAGTCTCTGTCCACACAATAAGTACACCAAACCCCTTTCTTGTGAACCTGTTATCAGACAGATTTCTGCAAATGGCCACAGTCTCTCTCTCTCTCGGTTACCTCAGCCTTTTCTCTTTTTACATTCCTTTCTGGTTATTCAACTTTAAAAACAATTAAAAAGTTGAACTGAAAATAGTCAGTTTCACTGAGAAATTGAATAGTAGAAACAGATGCGTGTTCAGGTAGTTTTCACTGAAACAGGCACTCTCTGATGCATGAAATTCATAAAGAGTCATTTGTAGCTGTATATGAAGGCCCCACGTCACATGAAAAATAAAGCCAAACAACAGAGATAAAAACAGACGTTTGCTTAATTTTTGTGATACCATTAGAATTAGTTAACCCCCATAAAATATTAGGATTCAACCTATTGAACTGCACCCAACCTTATCAAAGGAGCCAATAATTTTAGAGCCTAACGAATATACCACAGGCACTGTGTAACAGAAGCTGCATGTACAGTAGAAAACAACTAGTGGGGGCGTGAGACATCAAGATGCAACGGATACTCTGCCTTCAATTCAACCTGTGGCTAGAAGTGTGTTATCATGAATACATACCTTGAAGGGGACTCGGGAGGGTCAGAGAGAGGATCAGAGATCCAACCCATCCAGTCACATGACCAGCACAGAGTATAACCAATATCTAGAGAGAGTGTCAATAAGTTCTCTTTTTTGGACTAGAGATTTGGCCAAAACACTACTCTAGTCATCATGGAAAAAAAAAACAACAATCCAGAAGGAAAGAGTACACAAAGACTGTCAAGCTCTCAAATAAATCAGTTTAGAATATGCTAAACAATTATCCCTGGATTTGAAAAGGTACTCTATGCTGGGCTGAACATGTCCTTCTGGCAACCATTCATGTAACTGTGATGATACAGGCACTGCTAAAAGGATCACTTCCGCAAGTCACAAATGGAGAAATGTCCAATAAACAGAGTTCTAAAACTGTGTCTATTCTTCCAAAAAAGAATCCATTAAGTCCAGTTGTGTTTACAGGATTTCTCATAGAATGGGCTCCCAAACTTTCTAAAGTGGTTCAGAGAAAGGCCAATGAAAGAGAGACAGAGTGTGTATGTTGACTGAAAAGGAGAAACAGAACTGTGTATTCTAATTTGGTGGGGTCCCTGAAAAGTTTGGTGAAGCATCTCATTTCTCTTTAACCACAAGTCTAAACAAAGAGATTGAACTTTTGTCATGCTCTGGGAGTTTCTGTGACTATTCATGTTACATACATTAGCAGGATTAGTAATGACTTAATATTCAGCCTCCCTCCACTTCCTGAATGGTGTATCTCTGCTGATCAAGAGAGGAGAGAGCTGGAAAACTTTGCATAAAAAGGCTTCAGAAATGGATGGAATCAGCCCCAGAGTGCTGAAAACATGTGCCAGCAAACTCTGCGGGGTCCTTCAGCTCTTGTTATCCCTTTCCCAAAATTTGAAGAAGCATCCTGTGTGGTCACAGTACTAAAGAATGGGCAATGATCCCTTGGACTTCAGGCCAGTTGCTCTTACTTTATTCTTCTTAAATACCTTCAGGAGGCTTTTTCTAAAACAACTACAACTCCTGGTTTCAGAACATTGGATTCTCTGCAGTTTGCCTATCAGACACATATACGTGTGGAGGATGCTCTCATCTACATCCTCCAGAGAGCCTGCTCCCACTTACACCACAGTCAGGGAGGATCTTTAATTTTTCCAGTGTCTTAACACCATTATGCCTCATTGATTTGGGAAAAAGCTCAAGGCTTTGAATCTTGATGTCTTAACAATCTCCTGGATCATGGACTACCTAATCAACAGACAGTAGTTTGTGAGGTTCAGGACTGCTTGACAGACATGCTTGTGTGTAATACTAGAGCATCTTGAGGAACTGTTTTGTCTCCTTTCCTGTTTACCCTCTATACAACAGACTTCTAGCACAATACCAGTGCTTGCCAACAAAAGAAATTTTCATATGATTTATCCCTCATAGGCTACATTAATAATGGAGACAAGTCAGTGTACAGGAAGGTTGTGGAGGACAAATCAAAAAGCTTCTGAGACCAGTTACCATTCAGTGGGAGGATGTGGAAGTGGTGCAGACCTACCTGGGGGTTCACATAAACAACAAACTGGACTAGTCTAACTACACACTGGCGCTATATAAGAAGGGCAGGTCTTTTGATGCATGCTGCAAGGTGATGGAAATATTCTATCAGTCTACAACTGATGGTCTACAACTAATTCAAGGGGAAGCAACTTGAGCACAAAAGATGCACAATGCCTGAACAAACGTATTAGGAAACCCTTTTCCATCACAGGGTGACCTCTGGACATACTGGAACTTGTTGTGGATGGTGGAAAAATTAAATGTCATCATGAAAAATCCCTTCTATCCACTCCAGGAGGTGCTCTCAATGAGCAATTTTAACCATAGGCTCATTCCACCATGGCCTTTGGGGTTTTTTTCTGCCTACCGCTATCAGGCAATCAATTCTTCCTCCTGATGTACTTGTTAAGATTCATTTTGAAATATGTGCACAATATCTGTCTATTATCTATCTATCCATTTATTTATTTATCAATTGATTGGCTGTATTATTTGTCCTGTGATTATGAATCCTTGTTTTTTTATGTTTCTGAAGCTGTATGCATCTGAATTTCCAATTAGGATTAATAAAGTTTATCTAATCTAATATCTAGATTGGTAATTACACAGACAACATATAAATAAGATTTTAAACTAACCCAGCACAGCATTCCTACAACTTTTTTTTTTTTGTAACTCTGCACCAAAGTGCTGTTGAAGTCATTCTTTATTTATGCACAAGCATTCGTATAGCCCTGCTGGTTTATGTGAAGGTAAGTTTGGTCACCCTTGCTCTTTCTAGACTATTTCTATGTTAAGAGGAGAAAACCAATATTGTAGCTGTGCTGACAGTTGTCTGAAACACATACTGAATGACGAAGCATTCGTGCTGTAGCCTGGTGTGCCTCTCTTTCTCACACACAGGGCCCATCTGATCTCTCCACCCTCTGCTTTTCTTTCTCCTCCCACTGTGGCTCTCCTCATGCTCTTTCTCTTTTCCAGCACACTACAGGCCATGTGCTCACCATCACTGTCAATTTGCTCACGCTCCTCGGCACACACTGTGGTGGTCTTACACACACAAACTCAGTTCCTGTCAGCTTAATAGGCCACAGAGCTTACTGTCAGACATGACACAAACAATCCCCACCCGTTCATCCTCATCTGAAAACCAAAGGATTATCCTATAGTCTGCAACTGATTCAAGGGGGCAGGTCTCCTGTTTGGGGGGATTTGGTGATTGCAGCTCAGGAGATCTGCCAAAGAAAAAAGTCACCAATTATACATTCATTCACAAGAGAGAAAGATGTAACACCAACCCCCACAGCCCCTTCTTCATGTAGATTACAGTGATTACACAATCAGAATGACAGCACAAACATAACCATCATCCGACAAAAACACACAAACCCTTCCTAAAATGAACACAAAGCCAATGCAACCCATACTGGTTGGGCAATCGCATTTGATTAGGATTTTGATCATTAGCTTACACTGTTTGAAATGAATAAAAGCATTTTTTTGTGACCTTTACTCCATAAATTGGCTACCTTTTTTAAAAGCTTCGAGTTTTTTTCAAAGCACTTGATGAGATGGGCTTGACAAATCACAGTAAGCACATCTGCTACAGTGAAGCAAAATCCTGAAGTCATTCATTGATGTGACAACAGACAGCATGAGCTCACTGTTCAGGATTTCAGCATCAGACAAGTATTCCGGTAGTTATGTGACTGGAATTGGCTCTACATGAAAAGGAAGCTCAAAATCAATATGCATGTATATCTGTAAGTTGCACCATAGCATCTTTTTCTTAGTGATAATAATTTCTCAACAATACTACAATATTTCTTACATACACAAGAAATTTTGTAATTTCCATTTTGTTTACTGATTAAGGGACAAAAGATGCTGCTGTGGAAAGGTTTCCCATAATTACTCCTCATGGAGACAAACAACAACAACAATAATATAATAAACAATAATATAATAAACAATAAAACAATAAATCTTGAGGAACAGTGTTGTTACCCAGTGGTAACAGATGACCTGCATTAAACAGGCTACTATTTAAATTTATCAGAATAACATACAGTATGTCTTTGAGAAAAAGCACAGACAAGTGCGCTAAATGTCAACACTGGGTGTATTTGAGTTACCCTTTAACTCTCTATGAACTTGTTTTAAACATTTTTACAGGATATGGACTCATCTTTTTATTTACACAACTTTCAATGCATCAATTATTTTTTGAGCTTCTCTTCCACCTTCAGTACAGCTCACTTCTTCACTCACTTATTCTGTCTCTCTTTTGTTAGAAGTGCCCACATTACCTTAGCCTGATTATCTTCACCACATATTTTTTTACTTTACTACACCAATTCATTTATCATATTTAATCTTCCTTTCCCTTAAACCTAAATTTTCACTAGCAGGTGAATGAGACTGCCAAAGGTATTATACATCCCTCCTGTCTGCTGCAGTAAAAGGCAGAGCACATGGAGATGTCGAGATATGAACACTTTTTGAAAAAAAGTATATTTGGCCCATTAGAAGTTATACCAGAGTTGATCTTCATATTTGAGTTATTTAGAAAACCTTAAGTCTTACCAGTGTTTATAAAAGAGAATAAATGCCTAAACTGGTGCCTTATTTGGGTTATAACAAGGAGGTGTATAAGTCTAGTGGGAAAGTTTTCCACTTTCCTGGTAAATAAATTAAAAGGATAAACTAGTACCCATAAACAAAAAAGACATTAATCAATTAATTTCTACATAACATTATACAGTCCAATTAAGGAGATGATAGTTTGTTTAAAAGGACTTGGTGTTACAATCCCTGAGGATTCAGGACAGCTCTTGCCTTGAGTAGGGCAGGATGATTTGATAATGACCACTTAGTGTTGTTTCCACCAGTACGACACATGATCAGTTTTGTGCCCTGTCCTCATAGGGTGTTTCGACCTTTACTGCAAGACGCCCTCAGCTGAGGGAGACCCACCACAGGCTGATCAGACCTAGGAAGTGAATGTTGCATGCTTACTAAGTGGTCATTATGCTGTACATCTGCAAAATGAAATGCATTAGAAACTCCCTGTATCAGACTCTGGTATTCCTGCACCTGATCCATTAAAATCCTTTAAAGAGTTGGGATTCTCAGGAAGCTTTGGGACATAGCCCCAGTAATTCTACTCATGACCTGTATGCTGCCTCCTACTGCAGCAAAGATTTAATTCATGTCTCCTCCCTATCTCCACCTTTAAGCATCGATTTACATCACAAAAGGCTATGTCATGCTTCAACATGGCATTTAAATTTGTTTCCATTTTTTATTAATTAATCACTATAACTTATGTTAATATTGTTAATTGTCTATGTTATTTAGTTTATATGAGGGTAATCTTGATCTTTAATGTTACTTGTGCTTTGGGGATGGACCAATCAAAGACAGGGCCATCATTTCCTCACTGCAATGAACTCTGCCCAGCCTATAAAGGTAGGCTGGCAAAGCAAGTTCTTTGTGGTTCATTTGAAGGTGATTGCATGGAAGAGAGTGTTGTATGTTTAATATTGTCTTTATTTTGATTTTCTTGGTTATTGTTCAATTTTTGCCAATAAATCCTTTTTTTAATAAAGTTTCTTTTTGTTGTCCTTTATTACACAGACCAGGGCTCAATGATAATCCCCTACCTTTTGGGGAATTTTGGAATATTTTTTTATATTTTATTATTTTAGGTCTTTCAAAGCCAAAGTTCCATTTGCCCCAGTGCAGACCAAAGCCAGTCATCTGATTTGGCAGTCAGGCTGCCTGGGAGTGAGCTTTATATGGTCAAGCTAGTAGGAAGTTTGGCCAGCTTTTTAGCTCTGTTTTGGAGATTTCAAACATCTTTATCATTCTTTTGTGTGTGTGAATCAAAGCAAGATGAATATCCATCATGCATTTCTTGCAAATGATTAACACAAAAGTGCTGCTGGGAACCAAAGGTAACACCAGATACAAAACCGGGCAGATTCCTGGAAAAGATAACATTCCACTCTAGGCCACTTTTACACATAACAATATTCCATCCATCCATCCATTATCCAACCCGCCATTTCCTAACTACAGGGTCACAGGGGTCTGCTGGAGCCAATCCCAGCCAACAGAGGGTGCAAGGCAGGAAACAAACCCCAGGCAGGGCGTCAGCGCAACATAACAATATTCACTTTTATAAGTCCAATATGTAATTAACAGTTCAATTATGAACACTGATAAATGACTATGTACTCACTTAAACTGAGCTGTTTTAAACAAACTAAACATACTAACAAGTACTTCTTTGAGAGAATAGCAGAATATGTGGAGGAAATTCACACAGACACTTGGGCAAACTTCACAAAGACTGTGAACAGTCTTGGGACCAGGATGCAGCAATTAACCAATGAAACACTGTCATAAGAGCCAGTATAAAAGTATTAATATATGATGAAGAGGGAAGGTTTTAACCTTGATTTTAAATTGAAGGGGTCCAGCCAGACAAGGAGGGAGTCAGTCATAAAGTTAAATGAGCAAAACTGAAAAGTTATGGAGCAAAGCATTGGAAGAAGTCAGCAAAAGCAGAGGTTAGGACAGGCGATTAAAATGGATTGGAAGACACTGCTAAGCAGTGAGTCCAGCACAAGATGCATGTTCTTTTTAAAAATCCATCTCAGAAGAAAGAAGAGTCAGTCAGTCATTGTCCAACCAGCTATATCCTAACACAGGGTCATGGGGGTCTGCTGGAGCCAATCCCAGCCAGCATAGGGCGTAAGGAAGGAACAAATCCCGGGCAGGGCACCAGCCCACCGCAGGGCACACACACACACACCCACACACCAGGCACACCCCAGGATCGCCAATGCACCTAACCTGCATGTCTTTGGACTGTGGGAGGAAACTGGAGCACCAGGAGGAAATCCACGCAGACACAGGGAGAACATGCAAACTCCATGCAGGGAGGACCCGGGAAGCAAACCCAGGTCCCCTTACTGCGAGGCAGCAGCGCTACCACTGCGTCACCGTGCTGCCCAGAAGAAAGAAGAGCTAGATCTTTTTTTTAAATATTCAATAGTTATAGTCTTATCTTCTAAAGTTTCAACTTTGAAGTGAAACTATAAGCTTCACTTTGGAAACCACTAATGCTATTATACCATTCTTTTGAAATATTAAAAAAAACTGCACAAAATATGTGGGATTAACAGGGTGGAGACACAGCCTCACAGTTTCACACATCTAAAATACCACAAGCTTGCACCTGCGTGACTGAGACAGGGCCCATGAGAAGGGTTTACAGGTATGGCGAGTTCAGCTGCAATCTCCCCCACCCCTTTTTTCTTCTAGATAGATAGATAGATACTTTATTGATCCCAGGGGGAAATTCACATTCTATTCTACTTTAGTACCTTGTAAGTGCCTTGAGAGGAAGGACTGGCATCTCGGCAGGGATGGAGGATAAACTCTTGCCCCGACTTGATACCTTAATGGAAGAACCACTGGAATGGAGACACAAACCGGCAGGAATGCCCTATAATCTTCGTCCCGACTGGGATTGGTCGATAATGGATGGACTAGTTCAATGTGGATTCCAGGAACAGTTCATATCCCCACACAGAAAGTGGCAGTGTTCCTCAAGGCTGATCCCAATCAGGACACCCATAGGGTTTCATGGGAAATGGAGTGCAGAAGTGGAACCTTGTCAAGCTCCTTGAGTACCACCAGAGGGCGCTCTCGGGAGGGGATAATACTGGTTTCCACATGACCCGGAAGTATTCCCAACTAGCTATGAAAGGGACACTGGAAGCAGTCCTGGTTATTGCTTGAAATGAAGCCATGCCAACTCACATCTGGGAGTCAGAATCGAGAGGCAACAGGCAATACTCTTGGAGAAAGCAAGGAGGAAGAATTCAACTGAATTGTGTATTGCTTATTCATTTTTAGACGGGTGAATATTGTAAGGGTGCTTTGGATAAATATCTTTTATTTAAACCCAGAATCATGTTGGGCATTATTATGTCTCTGGTCTGGGGCTCAATGGGACCCCCTGGTGGTTGTAACATAAAATACAAAAACAGAGTCTCTCTTCTGCTTCAAAGGTCCAAAATATCAGTGTTCCTTATTCCTCATAACTACATATTATACATTTTACCTCTGCGTGCTTGCTCATTAGCTGTCAGCTTTCAGGCACACAAAGTCAGTCCCTTTGGCTTATGACTTGTTGGGGCAAATCTGACTAATTGGACTGAGTTGTTGGATATGTCACACTATGTGACTGGTGATTACAGTAGTGTCTCGTGATGACACCCAACTATCTAAAATTATGTAAGTGAAGTTTACCAACTGAAAATAATTTAAAATGTTGTGTAATATGACAAGGCATTTAGTAGACAAGTCAGTCCAGCAGGTAGACAGGAGCTTACCTGAATATGTATGTGAGAGTCGGGCAGGAAGCAAGATTTTTTTCTTGTTTTCTTTCTGAGGGCAGAATGGTGGTGCAAAGTTAGGGAAGCAACTTGGGTTTCTGAAAGAAATGCAGGGGCGCAAATATTTTTGGCCATGACTATGTTTGCTTTTCAAAAGACTGGCTCCCTATTTAAGGTTACTTCCCTCAGTACGGTCAGTGCTACTTTAATAATTTCTATCTTGTTGCAACCATGAATTAAACTAAGTAAGTTTGAGAATGTGTCCATTAAAGTGTGCGGTTGTTTGATCCTTCCTCCAAATGACAGGAAAGCTGAGCAGGTGGAAGGGTACAGACAGAAGGGATCAATGTTCGATCTGCAAAGCTATGGGGCACTTGGTATGAAGAGAGAAACAAAAGGCATGCAAGCATCCAACTCTGCACCTGGTTCCATACATTCACACAGTGGTAGCCAAGACCACTTTCTTAATAGCAATTCACAAAGGCTCTACTGAGACAAGATCAGGGGCAGCATATGGCAGAGATCAAGGTGTTGAATGGACAGTATTCCAAGAAAGATACAGAGCAAAAACACTACATGGTTGACACAATTTTAATTCACACAGCTCCTACACGTACTGCGATAGATGGATGGATGGATGGATGGATGGATGGATGGATGGATGGATAGATAGATAGATAGATAGATAGATAGATAGATAGATAGATAGATAGATAGATAGATAGATAGATAGATAGATAGATAGATAGATAGATAGATAGATAGATAGATAGATAGATAGATAGATAGATAGATAGATACTTTATTTGTCCCAAGGTGGTTACTTTGAACTGGGCCATGAAGCTTCTAAAAACAGGAATAATTTATTATAGGCACACAATAACAGTATATTTTATAATATATATAAGGGGGAGTCAAGCTAAAGTTAGAAAATGGAATTTATTAGAAAATGGAACGAACCTTCACAAAACTGATAATGTCATTTCTCAATGTAGTCTCCACCCTTCTCAATGCACTTGTGCCACCTGCTTGGAAGTGCCTGGATTTCAGCAGAATAAAAGGTTTTGTCTTGTCAAGATATTGCCTGCTGCCTTGATAATGCAGTTACCCTGGACTGGGCAACAGTTTATCACAAGACAAAAACACAAACAAACCCACACAAACATACACATATAAGGGACAATTTTGAAACACTAATTCACTCATTTTTAATCAGGTTTAAGATTAGTAAGAATGGTACAGATTTTTTAGCAGAGATAAACAGAAGCATAAACAGAGTGGTAGCACAGGTCTACACCAGGGATTTTTGGATTGATTGGTATTAGTGAGTGTTAGTCAGTTTACTTATTTAAAAAGCTTGTCTTCAGTTCTTTGATTACAATTTCCTCAACAACAATGACTTAATTGTACTTATTTATTAGATCAATTGTTTCAATGCAAATCAGAGTTGTACTAGATATTTGATTTCTTACTGTTTGGAGATTTCTTGTCACATGGGAATATCCATCTTACTAACCGAAGGTTGTAAACCGGATATGGACGCAGGGCGCTGGGCACATCGAGGCGCATGCGCACTGCCGCACAATATGGACGAGCCCGCCACAGAGCAAAACAATAGCGCAGGGCGCATCGAAGCGCAAGCGCACTGACACACTGCGACGAGCCCGCCAGAGAGCAAAAAAAGAAATGAGAGGATTCGAAGGTTGTATTACAGTACGGAAACCCCAGAGGTCCACACTGCGCACTAATGCAGGATTCGAAGGTTGTATTACAGTACAGAAACCCCAAAGGTCCACACTACACAGCATATTTGAATCACATTACAGTATTACAGCACAGAAAACACAGAAACGCCACCAGATGGAAAGGAACAATACACGAGCGCTCCGTATTAAATGTAACTGCGATTATAATTCTTAACAGTAGACGCCGTATAGCTAACGGAGTCACGGCTCCAAAAACAAACAGCTCAACTAATGGAAATACAAAAACGAGCCCGCATGGATACACACGATGAACGCAGGCACCTACAACGCGTTTCTAAAACAGCGGAGGCAAAACAGTCACGTCTCCAAAACGAAACAGCTCAACTAATGGAAATACAAAAACGAGCCCGCATGGATAGACACAATGAACGCAGGCGTCTAATGAATAATAATATTCCATTTGGAGGAAAAGTACTTTTATTAGGAGGAGACTTCCGACAGTGCCTGGCTATTGTTCCGCATGCCATGCATTCAGCGATTGTTCAGTCCAGTTTAAAATACGCAGACAATTGGCATTACTTTGAGAAACTACATTTAGTACAAAACATGCGTTGTACAGATCCAGAATATACCAATTGGTTGTTGCAACTAGGAGATGGAAAACTTACCAATACATATGAACTTCACCCAGATATTATTCAGATCCCTCAAGCCTTTATTTGCGACGACTTAGTAACAGAGGTGTTTGGTCAAGCAATCTCATTAGACGAAATACCACTTTTAACGCACCAAGCTATATTATGTCGAAAGAATATTGACGTTGATCAGATAAATAACCAAGTCATTGCACTGCTTCCTGGAGAAAGCCGCCTCTTTCGAAGTACTGACAATGTTGATTCTGAAGACGAAACTGAGCATATTAATTTCCTATTAGAATATTTAAACACTATTAACCCGGCCAGGTTACCACAACACAGTCGTAACCTTAAAATGGGGACAATAGTCATGCTATTAAGAAACCTTAATACTAAACAAGGTTTATGCAACGGTACACAATTACGGATGTCACGCGCACTGCAACAAGCCAGCCACCTGTAAACTAGACTTGTTCTAATCCACTGTGCCAGTAATATTGATCACATAGCGGTCATTCAGTTTGGCGGCCGCCCCAGAGTCCAGAGTCAAACGCAGCGGCGTCCCGCCCAAACAACACAACCTGTGAGCTACACTTGCTCTAATCCACTGTGACAGTAATATAGATCACATGACAGTCATAGACTCTAACCCAGCGGCTTCCCAGACTCAGTGACTGGCACACGAACACCGCAACCTGTAAACTGAACTTGCAACAGTGGCGAGCGGCTTTCCAGACTCAGTGGCTGGCACACGAACACCACAACCTGTAATTTGAACTTGCTGTGCTCCACTCTGCCAGCAGTTGGTGTCAGCAAAAGCAACAGAATCACGTCTCCGCTTTACTACAGATATGCTTATGTCATTAAATGACATTTTCCCAGACGCATCCACCCTCCATGATATGTCATCCATCCAGACATCGGACAGAACAGAAACTGATTGCAATTCTTGGATTTCTGATTCGCTGGCGAATCGCGGGCTTACTAGTAAAAAGAGAAAGGGTGACAATACTCAAATACTGTATATCATCAGTTCGTGCACCTTTAAATTTTTGATGTTCATTGGCAATGTTTACCTTTTTGGAAAGCCAGCCTACTAGATATCTTAATAAGCAGGTTACCACATCAATGTAATATTCACATTAGGGGTGGGCGGTATGACCAAAATTCTATATCACGGTATTTTTCAAAATTATCCCGGTTTCACGGTATTCGACTGTATTTTTTTCCCCATGCATGAGTGGATGTTAACCACATTTTCCACTGCAATTACTGGCTAAGAATAACCTATTCCACTGTCAAGAGCACTGTACATTGTACAAAAAAAAACATTTTAATGTGCACACAAGTATTAATACAGGTTTGCATGGCCTCATAATGTGATAGTTTTCAAGGGGGTGGCACTAATGAAGAGAAGGAATCACGTTGCATGACAGATGCAGTCAAAATATAGAACCTTTTTATTGAACAAATTTTGCAAAAACTTAAACTATAATTTTGACAACATATTTTCAACCATCCAAAGAGGCATTTAGACTTAGTAAAATATCCAGAAGTGCTTGTCAAAAGTTGTATTGCACTGAACATGTCTTAGAAAAGGAATAAATAGTAAATATTTTTTGTAAACCAACTACACTTTCTGTTAATGTTAACAATCTCTGTCCACTGACACGTTAAAGTGACTTTTTAAACAACTTCACCATCATTAAAGTGCATAATATTTAAACTAATAAATAATAACAATAAAATAAATAATAGTATTATTACTGATAGTTGCACTATTACTTCAAGGCTTCAAGCCCAGGTGCATTACACAGTATTCACCAAATTAAAATAAAATAAAACAAGTGCAACTTGGTGATGACATCTTTACCAACTAAACCATCATTTAGGCAAACTGCATGAATACGGACTGCAACTTGCATTTATAATGCTATTTGTGGTATAGCCCTACGGAATCATATTAGGGCCATGGTGAAGAAAAAAAAATATGGACACAGGGAAGAAAAAAACAAACTATATGTCAAGAATAAAGTCGACATTTCCACTTTATTCTCGCCGTTTATGTCGAGATTAAAGTCGACATTTCCACTTTATTCTCACAGTTTACTTCATAATTAAAGTAGAATGTTGAAAACTAAACTTCTTCCTAAAATCAATGTTTAATTTACTAGATTTTGTCAAACCCCGTCATAAGTTAATGCAGCACATTAAATGCTTTGTGTTAAGTGTTCCCCGACCCAGTTGTTAATCACTACGCTTCTTAAACTGACTTCCTCCACACTAAGATGAGACAGCGATCACCGCACAGAATCCATTCACTTCATTATATTCTTGCTTTCTGAAAATTTAGAATGCTAAGATAAATACTTGATATCATTTTCATGATGAAATGCATTAAAGTAGGTATTAAACATGCATGGTAGTGAGGTGGTAGTGCTGCTCCCTCGCAGTAAGGGGTCCCCAGGTGTATGTTCAGTGTAGAGAACTTTATGGCAGGTGTGACGAGGCTCCAAAAAACTGGATGTATGAATGGGTATCGCACAGGTTTAACTTAAATACTGTGTAAATGTTGAGTTTGTGATCTGGTGGTCGGAGACACAAACACAGAATTCAATGCATGTTCTTCTGAGCGGGCTTTCTTTATTGCACGCGTGCTGTCTCTATCTGACGTACCAAAACTCCAGTTCCTATCCTTCCTTTTTCTTTCTCCACATAACCAATCACCTCACAACACTAGTCACTAGCCCACATTTCTTAAATTAATCAGCTTCACATCACTAAAAGAACAATTGTTGGACGACTAAATGAATGTGAGTGGATTACTTATGAAACTGGAGCTCCAGAGTGTTTCCTCTTCAGGTGTTTGTGAATGCAATTAGTGCTGCTGTTGAACACCACCTAGGTTTTAGATAGTGAACAAATATGCCCACATTGAGGAGACTTTTTGACAACATTTAGAGGGATTTATGTTTGCCTGCTCCAAAATAGTATATAAAATCGTGCATGCCAGTAGTTAACTTGGAGAGAAGGTCTGGGACAATTAATCAATTAAGAATTTTTTTTTGCACTGATTTAGATTACAACAAATAATTGTAGTAGCCCTGTATTGACGCCCTTCTGGTCCATTAAGGGCAAATGAAGCTTCCAGGGTACGGGAAGAGAGTTTTAGTCTGGTATTCCTATACCAACTGGCAGGTATACTTAATCCTGTGGGTAATTGCAAAGCTTAGTGGAAGGTATGGATTAAATTTAAACCTGCTCATCACCTCATAGCCTGGGGCCATTTCTGCACAAAGTGGAGGGTGAGGTATTACACCCAACAGAAAGGAAATGAGACCAGAGTCTGAAAAAAAATACAAGACCCTACCCCGCTCCCACCTCGGCTACTCAGAACATATCAGCATATTTATGGTTCCTGCATACAAGTCCCTGCTGAAGTGCACTAAACAAGCCCGCAAGAACATCCGAGTGTGGCAGGTTGGTGCTGTTTCAGTTCTCCAAGACTGCTTTGAATTGACAGATTGGGACATTTTC
Organism: Erpetoichthys calabaricus; assembly: GCF_900747795.2. Lineage (NCBI taxonomy): Eukaryota > Metazoa > Chordata > Cladistia > Polypteriformes > Polypteridae > Erpetoichthys > Erpetoichthys calabaricus. Next base: position 23,703,588 of record NC_041394.2, on the reverse strand, counting down.
AGGGAGGCGCTATGAATGGTGACTCCATCAATCTGGAGGAGTACACAGACTCTGTGACTGGCTACATCTCCAAATGCATAGAGGATATTACTGTTACCAACGATGTTACCACAAGAGCAAACCAAAAGCACTGGATGACGACAGAAGTGCACAAGCTGCACAAGATCAGAAATGCAGCCTTCAAATCTGAAGACAAGGCCACCTTCAGGATGGCCAGAGGCAACCTGTCTCGTGCTATAAGGAGAGCTAAGTGGGCATATGCGCAGAGGATTAACAAACACTTCAGCAGCACCAGAGACACACGTCATATGTGGCAGGGCATTCAGACAATTACAAACTACAAGCCCAACCCACACAGCAGTGACGGTGATGCCTACCTAACAGATGAGCTACACAACTTCTTTGCACGGTTTGAGGCGCAGAACAAAGAGCCTGCGAGAAAAGCAACTGACCAGGTACTCTGTCTTTGCATACAGTGGTGTGAAAAACTATTTGCCCCCTTCCTGATTTCTTATTCTTTTGCATGTTTGTCACACAAAATGTTTCTGATCATCAAACACATTTAACCATTAGTCAAATATAACACAAGTAAACACAAAATGCAGTTTTTAAATGATGGTTTTTATTATTTAGTGAGAAAAAAAATCCAAACCTACATGGCCCTGTGTGAAAAAGTAATTGCCCCCTTGTTAAAAAATAACCTAACTGTGGTGTATCACACCTGAGTTCAATTTCCGTAGCCACCCCCAGGCCTGATTACTGCCACACCTGTTTCAATCAAGAAATCACTTAAATAGGAGCTGCCTGACACAGAGAAGTAGACCAAAAGCACCTCAAAAGCTAGACATCATGCCAAAATCCAAAGAAATTCAGGAACAAATGAGAACAAAAGTAATTGAGATCTATCAGTCTGGTAAAGGTTATAAAGCCATTTCTAAAGCTTTGGGACTCCAGCGAACCACAGTGAGAGCCATTATCCACAAATGGCAAAAAACATGGAACAGTGGTGAACCTTCCCAGGAGTGGCCGGCCGACCAAAATTACCCCAAGAGCGCAGAGACGACTCATCCGAGAGGTCACAAAAGACCCCAGGACAACGTCTAAAGAACTGCAGGCCTCACTTGCCTCAATTAAGGTCAGTGTTCACGACTCCACCATAAGAAAGAGACTGGGCAAAAACGGCCTGCATGGCAGATTTCCAAGACGCAAACCACTTTTAAGCAAAAAGAACATTAGGGCTCATCTCAATTTTGCTAAGAAACATCTCAATGATTGCCAAGACTTTTGGGAAAATACCTTGTGGACTGATGAGTCAAAAGTTGAACTTTTTGGAAGGCAAATGTCCCGTTACATCTGGCGTAAAAGGAACACAGCATTTCAGAAAAAGAACATCATACCAACAGTAAAATATGGTGGTGGTAGTGTGATGGTCTGATGGTCTGGGGTTGTTTTGCTGCTTCAGGACCTGGAAGGCTTGCTGTGATAGATGGAACCATGAATTCTACTGTCTACCAAAAAATCCTGAAGGAGAATGTCCGGCCATCTGTTCGTCAACTCAAGCTGAAGCGATCTTGGGTGCTGCAACAGGACAATGACCCAAAACACACCAGCAAATCCACCTCTGAATGGCTGAAGAAAAACAAAATGAAGACTTTGGAGTGGCCTAGTCAAAGTCCTGACCTGAATCCAATTGAGATGCTATGGCATGACCTTAAAAAGGCGGTTCATGCTAGAAAACCCTCAAATAAAGCTGAATTACAACAATTTTGCAAAGATGAGTGGGCCAAAATTCCTCCAGAGCGCTGTAAAAGACTCATTGCAAGTTATCGCAAACGCTTGATTGCAGTTATTGCTGCTAAGGGTGGCCCAACCAGTTATTAGGTTCAGGGGGCAATTACTTTTTCACACAGGGCCATGTAGGTTTGGATTTTTTTTTCTCCCTAAATAATAAAAACCACCATTTACAAACTGCATTTTGTGTTTACTTGTGTTATATTTGACTAATGGTTAAATGTGTTTGATGATCATAAACATTTTGTGTGACAAACATGCAATAGAATAAGAAATCAGGAAGGGGGCAAATAGTTTTTCACACCACTGTACAGCACCTGGAATATGTTCACTACATCATAACATTCTAAAATAACCTGCAGAAAAACAGACTGATTTCCATCATGCCATTTTTATTCAGAATGTTTTGTAGTAATAAGGTTTTGTAAATGAAGATTATGAGACATTTATGGTACATGTATGGGATACGCTATAATAAAAATGTTTTCATATTTCAGCTGCATTTGCACATAATGCAAAAAGTCACCTTCTGTCAATATCATATGCATCTGTCTGCAAAAAAAGAAATCACTGGATCAGTTTTATGAGTTTAACTTTCTTATGTATTTGCTAGCAAAAAAATAACGCCATGAGCAGCTGGGAAACCAAGTCCTTTGCAGCTTTATTCTAAGATTCATGTAAACTGTAGAATAGAACAACTGTACTTCATTCACTCCTTGCAGTGGAGAAGAGCATCATAACCTTTTTGCAGCTGGAACATTTAGCCATACCATGATACATATTCAAGAGACTGAACAATATTTTTACAACAAAAAGAAACTCTAAAGGACAAAAGTGAAAAAGTGGCACAATGATATTAAACATGAGTGAAAAATGTTTTTATAATTTTGTTAAATGCCTACTGTAAACAGGATGTAATAACAAGAAATTATTGGGAATCAACTGCATCAAGCAAAAAAGCCAATGTTAAATTCACTCTTACTATGTTAAATTAACACTTAGTAGATTGTATATGGGACTTTGCTTTTCTTTTCATATTTGCACTTTAACTGCTAATTTCACACTGTTACTCTATCTGAGTAACATACAGTTGTTCCTGTTTGCACATTTGCATCCACATCATGGTGAATGGTTTCTAACCCATTCTTAGGAAAAAAAGTCACTGTAAGGTGTTTAAATCCATGTTTTTAAATTTCGTAATGAAATCGCTGCCACAAGCTGTTAGCAGCAAAAACTGCAATTAGTTTTGATGGCTTTGGTATTTTCTTCAATAAAGCATATAATTTTCACTCAATTTCAAGATTTGTTGGAATTAAAACTTTTATGATTTTGGCAGTTATTATTTATTAGGATATTATAAGCTGCTTAACAGGTTTAGAGCAGACTGTTGTCAGTCTATTCATTTAAAAATTGTTGACAAAAATAATCATCAGAAAAATTTTCTGATGCACGAAGAAAGCATTGAAGCCTAAGCTTGTGTCAACAGACAGTATCATCAGCCACTGATGACTGACTACTTATATTGTCAAAGGATGTCACCTTGCCGATGACCTGAACCACATAATACACATCTTAAATATCCTGTTTACACTTGGCTCTTTTATCCAGATTGCGTATGTATAGGCTATAAATACATTGCATAGTATTACATTTGCATTAGACATCCATCCATCCATTATCCAACCCGCTATATCCGAACTACAGTGTCGTGGGGGTCTGCTGGAGCCAATCCCAGCCAACACAGGGTGCAAGGCAGGAAATAAACCCCGGGCAGGGCGCCAGCCCACCACTGGGCACACACACACACACCAAGCACACAATAGGGACAATTTAGAATAGCCAATGCACCTAACCTGCATGTCTTTGGACTGTGGGAGGAAACCGAAGTACCCAGAGGAAACCCATGCAGACACGGGGAGAACATGCAAACTCCATGCAGGGAGGACCCGGGAAGCAAACCCAGGTCTCCTAACTGCGAGTCAGCAGCGCTATCCACTGTGCCACCATGCCACCCAGACACACATCCAATTACATGTTTCCTTGTAAAATACAAATTAGCAATCTGACACCATCCTTTGTTAGGAGATCCAAAATTGTGGATGCATCAGAGTTTTGTAAAATTGATGAATGCTTACTGATAATGAAGACCCATAAGAGAAGCTAACTGTGGCATACTATTAAGAACAAAAAAGAGAGATAGAGGGTTATCTATAAGGTTGCAATTACTATTGCGTGCTGCAGTCAGCCTGGATTCATAAACAAGTCAAGACTGGTAGAATAAAATCCTACTTAGATTGATTGTTATTGTGATTAGCTATCTAGTTTCTGTATGCATCATCTCACAATTTTTTTGGCTTCGGCAGAAAAGATGTATGATTTTGAAATTATATACCTATTGAAAAGCATTGTGATATTTTGCCACTGGTACTGTTTATGCACTTATGCATGCACACACACACATATATACGAGGGGTACCCAAAAGTAACAGGAATTGAAAATAACATTGTTTTAATAATTTTTACTTACTGAAACTTTTGTCTCCTTTAAAGTACTCCATGTGAATGAATGCACTTGTCCCAAAGGAGAGGAACGTTGTCCAATGCCTGCAGCGATTTTTCTTTGACTTCCTCCATGGTACAAAAACGCTTTGCTTTGAGTTCTTTTTTCATATGAGGGAACAAGAAAAAGTCACACAGAGCAGGATCAGGAGAGTAGGGAAGGTGGCAAGAACTCCAACACACACAAGTCAATTCAGAAATCTCTTCAATAGTCTGACGACGATCTTCTTAATTCGTATTGCGAACATTTTCAAGATTTTCGTCATTCCTAACTGTGGAAGGTCGGCCAGATCTTGGTTGGTCTTTAATTGACATTTCCCCTCGTTTGAAAAGCAAAAACCACTCATAGACAAGTGTTTTACTTAAAGCTTCCTCTTTAAAAGCAGTTTCAAGCATCACTACAGTTTCAGCAGCTGTTTTCCCTAAGAGAAAGCAAAATTTAACACAGACTCGCTGTTATTTATGATAGCCCATCACAAAAATCGTTGAACATGTTTAATAAGCACCAAGAAAAACAGACACGGAATGGCATACGAACAATACTGAGCAACGCCATTTGGACAGACTCCCACAGAATATTGTAAGTATGCTACACTTAGTGGAGAAATTCACAACTAAGTCCAGATTGCGTGGCAGAGAAAGAAACTGGTTATTTTTGGGTACCCCCTCGTATATCACAAAGTTGACTGACTCACCTACTCACTCACTGACAAAAAACATTATTCCCTGATAAAAAGCTAAAATTTGTCAAGATTGTACATCTAGGGCAGTAGGCATTTGCTAAGAAAAGACAATTCAATATATTAATATTTAGGAGTAAATCCCTCTGTATAACAGACAAACAGAATACCTGAAAATCTGAAAAACATTAGTTTACTACATTACCAAATTACAAATCAAAGTGTTACATTCAAATATGACTTAAGTTACCATTTCCTTGTGTCATTTTTTTTTACTCTTTTATTAAATTTATTAAAAGCATATAACATTCAATACAATCAAATCAAACTTAGCAAAACTAAAATCAAATCTATTTTATTTATTTATAAATAAATAAATCAAATCAAATTAACCCCCACCCATGAGAAAGAGACGAATGCCAACAACCAGAGCAAAACTGTTAAGTCTTTTCCCCCCAATATAAACGCTTATTCTAAAATGTTACTGATTAGGTCCTGCCAGGTTTTAAAAAAGTTTTGAACTGTTCCTCTAAGTGAGAATTAGATTTTTTCCAATTTCAAGTAGTATATAATATCAGTTATCCACGGGCTTAAAAGAGGTGGGATAGGATTCTTCCAGTTGAGCAAGACTAGTCTACATGCAAGTAGTGAAGTAAAGGCAATTGCAGTTTGTTTGTCCTTCTTCACTTTAAGCCCATCTGGGAGTCCACCAAACACAGCTGTTAATGGATTAGGAGGGATTGTGACACCAAGGCTGTCTGATAAGCATTTAAAAATTTTCTTCCAGAATGATGTTAATTTGGTACACGCCCAAAACATGTGGCCCAGTGAAGCTGGGGCTCGATTGCAACGTTTGCAGGCTGGATCTTGCCCTGGAAACATCTTAGACAATTTCAAACGAGAAATATGTGCTCTAAGAAAGATTTTAAGTTGAATAATTTAATGTTCTGCATATATGGAGCTAGAGTGAATTTGGTGCGTGGCTGACTTCCACTCCGTTTACGAAATGCTGAGTAAGAGATCCTTTTCCCACTGTGCTCTGGGATCTTTAAAAGGAAAGAACTTTAAAATGTTTTTATATATTACAGAAATGCTGCCTGAGTCCCCAAGACTTCTGGAATAGAAATAGGTGGGAGTGAGGAAAACTGGGCAGATTTAATTTAGTAAAGTTTCTGATTTGGAGATAGTGGAAACATTGTGTTGATGGGCGATTAAATTTGGAGTGTAATTGTTCAAAGAATGCAAATACATTATTTATATATAAATCTCTAAATAATTTAATCCCGTACGTTTTCCAAACATTAAAAACTGTGCAAGTCTGAGAGGGTGGAAAAAGGTGGTTATCATGTAGAGGTACCACAGATAAAATATTTTCTAACTTAAAGTGCTTCCTACATTGGTTCCATATTCTGAGTGAATGAAGGACAAATGGGTTGTTAGTATTTTGACGATACCTTGTATGTTGTGGCAGGTGGCCGGGTGCGGCCCTCAATCAGCCGCCTATTTAAGGAGCCGCCGCCCTGCAATCAAGGCTGGAGTCGGGTGAGGAGGTGGACGAGGTCAGAGGAGGTGGCAAGGAGAGTGAGTGAGTGAGTGAGTGAGTGAGTGAGTGAGTGAGTGAGTGAGTGAGTGAGTGAGTGAGTGTGTGTGTAGTGAAGAGACGGCTTGGAGGAGAAGCCAGGACTTTGGGAGACTGTTGGGGTTTGTTGGTGGCGGTGCACTTAGTGACTTATGTATAATAATAGTGTAAATAAACGTGGGGTGATGGACTGTAATGTGTCTGCCTGTCTGTGTCCGGGCTGTACCCTTCTACAGTGGCGTAGTCGACAGGATGCTGCACCTGGCACAAGGTGCGGACCTGCATATAGTGAATTGTCTGTGGAAGGCCCGGCACAGCAGGCGAACTCACCCACGTGCCGCAGGGGCGGCGTGCACCGAACCCCGCAGAGAAATGTGGAGTCGCAGACCATGAGCGGTCTGCTTTCAGACTTTGTGTTTCAGGGGCAGCTTGGGAGCGCGGTGGCAGCTAGTAGAGCTGCCTGGAAGGAGATGCAGCAGCCGCGGAGCTGCCCAGAACCTCGCCCTCGAGTGTGGAATGAGGGTGAGGAGGCCGCAGACCGAAGGTCCCTCCTCGTAGCAGGCACGGGATTGGGCAGCGTGTCCTGTCCTCCCGCCAACGATTGGTCAGAGGCGGGAGCAGGGAATGTCCGTCTCGTGCCGAGAAGAAACCCGAGTTGGCAGCAAGGAAGTGTCCACAGAGAGCAGTCGGTGAGTGGAACTACTCGCGAGGTAAGCCCACCGCCGTCTGCTTCTCTCTCCTTGGAGGTGATATTGCAGGAGCTGCAAGAACAACTGCGCCTTGTGCTGTCGACGCCGGCCGAGCGATGTGCCCTCCGGGCGGAGACGCTGGAATCCGGAGGGATGGCAGTGGCGTCGGATCGAGAGCCGCAGGCAGAAGAGGATCGGAGCACTGCAGGAGCTCCTGGACAGAGAGGTACAGCGGGGAAGGTAAGGGAGACCGACCCCGTTAAGCTCCGGACGCCAGCGGGGCCGGGTCTGCCTTCTTACAATGGGCAGATCTGAACCGTCGCGGCGTCCCAAAGTAAACGGAGGAAGCGGCTTGGGGAAGCCAGTTCCTCCGATAAGCGAGGACATGCTGCTGGGTGCGCGTGTCCCGCAAAGGGCCGTCCTCTGCGGAGGCAGAGGAGAATCCCGCAGCTGGAGAGGTGGAAACAGAGCGTGATCCCACTGGTGATTCCGTGGCGGGGTGCACGGACTGCTCGGGCTGGGAAGCCGAGAAAGGGAGCATCGGGGCGCCGATCGGGGCCGAGAGCGTTGGCCCAGCTGAGGACGAGCCGAGGGGCTGCGTCAGGGCAATGCCTCCGCCCTTGTTTTTCTTTTGGATTTGCAGGATCGGGCCCTAGGCTACAGTGTGTTGGCTTGCCGCCGAGGGGTTCCCGTCCTCCCGGAATGGTTCGCTGGTCCCAGGAGGTCTCAGCTAGCGGGGGAGTCATGTGGCAGGTGGCCGGGTGCGGCCCTCAATCAGCCGCCTATTTAAGGAGCCGCCGCCCTGCAATCAAGGCTGGAGTCGGGTGAGGAGGTGGACGAGGTCAGAGGAGGCGGCAAGGAGAGGCCCAGAGTGTGTGTGTAGTGAAGGGACGGCTTGGAGGAGAAGCCAGGACTTTGAGAGACTGTTGGGGTTTGTTGGTGGCGGTGCACTTAGTGACTTATGTATAATAATAGTGTAAATAAACGTGGGGTGATGGCTAAATCGGTGTCCGCCTGTCTGTGTCCGGGACGCACCCTTTCACAATGTACTGGTGTACAAAGCAAGGAATATAAAGAAAAGCTGCAGGATTTCATTTCTATTGCAGACCAAGCTAGTGTGTGTTCATCTATTTCCGTCAATGTCCAGGTTTTTATAGCTTCTATGATTACTACCCAGTAATAAAACTGAAAATGAGGTAGAGCCATGCTGCCTTCTGATTTAGGTCGTGGTAGGGTTGCCATTCAAATGCGTGGATTTTTCCAATTCCAAATAAATGAGGTTATGATTGAATCTAATTTCTTAAAAATGATTTGTTAATGTATCTGGGAATGTTTTGAAATAGGAACAGAAGCTTAGGGAAGATATTCATCTTCACAATGTTAATTCTTCCTGCCAAAGTAAGATGGAGGGTAGACCATATACCTTGTTTAATTTGATCCATTATAACAGCAAATTTTTGCTGACAGAGTTCTATAATTGCTTGTGATGTTGACCCTTAGGTATTTAAACTGATCTGCAATGATAAAAGGGAAGGTGTCCAATCTAATGTTGTTTGCTAGAGAATTCACTGGAAAGAACACACTTTTGTTCAAATTAATTTTAAGTCCAGATATCTTTTGAAATTCTGCTACTGTTGTTAGGGCTGTAGGTACAGAATTTTGTGGGTCTGATATATACAATGTCATATCATCTGTATATAGTGGTATTTTTTTGTTCAAGACCTTCTCTGAAAATCCCCTTTATCTCTGATGCATTTTGAAAGAAAACAGCCAATGTCTCAATGGCGATTGCAAACAGCAATGGTAACAAGGAGCATCCTTGTCTAGTACCGCGTTCTAGTTTGAAGTAGTCTGAAATAATGCTATTAAAATACAAACTGAAGCTTCTGGACTGGTATACAGTACTTTGATCCAAGCACATACTGTATGTTCGGGCCAAACCCAAATTTATGCAAAGTGTTAAATAGACAATCCCATTCAACCATATCAAATGCTTTTTCTGCATCCAAAGATAATATGATCTCCGGACTTTGTAGGTGAATATATTACATTAAATAGCCATCGAAGATTGGAAGCCAAATGTCTACCTTTAATAAATCTGGTTTGGTCTTGTGATATTACTGAAGGGAGCACTTTCTCAATCCTTCTAGCTAGGGCTTTGGAGAGTATCATAACATCATTGCTCAGAAGTGAGATTGGTCTGTATAATGCACATTGTAATTCTTAGGAAAAAAACGATAATTAATGCTTGGTGAAAAGTTTGAGGGAAACTTTTGTCTCTGGCTTCTATAAATGTTGCGAACAACAGGAAAGCTAGCTTATTTCATTTTTTTTTTTTTTTTTATAAAATTCAGCAAGGTAGCCATCAGGACCTGCTGCTTTCCCACTCTGAAGGAAGTTTATAGCGCCTAGTCATTTTGATAATGTCAGAGGTTTATCCAGTTCCTCTGCATTTAGAGTATCTAGGTGTGGCATCTGTAATGTATCAAAAAGCGTAATAGATTATGTCTTGTGTTCTTTAAACCGAGTAGAATATAAGGACTTATAGTAGTCTCTAAATGTGTACATTATAATTTTCTTGGCCAATGATTCTATCTCCGTCTGCGTTAGTGATTACTGGTATTGCATTGCGAACTTCCTGCTTATGGATTTGTTAGCTTTCGCTCTGTGCTCATAATAATGTCACAATTTAAAAATTTGTTGTTCTTTTTTGTTGTGAAGATGTTGAGTTCTGATTGCAAAGCCTGTTCTTGGTCTATTCTGGTAATTTCACTGACTAACTCTAATGCCTTCTTGGTTTCCAATTTTTTTTTGTGGGAAAGATATGAGATAATCTGTCCTCTTAAAGCCTTCAGATTTTCCCCAGAGTATTCCTGCAGAAACCTCAGAGGATGCATTTATCTCTATAAAAAAAAAAAAAAAATTTGCTTGGATATAAATTCTGTATATTTCTTGTCAGCTAATGACCGGGGGTTAAAACGACAGCTACGAAAGGAGTATTTAGAGCATAGTGATGTGAGCTCCATGATCAGGGGGGCACGGTTGGATATAACAATAGCGTCGTATTTGCAAGATTTGACCGTGGGCAAGAAATTGTTATCTTTAAAGAAATAATCAATGATGTACTGGTGAGAAGAAGGAATATGCTCTTAAGTATGGATTTAGAAATCTCCATGGGTCTGATAACTTACACTCAATTATAATTTTTTTTGCAGTATTAAATGTTGTCACCCCTGTAGCTGAAGACCTTTCCATGTCTAGATTTAAAACACAATTAAAGTCTCCAGCCATTCTAATTTTGTGAATGTTCAAGTTAGGAATGGATGCAAATATGTTTTGGATGAAATCTCTATCATCTACATTGGGTGTTTCTTGAATTAGTTTATGTGCTATTGCAGTGTGTGCAGTGTTTCGAAACTCCTTAGAGAGCAGTATTCCTTTCTTTTAACCTCCCTCACCAGCCCCCATAAAAACTTAAAATACCTGCTTTGAGTAAATTTCACTATTGAACAATCACCTATTCAAAAGGAAACACAGCTGTTTTGCTTTTCATTACCTGTTAAATTTTAGAACATTAGAACATTCTAGACGAGAACAGGCTATTCAGTCCAACAAAGCTCACCAGTCATATTGTGATGTTATATTTGACACCATTTACATACAGAGATTCAAGCAGCTGGACAGTGGCAGCTTCATACACTTGGCCAAGTGTACACTTCATTTTATTGTGTATATCACGCATGGCAATAAATCTGAAAGGAACTAATCACTGTACATTTCTTTTAAATGCACTGCTAGTATTTATGAAAAAGGCAAAACTGTTCTCCACCATATAAATCGAAAAGAAATTCACAATACCAAAACTGAAAAAAAGAAAAAAGATTAAACAAAGTGAATTGCATTTTTTTTTCTATAGCTGATAAAAATTTTGTTTTTCAGATTTTCATAGAAAGAAAACATGATTGTACTTTTAAATGAATAAAAGTAATTAGTGGCCTTTTTTTTTTTGATGGTAGACATTTATTCAAACTTGCTGTAGAGTAAGGCAGTACTAATTTTAGACTTCAATGCCAATCCACAGTTTAGATTTTTAGCAGTTTTTAGCTTTGAAAGAATCAACTTTAAATCACCTTTACCCAATAACACTATTGCTGATAACAAGTAATTTGGAATTCTACTGCAATCCCTTCCACACCTACACCAATAATCCTAGCCCCCTGCCGTGCCTTTGCACCTCTCCACTGCTTTTTGCCATTCATGCTGTACATAGTTCACAACATTACTTCTTTTCACCAGTTGTTTTCTTTACAGTGCTTAAATTTTTCAATTTATTGTATGGGCCTTGTAAATGTGCAGCCTATAAACAGTGTGGCAGATGACCAGGGACCTTGCTCCACCAGGATGCCTGGAGCAGGGAAGGACCGGGAGAGGGGGCAATATCTCCCCTGGGTGCAAGAGGTGAGCCCCCTGGATTCCATCAGCTCAACCCTGTGGGGGTCCGTGGCCACCACTAGGGGGCACCTGGATGGTTCCTGAGCCCTGGAGGACAGCACTTCCGCCACACCAGGAAGTGCTGCCGAACCAGAACCAGAAAACCATCGCAGAACACCTGGAGCACATCCGGGGTGGGATAAAAGGGGCCACCTCACTCCATTCGGAGAGCCGGAGTTGGGAGGGAGAAGATGGAGCTTGCAAGGGAGGAGTGGAGACAGCTGAAGAGAAGTGCAAAGGACTGAGCTTTGTGGATTGTGCACAGTATTGTGTGTAGCTGAGAAATTAGAATTAAAGAGTGTGTGTTTTGGACATCGTGAGCCTCAGTGTCTGTCTGTGTCTGGGCTATCTTTCACAACATCTTTACTGTTTGTAATAAGTTCAAGTAAAATACAATTCAGGGTTAAAATTTTATTGCCTGCCTATGGCTTTCTCAGTCTATCCATATTAATGGTAAACATGAAGAAATACTCTTGAGTGAACAAATTAAAAACCTCATCTAAAGCTTATTTTAGTTCAGGTCACTTGCTATCATTGTATGATATATAGGCACCAAGCATTGCAAGGTTAGGATTTGCACTTTGTTCTACTTTTTATTTCACTTTCTATCATTTTCCATATTGTAAGTTTGGAGTGTATATTTCAGTTCTTATTGGTTCCAGTTTTCACCCCTATATACTTTCTCTGAGGTAAACTGTTGTTCCCATACACTAGGCCTGTTTCAATTTGTGCATTGGTTTTAAATTAAACTCTCCAAAACCTTGCAGGAGTGCAAGAATTCAGATCAAAGCATTACATTCAAATCTGACTGAAGCTACCATTTTTACAGGATATGCTATAGGATTAAGTTACATTTATACCCCAAATTACAATTATTCCTATTGATTACATGTTTGAATTCAAAATAATACAATTTTCTGTGAAACTTTGTTTTCCAATAACCATTACCAAAACCCAAGGTCAGTCACTAGAAAAAGCAGTAATTGATTTATGGAAGGCATGTCAGGCAACCCTTGTTTTCTATGACAATATATATAAATATTCCCAACAGCACCATCCCCATTCACACAACAAGTTAAACAATCTAATTGACACAACTTACAAGGAAAGGTGGTCCCTCCATTTATGTGTTTCTCTCATACAACACAAGTTTGAAATGACAAAATGAGAATAACGGACACAGCACAAGAATGTGCTGACTTTCAAAGTGTTATGGAGAGCAAGTAAATAGTGTGTGGGTGTATATAGTACCATAAGAGTGTTGTATACTAAAAGCAGTTTCAGTGGCCATGGAGGTACTGGTTGCTGTTATGGCATACATGGAATCTACATCTATAACAGAGGTACAAAGAAGATTTTACATTTGATAAATTTCAATCCACTGATGGTGTGATGAACATGTTTGTTGGACCATTGAGAACCATAAGAAACACATAAAATACCTAAAGGTTAAGACAAGCATTAGAGATCCCACATGATGTCAGTAAGTAGCGTTAAATAGTGCATATATTTTGTAGAAATATTTTTTCTTTTTTATTTTTACTCAGTTTATTTAATTGTTACATGAAAAGAATAATATGTTGAAATATTTCCAAACTCAATTACAACAATGTAATGGTGAAGCTCATTTGAAAAATGAATATTTGATTTTTAATAATGTTATGTAAAACAAGGTAAACTGCATCTAAAAACTGCTTTATGACTACTTTATTCCATATCTGAAGCCATGAATCAAGTGGATAAGTTAAGTGACCAATCATATGTGCCTCGGATGGCTGCGTGTTGAATGGGGACGGTGGTGTTGCGTACTCTGCAGGCAGCATACTGTAGTGGAGGTGACTGTGAGGTGGGCTGGTGATGAACCGCCCCTCGCTGACCCCATTCATTCTCAATAGAAAGCTTGCTTGTACTGTTACGCACATAGCAGGAAGTTGTCTCTTGTCAGTACAGGGGGGTCCAGATCTAATTATGCAGATCCAGATCGTCTGGATGACTTTAATTTATGCAGGGACGATTCCAGTTCGGCGCAAAGACGATTCTTCATGTCGTCAGTTTGCACACTTCTTGATGGTCCAGGATTTTTCGGGTGATTTTCTATGTAATAAACTGAGTAAGTTATAGCGTAATGAAAATTGCATAATTAGATCTGGACCACCCTATACATCAGATGTGTTGATGACTGATGCTTTCCTGCTGTGATAGAGCTCATCTTAACCTTTTGTCTTCACCCTTCAACAATGTCTTTGAAAAACAAATCTGATGCAAGTGCTGGTGATATAGTAAAGAAGAGAAAAACCGTCACCATGAAAAATAAAGTAGAAATAATAAAAAGGTCAGAAAGAGATGAAACTCCATCATTCATTGGCAGAGCACTTGGTTACAGTCGGTCAACAATAGCATTTGTTAAAAATAATGTACCTGTTCCGACTTGCATACAACTTCAACTTAAGTACAAACCTACAGTCCCTATCTCGTACGTAACCCGGGGACTGCCTGTACTTCCTATGCTAGTGAATGTTATACAAAAAATAATACACACATATCATACAGATAGTTACAGGTGAGACAAAGAACATACATGCAAATACATAATCTGGAACCAATACAATTGATGTAAATCATAAACAAATTAGAGTATGTATGATATAAATATTTATATGTATTATGTTATATATATATAAAAAAAAAAACTCAAACAGAGAGACCGCACCTGTTTTACTGATTGGCCACCATAGATGCCAAAAGAGCATTCGAGATTTGAATGCAATACACATAATGGAAACTCACATATAAGCAGAGGAGAAATGTTTTTCCAACCAATTTTGTTTTATATAATTTAAGTTGACTGTTTCTTTGAGGTACAGCTCTTCATTAAATTAATAAATTTACAAAACAAAAATGGCTACCTAATATTTCATACAATTATTGTAGCAGGATAAACCTGTACCAGAATTTTGACTATATATACATGCCTGTATGGTACTGATCTTTAGAACAATCTAGACAAGAAGAGGCCATTCAGCTCAATAAAGCTCGCTAGTCCTTTCCACTTATTTCTTCCAAAAAAATATCAAGTTGAGTTTTGAAAGTCCCTAAAGTCTTACTGCCTACCACAGTACTTGGTAACTTATTCCAAGTGTCTATTGTTCTTTGTGTAAAGAAAAACTTAATAATGTTTGGGTAAAATTTACCCTTAACAAGGTTCCAACTGTCTCCACTTTCTTGATGCACTCATTTTAAAACTAACAATCTCGATCCACTGTACTAATTCCCTTCATAATTTTAAATACTTCAATCATGTCACCTCTAAATCTTCTTTTGCTTAAACTGTATAGGCTCAGCTCTTTTAATCTTTCACTCATACTTCAACCCCTATAGCCCTGGAATCTGCCTAGTTGCTCTTTTCTGGACCTTTTCTAGTGCTGCTATGTCCTTTTTGTAGCCTGGAGAGCAAAACTGTACACAGGACTCCAAATGAGGCCTCACCAGTGCATTATAAAGCTTGAACATAACCTCCTTGGACTTGTACTCCACACATCGTACTATCCATATTACTAACCGAGAATGGTAAACCGGATATGGAAGCAGGTACATGCCCATGGACGCAGGAGACATAGTAAAACAAGAGGAGTCAACGCCCCGCCCCAGAGCAAAACGGGACACACTACGGAGTCCACAAAGGTTCACACATCAAACCCGAGATAGTACGGACACGCGTCTGAAACCACGGAAGCAAAACTGTCTCGGCTCCAAAACCAAACAGCTCAACAACTAACACAGCTACAACAACGAGCCCGCATGGACAGATATAATGAACGTAGACGCCTACAACGCGTGTCTCAAACTGCGGAGGCAAAGCAGGCACGGGTTCAAAACGAAAGAGCTCGAGTGACCGAGATACAAAGTGAAATGGGAAAGACTACGGAGTCCGCAGTGGTCCACAATGCACCACATAATAGTACGGAAGGAGCTCCGTATTAACAGTGGGGGGCCCCAGAGTGACACGGGCGAACGCTCCGTATTAAACATACGTCATCCTCACACGTCCAAACTATACAGCATAGGTGAATCACATTACAGTGATGCATTATTGACAGTACAGTAAAGATCACAAGATCGCAAACAAATGGAAATTATTACTCGAAAAAGGGAAAATAAAATTACCATGGATCAGGTGTCATTGAAACAAAAACAGGATAAAGCAAGGTCAGAAATAAAAGACTGAGTAGAAAACAAAGTAAAACGTCATACAGAGGTTAAAAAAGGGGGCCAAACACATGGAGAGCAGGTTGGAGATAATGAAAACTGTAATTCAAAAGCTTCAAAAAAAACGTAGGCATAAAACACATGCAGAGCAAGATACAGAATATGAAAGCAGTAAACAACAACAGTGTCAAAACAAAGAAAGTAAACATTACATTAGCGTAAAGAAAGAGAAATTATTACTCGGAGAAATAACGAAATGTCGAATAGAGATCGAATATATGGACACAGGTGATATGTTAGAAGTATGTAAATATTGTAAGGCTTTGAAGTTTAAGTCAAGAGAATTTCAAAAACGGAGTTTACCTCACATGCATTTATTGGTTACTTTGCAAAAAACATTATTAGCTGCTGATGATATGGATTGTTTTGTCTGTGCTGAAATTCTAAACAGAGAAGCCTATCCTGAATGATTGGTACAAAGTCATTAAACACATCTCACAGACCTCATTTAATAGATTCAGCACACTGGGACTCGAAAGATTCCAAATATTGTTTTTACAGAGGTTCAGAAATAAAAGTGAAACTAATGAAATAGCAACAATTCAAAGAAACAAAACTCTTAAACGTGTGTATCTGGAAAAACAAAAACGGGGGTTGGCGAGCGAAGCGAGCAGGGGGCGAAGCCCCCTAGTATAACCTAACATTCTGTTTGCCTTCTTAACGGATTCTGAACACTGTCTGGAAGTCAATAGCTTAGAGTCCACTATGACTCCTAAATCCTTCTCATAAGGTGTACTGTTGATTTTCTGACTGCCCATTGTGTATTCAAATCTAACATTTTTTACTTCCTATGTGCAATACTTTACCTTTACTGACATTAAATTTCATCTGCCACAAATCTGCCCAAGCCTTTGTGCTATCCAAGTCCTTCTGTAATGATATAACGGATTCCATATTATCTTCTAATCCACCTATCTTGGTATCATCTGCAAACTTAACCAGCTTTTTACTTATATTCCTATCTAAATCATTTATATATATATTAAAAACAGCAGTGGCACTAGCACTGACCCCTGTGCACCACCATTCTTAACATTGGACAATTCTGATGAGGTTCCTTGCACCATCACCCTCTGCCTCCAGTGTCTGAGCCAATTCTGCACCCATCTAAAAACATCACCCGGACCTCCCAATTCTTTTAGTTTGATGCCCAACCTCTCATTTGGCACCTTATCAAATGCTTTCTGAAAGTCAAGATAAATAATATCATAGATAGATAGATAGATAGATAGATAGATAGATAGATAGATAGATAGATAGATAGATAGATAGATAGATAGATAGATAGATAGATAGATAGATAGATAGATAGATAGATAGATAGATAGATAGATACTTTATTACATATGCTCCACTTTGATCATATCCTTTTGTTGCCTCATTACAGAATTCCAGCATGTTAGTAAAACACGACCTCCCTCTTCTGAACTCATGCTGACTGTTCAGAATAACTCCGGTCCTTGTCAGGTGTTGCTCAACCTTATCCTTAATAATTCCTTCCATTAATTTTCCTGTGATGCATGTTAAGCTTACTGGTCTATAGTTGCTTGGATCTCCCATCACCCTTTTTATATAACGGGATGATATTTGTTGCAGTGCGCAGTGACTTCCTAAAAATATGTGTCAAGGGTTTATATATGTACTCTCTAGCCTCCTTAAGAACTCTAGGGTAAACAAGGGGGCTCCGCCCCCTGCTCGCTTCGCTCGCCTACCCCCGGCGTTTTGAACCCGTGCCCGCTGGGCAGCTACGTGTCCGGATGACGCACGTTTAATACGGAGCGTTTGCCCGTGTCATTGTGGAGTCCCCCACTGGTAATACGGAGCTTCGTCCGTACTATCACGCGGTGCATTTTGGACTACTGGGGACCCCGTAGTTTTTCTCGTTTCAGTTTGTATCTTTGGTCAGTTGAGCTCATGTTTTTCAAGCTTTTGAATTCCGGTCTTCATTATCTGTAACCTGCTGTCCATGTGCGTGGCCCCCTTGTTCAACCTGTTTATGACGTTTTACTTTGCTTTCTACTCTGTCTTTAATTTCTGACCTAGCTTTATTCCGGTTTTGTTTCAATGACACTGGGTCTGTGGTGATTATATGTAAAGGAGGCAGTCTAATTTTACCCTTTTGACAACTACGTGTAAATTCATTGTTTGTATTGCCAGTTGTTTCTTCTGGGAAGTTAAGTGAATGACAATGATTGCAAATGACATTCATTAATCCCAATGAATTTTCCTCAATAGTGGACTCATTATTGAAGGCGTTGTCAGCCAACTGGCGTAAGCATTTAGCAGGTGTCTGGCGTTGATGTCCGCGACGGGCATGTTTTGCTTGTGGCGTTTGACTGACGCGTTGTTGCATGTACATTATTTGTGACGCGCTATTTTGTAGTTTTAATTGATTTGCCACCGCTTTGCGAAATAAGGAGGATCGCACTCACTGTTAATATGTATCCTTTTCTGCAGTTGAACGGTTAATAGTGCTTAATTGTAAGGAGATACACCTATGCTGCCTAGTGTGAAGGTGTTCAGATGACGTATGTTTAATATGGACGTTTCCTTTAGAAATGTGGTTTTGGGTGTCACTTCTTATTGGGGGGGGGGGGTTGAGGATTGTTGTTGCGCGAGCGTCTTCTTTCTTTTTGTGTCCCATGGGCTTGACACTTACGCCGACACCCATGCTGCCTAGTGTGAAGGTGTCGACGTTCACTTTAGAATATGTGGCTTTGGGTGTCACTTCTTATGGATGTGTGGGGGGGATTGTTGTTGCGCGAGCGTCTTCTTTCTTTTTGTGTTCCTGTGTCTTGTTTGAATCCCTCTCTTTGTGTGTGTCCCGTCCCTTGCTTGTAGGGTCTGTGGGGTGGTTTTGTGTTCTTTTTTATTGTCTTCCATGGGCTTGTTGAATCCCCCTCTTGGTGTGTGTCCCGTCCCGTCCCGTGCCTGTAGGGGGGGGTGGTCGTGCCTTGCCGTTGTGCGCTCATCTGTTCTTTTTTTTTGTTGTGTTTAGTTTCGTGTGCAATGTGTTTTGTGCTTTGCCCGCGGTTGAGTACTTTTTTATGTGCCTTTTCCTTTTTTCGGTGCTTGTGTGACTCCTTTTTGTATGTGCTCACTCCTTTTTTCTGTGGTCTTGTCCGCCACTCGCGGCCCCTCATCCGCCTTTGTCGCCCTCTTTTGTCCGCCTTTCTCCGACTCTCGCGGACTCTTTTTGCGCCTGCGCCTCTCGCGGACCCTCATCCGCCTCTCTCGCCCTCTTTTGTCCGCCTTTCTCGGCTCCTCAGCCGACTCTCGCGGACTCTTTTTACGCCTGCGCAGTACGTCTTTTTGCAGCTACGGCCCATGGCCGGATGTGCCTGCGTCCATCATCCGGTTTAGCATTCTCGGTTAGTAATATAGATATTATCTGGTCCTGGTGATTTGTTTGATTTCAGCCTATTTAATCTGACCAGTACTTCTCCCTCTACAATTTTCAAATCTCTCAGTACCTCCTTAGTAGTCCCTGTCACCTCTGGGAGGTTATCCACTTGCTCACTTGTAAACATCTCAGAAAAATGTAAGTTTGGGGCATCCGCTATTTCACTGTTTGTATCTTTTAATTCCCCTTTACTATTTCTGATGCACTTGACCTCCTCCTTGACTGTTCTTTTACTAGTAAAATGCTGAAAGAATTTCTTAGGGTCGTCTTTTGCCTTATCTGCTATATTCCTCTCCAACTGTCTTTTACCCTCTCTGATTTCCTTCTTAACGGTTGCTCTCATGTTCTCATACTTCTCTACGATTGACTTTGCAGTCATTAGCCTTATATGCCTTATAAAGCAGTTTTTTTCCTTTGCAGCTTCTTTTTTAAATCTTTATTAATCCACTGTGGAGTTTTTAAAAATTTTCTATTAATTCAATTTTTAGGTATGTATCTGTCCTGCATTACATGTAAAACATTTTTAAACCTGTTCCACTGCTCCTCGACTGCCTCCACACTTAAAAGCTTATCCCAGTCTATCCTACTTAGACTTTGTCGCATCTGTTCAAAATTTTCCCTACCAAATTTCAACTTAACAATTTTAGTCTTTGTGTCTGCACTGTTAGAAAACACTGAGAATTGTATTATATTATGGTCACTTGGCCCTAGTGGTTCAATCACTTCTATCCCCTCAATTCTATCTTGATTATTACAGAATAGTAAATCCAGACAAGTGTCACTACATGTTGGTGCTTTAAAATACCGTGTTAAAAAACAGTCACTGATTACTTCTTAAAAACTGCTCTTGTGCTCCTCCATCTGCAAGGTTATCCCAGTTAATATTTGGATAATTAAAGTCCCCCATTACTATAATATCTCCCTGTAAACTTGCCTTTTTGATATCACTAAAAAAATGTGTGTGGAAATTACTGTCTGAATTGGGTGGACACACTCCTAAAATAAGACATCTTTTCCTAATATTTTCCAGGCAAAGCCACATGTCCTCAATAAGATGGGGCTCATCATCCAACTGAAGAGGACTTACATTTAAATTCTGTTTGGCATAAACAGCAACCCCACCTCCTTTTCTGTTCTGTCTATCCTTCCTAAAAAATGTGTATCCCTCTATGTTACACTCATCCCCATTTTTGTTATTTAGCCAGGTTTCTGTTATTGCTCTAATATCATAATTATGCTCTGCTACAGTACATACAGCTCCAACTCACTTACTTTATTTTTGATGCTTCTAGCATTAAGGCAAGCTATTTTTAATGTGTTACTCCTTCTACATTTAAATGTTTGCTAGAATTTACATTACTACACATTTTTATTTCTACAACATTCTTTGTTCCTCCATGCATAGATCTAAACCTGGTCTGTCCTAAACTCCCTGTCCCCCATTCCCTAGTTTAAACAATCCTCAACTAACCTACTTATACGCCTCCCCAATACATTGGTGCCCCTCCAGTTCAGATGTAACCCCTCACGGCGGAACAGGTCCCATCTGTTCCAAAAGGAGTCCCAATGCCCCATAAACCTATACCCTTCTACCCTGCACCAAGATTTGAGCTACGTGTTATGCCTTCCAATCTCCTCAGTCTTACCTGGACTGATGCGAGGCACAGGCAGAACTTCAGAAGACTACCTTGTCAGTTCTGCTCGTCACCTTGGCACCTAACTCTTTGAATTTGGATCTCAGAACTGACAGACTACCCTTATGTGCCTCGAGTCTAATGGACTTTAAAAATATATCCAGAAATACAGAATATAAATGTTTTGGGTCAAAACCACAATATCAATGTAGTACACATTACCCAGCTCGAAGTTCAAGAATTATGAACTACAATTAGCCATAAAACCACCAAAAATCAACAACTAAACAACAGTACATTGGTTATTGCAATTTTAAAATCACTTGAGTTGGAATATAGTTATGAAGACAAGATGAGATGAAGATGAGATGGAACCAGCAAAATAAATATAATTCCATAGTTTGCCAAATGCCATTCCTGCCCCTTTAAAGGACACAAATGACTCACTGTTATAACTACTGCTCTTGCTTTTCCAGCTTCAAATTATTACATATCCAGATCATAACTTAGGAAGACTATACAAAAGCTCTTTCAGCCACCACAAGCTTTTGACTTAGTTTTTAACAATATGGTATTTGAAAAATGACACTATAAACATTTATTTTATGTAATCTACTAATGCATTTCTATATTGTATTAATGTTGTAGTTATTTTAAACAAGATTCATTGATGCAAAATTTTAATAAATAAATAAATATGTGATATATCTGTTTTTTTATTAAAAGTTTTTAAGGATCCATATTTGAACCATAAGGATAAAGCTGAAGAAGGACATTTTCAAGACTAAGAAATACACTATTTTCATGAAGAAAATTATTTACTTGCGGAGTTCAATGCAAGTTAACAACAGGGGAGAGAACATACTGAGTTAAAAGTTTTTGTCCATGTTTAATCAGCTTATAATGGAATTCTAGACATAGGTTTAATTTTTCCTTTCTGTCGCTCTTATGGCAGGCAGGCCACAACTAGCTGACTGGGACTTAAGTCTTTCACAATGTAGTTGATTCTCAAGCCAATAAAGCTGTTACTAAATTTGAATTCACTGGAGCCTATAAGACTAAATGGTATTAGCTCACCTATATTTTTGCATTTCATACCTGAGTGAAATGAAGTAGACAAGACTATGCATCAAGCATGATCATAGAACTTCTTGGAGCTTGATGCCAATAACTTGAACATGAAAGAAACAAGTTTTACAGAATTACAACAATTGCAACAAATAAATCAAGAGTTTTTCCTATATGATATAAGCGCAAGACAGTTCAGAAATGCTAATGTTTACATCATTTTATAATGTCACTGACAACAGATTTAGCACAGGAGGGGAGAACATTAAGATAGATGGGGGCTGAAGATGAAAGCACAGCTATGGTATAATCTAATATGATTATATTTGTAGATGCAAAATGGAAAATAAATTACTGGATGACCTGTGATTTGTAGACACATAATAACACAAGGCAGCTCTTAATGCCTATAAAAACTGAGAAATCAGTGGAGATAGCAATCATAATGGATGCCTTTCTGAATCTACAATAGTAGTATGCATTGGCTCTATGAGTGATGGAAGCTGTCAATCATGCAAAGCCTGATCATCTGATAATAGTATGGAAAGGTAATGTATGCCCTACTGGGAAATGAATAAATGGTAAGCTATGGTTATGAAAATCACCAATCTGTGTAAAAGTTTAGAACAGACAACAAAATAAAAAGATTAAAACATAAAATCTGTTTTGTCATAAGGGTAAACTCCAAATGCAACTGATCACTAAATGACAAGATTAAAGCCCCTTTTTGAATATCATGATCCCATGTGCAGTCTGTAAAAGAAAGACTTCTATCTCTATATTTGACTACATAACAGAAATCTCCAGTCTTGACTTGGTGAAAAAAGGCTGACCAAACATTGTTATTGGGCTAAGGTGATGAGTGTTTTCTTAATTTGAGCCAATGCTTAAACAAGGAAGTCACACCCATAGTTAAGCTTAATATATGAAAATGACCCTTAGTAAGTCTGACCTAGTAGATAACAATTTTTCTGACATCTGGCATCTGTGACACCTCCTGACTGTAGAGACAACTGGATAAAAATAGTACTTTGAAAATACAGGAGAAGAACACAAGATGCACAGATTTAGTTTATTCAAAGAAGATGATCATTTTCAGTGCTGGTAAGATTGCCTATTAAAACTGGCACACATAAAAATAGACATTTAAATCTTCTGTAATTATTACCAGAATTATTATGAGGTGGAACCTCTCTTTAGTCATCTTTTGATCGAGCATCAATATTGAAGTTTATACAGCAGCCACATTAATGTGAAAAACCAGGATGGTTTAGTAAAGTTTTTATTGTCAACTTTTCTTAAATAATTTAAAGAATTTAAGGAATGTAGACAATATATAAAGTAGGTGGCATAGTAATCAGTACTGGTATCACACAGCTCTACAGTTGTGATCATAGTTCACAGTTACTGCCTGTGTGGCATTTGTACAGTACATATCCAATGTGTCTCTGTAGATTTTTCTGTGGGAGCAGTGGTTTCTGTTCACATCTCAAACACTTCATTGAGGCTTTATTGATAACTCTAAATTTGCTGCTTTTGAGTGTGTGCATAAGCTGATATTGACATATACTTGCATATCTTCTATGGCTGGCTCCTGCCTTGTGCTCAGTGCCAACTGACTAATTTGAAGAACTCTGTTGTATTTCTATAAACTTTTATATTTTAATCCCAAATTGTTTTATTTAAAATAGCATCTTACTTTCTAAGAAAAAGTATTTATTCCCCCAATTGTATGCATTTTTGTAAGACCTGATGCACACAATAGAAAATTAGTTTCTTTTCAAAAACTACATGAATCACAGGGTTTATTAGCTAAACAAAGTAAATACAGTATAACAAGTGCTAAAATAACTGGGGAGGCAAATTAACCAAACAAAAAGTCAATTCCCTCAACAAAATTTGAGAGGCTCTCTACTATAAATAAATTAATTAGTCTGGTCTTCCCCACACAGTTTGCTCTTATGAAGAGAAATGTGAAGGTCTCAAGAAAGGTGTTGTATGTGCTCATCAATCTGGACACATCTATAAAATCATCACAAAGAGCAACCTGCAAATAAAAAAAAATGAAAGACACCGGTGACATCCTTTAGCATACTCACACATGGTAACAAGAATATTCATACAGGATGTTCAGAAGATCAAAGGCACACATACAAAGATGTCCAAGTCACTCTTACTCTGAATTGCTCAAACCTTACACAAGCCATGAAAATTGAATAGCAATGGCATTAGCTGTATAATGGATAACCAGGAGTACAGGTAAGCCTTTGCTTTCAAACTAGAACATGGCAGCTTATGTTTAGTTTGACAAAAATTGAAAAATCATACCTAGATGAGTGAGTCAAAAACTGATCTGTTTTGGTTACTATTAAAAACACCATGTTTCCCAAAGACCTAATCCAACCTACCTCCACAACAAACATACAGTGGAACCTCGGGTCACGACCATAATTCATTCCAAAACTCTGGTCGCAACCTGATTTGGTCATGACCCAAAGTAATTTCCCCATAGGATTGTATGTAAATACAATTAATCCGTTCCGGACCATACGAACTGTAAGTACAGTAAATATTTTTTTTAAAGATTTTTAAGCACAAAAAAAGTTAATTATACCACTGAGAAAACTTTGAACAGAGAAAACTAACATTGCAAGAGTTCACGCTACAGCCGTACGACCCGCTTGCTGTAAACACTTTTTTTTTATCGAGTTTTAAGCACAGGGAAAAAAAACGAACATTTGAAAAATCCTTAATTTATACAAAAACTAACCATAAACAACCAAGAAAACTAACCTTAAATGAGTCGAGTTCTGGCATGAAGGAAGTAAGGAGGAACTGGATGGAGAGGAGATTACAGTTTTGATGTGAAGTCTGTGACGATGCGGGTTCGCTGCATGCTCCCATCTCGCTTCCAGGAGCCCTTAAACCCGTCACCGTCGGTAATGTTACCGATGAGCACGACAGTGGGGCACTACAATGGAGCAAAGGGATGGTGCAAAAAGTGCCAAGTGCTTTTATGAAAATCAACAAAACAACAATCAAAAACAAAGTCCAAATTAAAAAAAGCGCAGTGCTTTCAGAATCCTTCAATAAATAATCCCATAAAAACAGAAGTGAAGTGGAGGTTAAAATCCAATAGAAAAAAGTCTTCATTAAATAGTAGTAGTAGTAGTAGTAGTAGAGCTTTATTGTCATCCTAACAATATACTTACAGTACACAGTGGGGCGAAATATCATCCTCCAGAGTCAAAAGGTGCAGTACACAAGATATATATATATATATATATATATATATATATATATATATATATATATATATATGTATAACTAAAAAAACATATACAGTATTACGTAGTATTATTTATTCCAGAGAGTGTGTGGAGTAAAGAGTCCAGTGTGGAGGAGGGCAGCATGGTGTTCAGGAGCCGTACTGCTTGGGGAAAGAAACTATTGCACAATCTCGCAGACCTGCTCCTGATGCTGCAGAGTTGTCTTCCAGATGGAAGAGGAGTAAACAGTTGGTGGGAGGGGTGGTGGGGTTCAGCCATGATGCTAGTGGCTTTATGAAGGCAGCGTGAGGTGTAGATCTCCTGCAGACTGGGTAGAGAGCTGCCAATGATGCACTCAGCAGTCCGCACAATCCTCTGAAGGGCTTTGCGGTCGCAGGCATGGCAGTTTCCATACCAGACTGTAATACAGCTGGTCAGGACGCTCTCTATGGTGCCTCTGTAGAAGGTGGTAAGTATGGGTTTAGGGAGGTGCACCTTCTTCAGTCGTCGCAGGAAGTAAAGACGCTGCTGGGCTCTTTTTGTAAGATAGTTGGTGTTTTTGGTCCAGGACAGGTCCTCTGTGATATGAACACCTAGGAACTTGGTGCTCTTCACTCTCTCTACTGTGACGCCATCAATGTTGAGTGGGAGATGGACAGCCTTTGTCTTCCTGAAGTCAACAATCAACTCTTTTGTCTTTTCAACATTAAGAGACAGATTATTGTCTTTACACCAAAGTGCCAACCGTTCCATCTCTTCTCTGTACGCCGCATCATCGTCGTTCTCAATGAGTCCCACTACTGTAGTGTCATCGGCGAACTTGATAATGTGGTTTGTGTCAGAGTTGGAGGTGCAATCATGGGTCAACAGCATGAAGAGTAGCGGGCTCAACACACAACCCTGGGGGGCACCTGTGCTCAGTGTGATGGTGTTAGATCTTTTATTCCCAATCTGTACTGTTTGAGGTCTTTCAGTGAGAAAGTCCAGAATCCAGTTGCAGGTAGAGGTGTTGAGTCCGAGCAGATCCAGCTTACTGATCAGCTGCCTGGGAATGATAGTATTGAATGCTGAGCTGAAATCAATGAACAGCATTCTTACATGTGCATTGCGGTGATCCAGATGTGACAGGATCAGGTGGAATACCACTGAAATTGCATCGTCAGTTGATCGATTTGATTGATATGCAAACTGTAGAGGGTCCAGTTTCGGGGGCAGCTGATTCTTTATGTGACTCAAAACTAACTGCTCAAAGCACTTCATAATGATTGGAGTGAGTGCCACTGGGCGGTAGTCATTGAGTTCTGAGGCTGTAGCTGTCTTTGGGACAGGTCTGATGGTGGTGTTTTTAAAACATTGTGGCACAACAGCTTGGCTCAGGGAGATGTTGAAGATGTCCACTAAGACATCAGTCAGCTGGTCAGCACAAGCTCTGAGCACACGTCCAGGTATGTTATCTGGTCCAGCAGCTTTGTGTGGGTTGACCCTGATGAGAGTCCTTCTCACACTAGCTGCAGACAGGGACAAAACTTGATTGTCTGACGAGGGGATGGTCTTCCATGCTGGTTTATTGTTCTGTGTCTCAAACCTGGCATAGAAGGTGTTAAGAGTGTCTGGAAGAGAGGTGTCGTTAACACACATATGCAGTGGGGCCTTATAATCCGTGATGGTTTGGATGCCCTGCCACATTCGACGAGAATCTCTTGAGCAGGCGAAGTGATCACTAATTTTCTTTGAGTACTCCCGCTTTGCTAACTTAATGCCTCGGGACAGATTGGTTCTAGCTGCTCTGAGTGCCACTTCGTCGTTAGCTTTGTAGGCAGCATCCCTTGTTTTCAGCAGCTCGTGAACTTCTGCTGTGAACCATGGCTTCTGGTTAGCGCGTGTTGAGACAGATTTGATGACGGTGACATCTCCAATGCATTTGTCAATGTATCCTGTCACTGCTTCAGCATACTCATTAATGTCAATGTGATGATCAATGGTCACCGCTTCTCTAAAGACACTTCATTCTGTGCTCTCAAAACAGTCCTGCAGGGCTTCAGTAGCTCCATCTGGCCATGTTCTGATCTGCTTTATTACCGGCTTTGTTCTCTTCAGCAATGGCATATATGCCGGAGTAAGCATTACTGTAATGTGATCAGACAGTCCAATGTGAGGGTGGGGAGTTGCTCTATATGCAGACTTGATGTTAGTGTATACCAGTTCGCTGATGACACTGCTATCGTGGGCTGTATCAGGAATGGGCTGGAGGAGGAGTATAGGGACCTAATCAATGACTTTGTTAAATGGTCCGACTCAAACCACCTACACCTGAACACCAGCAAAACCAAGGAGCTGGTGGTGGATTTTAGGAGGCCCAGACCCCTCATAGACCCAGTGATCATCAAAGGTGACTGTGTGCAGATGGTGCAGACCTATAAATATCTGGGAGTGCAGCTGGATGATAAATTAGACTGGACTGCCAATACTGATGCGCTGTGCAAGAAAGGACAAAGCCGGTTATACTTCCTTAGAAGGCTGGCTTCCTTCAACATCTGCAATAAGATGCTGCAGATGTTCTATCAAACAGTTGTGGCGAGCGCCCTCTTCTACGCAGTGGTGTGCTGGGGAGGCAGCATTAAGAGGAAAGACGCCTCACGCCTGGACAAACTGGTGAGGAAGGCAGGCTCTATTGTTGGCATGGAGCTGGACAGTTTAACATCTGTGGCAGAGCGAAGGGCGCTCAGCAGGCTCCTATCAATTATGGAGAATCCACTGCATCCATTAAATAATGTCATCTCCAGACAGAAGAGCAGCTTCAGCGACAGACTGCTGTCACTGTCCTGCTCCACAGACAGATTGAGGAGATCGTTCCTTCCCCAAACTATGCGACTCTTTAATTCCACCAGGGGGGGTAAACGTTAATATTTAACATTATACATAGTTATTGTCTGTTTTTTTCACCTGTATTATTATCATTCTTTAATTTAATATTATTTATTGTATCAGTATGCTGCTGCTGAAGAATGTGAATTTCCCATTGGGATTAATAAAGTATCTATCTATCTATCTATCTACCAAGTCCAATATATTGTCTCCTCTTGTCGGAAATTTAACATGCTGGTGGAGTTTAGGCAGAACAGTCTTTAAAGTCCCCAGCGATAATAAAAAATCCCTCAGGGTGGCAAGATTGCAGGTCACCGATGGCCTCATACAGCTCGCATAGTGCCTCCTTAGCATTTGCATCGGGAGGAATATACACTGTCACAATGACAATAATACTGAATTCTCGCGGCAAATAATGAGGTCTGCACTTAACTGCCACAAATTCCACCAGCGATGAGCAGTGCTTCGTGATCATACCTGTGTTTCCACACCATTCTGTGTTGATGTATACACACAGGCCGCCGCCGCGTGTTTTTCCGGATCTGTTGGCGTCCCTATCTGCACGGAGAGCATGTAGCCCTGTTAGCTGTATAGCCGCGTCGGAGATATTATCATTCAGCCAGGTTTCCGTGAAGATAAAAACACAGCAGTCTCTTACTTCGCAACGTTTTGCTCTTAGAAGTCGGAAATGGACCAGTTTGTTGTCCAATGAACGAACATTTGCCAGAATGATGGACGGAACAGCCGGTCTGGTTGGATTGGCCTTTAGCTTAGCTCAGACACCTCCTCGTTTACCACGCTTCCGGGTACGCTCACACTGCTTGCGCCGTCTCCTCGCTGGGATGATACCTGTAGGTATCCTCACAGGTGGCGCAGTGGTAGTGCTGCTGCTTTGCAGTAAGGAGACTGTGGAAGATTGTGGGTTCGCTTCCCGGTTCCTCCCTGTGTGGATAGTGCTTTGAGTACTGAGAAAAGCGCTATATAAATGAATGAATTATTATTATTATTATTAGGTGATTCAGGGGCAGGTTCACGGAGCAGGCCTAGCTCACGGAGCTCTTTTGTTAGAGCGTCTTCAGGTAAGTTGTTGGTGTTAAATCTTGAATTGATTTCCAGAAGTGTGACGCGGTTGTATGAGAGTCTTTGTGTGTCTTTCACACACATGATTTATTGACTGTGCAAACAAAATAAATAGTTAAATAGTTAAAAACAGCTAAAATGCACCTTTTTTTTTTTGAATCCGGAGTAGCCGCTGCACTCTAGCGCGCCGCCATGTTTGTGTGATACAACGTTTTAAATACAGCGAGGTTAAAACAATGCTGGAAGCAGTCTATTTAAAAAACAAGCCCAGTGTATTCTTTAACTGATGACCCCCCTGCTTCTCCCTATCCAGGCTTCGCAACAGGGCAGCCACTCTACCTGCAGTTGTCCTCCCGATCCCTGGCTTCAGTCGCGCACTCTCCAGACCGAGACTTGGCTTCCCTGGCGACCAGGATGCCCACGTCAGGGAATTCACCACCCAAGCCTCACGACTCCCGCTGCCTTCTCGGCCTTTCCCGGCCAGACGTCCTTCTTCTGGTCACTCCAGCTCCTTGATCGCTCAGCTGGAGTGACCGCTCCTTCTGCCCCACCGAGTGTCGGCCAAACACCCCTGCTTGGGCTCACTGTCCAGCTGCCTGCCTGCGAGCACACGCTCGCTCACACCGGTTCTTTCCACACTGCTTCCTGCTTACTTCCTCATTCCGCAACCTCCGTCTTTCTTTTCTTTTTAGCCGCCTTGCACTTCTATTTATGAAGAGGACGTGGCAGCTGTAGCAATCAGCAGCCCCGGGACCAGTTACAGATGTGGACGGGTTCCCACCTGTGCACTTAGGTGAGAAATGCCCACACCACAAATTCCCCTGGAACTGCTTCAGCCATTTAACCACCACGCCAACTCGCTAAGCTGCAAGCGCGGCGTTTATTTATTTAAAAATGGCCTCTTGATGTGAGCTGTGGACCCGCTATACCACAATGTCTCTCTACGTGATGCACGTCTGACCAAGAACAATGAACTGTACAGGGAGAGACTGAACACTCGCGTAAATCACCGGCGCGTACAAACCGGAAGGGAAACGAAATAGAGCACAAAGAGTTCATAGCGAATGCACAGGGAGAGACTAAACACGTGCGGAAATCATCAGCGCATATGATCCGGAAGGGAAACTGGCTTGTTCGTAACCCAAGTGAGTGGTCGTGAACAGATGCAAAAGTTTGGCGAACTTTTTGGTCGTAACCCGATTTGTGTGTGTTCAGAGATGTTCGTGACCCGAGGTTCCACTGTATTAGAATTTTCAAAGTCTCTTTTTATGCAACATTGATTAAAATTTATCCAAGTCCTAAGATCAAGCACAGGCACCACATGAAGGTGAATGTCAAAAAAGATGGAAGAAATGGGTACCCTGCACAGCATTAAACAGTCTTGAAGAAAAAATAAAAGTAACAAAAACAGCAACTTGCACTGTAATAATTTCCTCTGGTGTATATTATGTGTGCAAGTATGCAAATACACAAGTTTGTTATAACCAATATATAATGTCTCATTTAGAGTTTGTAATAGAAAACCCTTGAAGCCAGGCTGTGAGCCTTGTACTGCTTCCTAATGGTTGTTGATTTTGCAATCAAAACAGTTCTCTGTGAAGAACACTTAACACTACTGTAAAAAGTTTCTAACTTTATTTCTTTCATCATTATGGCATTATAACATTAAATATGGAATGTAACAGAAACACCTTTTTCAAAGGCTAACCTAGTTTACAGTGCATCTCTATACACAATAACCCATAGCACTCTGTTTGAGGAACGTGTGCTTCCTCGGACATCTGAATGATGGAATTTTAGCTGTGACAACAACATACATTAGGTGCTTGTGACAAAAGGGTACCAACAAAAGTGCATAGTTGCAAATGTGCATTGGAAATAATGAGTGTGACGATAAATGTGTTCAGCTAGTAATTTCTCCATTACATCTACAAATACACTAATATCTTGACAGTTTATTTGCGGCTAAAACATTAATACACTTACAGATACAGCAAATGTAATTGAGTTTAAACTTAGCATGAGATACCGTGGGAATTAAGATACACTGCACAAATTAGACAGGCAAGTGAAGTTTTGGGGCAAGAAAGCTCCAGTGGAATGACAGGATTTGTGTATATTATATGCTGGTTTTTAACTCCATTCCCACAGATACTCTGATTGCTTCTGTCCAGTGCATGGTAACTTATAATCTATCAATCCAGGGTAAACAATCGTAAAACTAAGTTTCTTGATGTAGGAATACGTTTTTGACATGAACACAGATCGTTGTTTACTTTAGGTGTTTCTTATGGCTTCAGACACCAAGTTCCACTTTTATTTAAATAAGGTTGTTAAGGAATTTGCATTCGATGCAGTAAGACTATGTTAATGTTGAACACACATGCATCAGATATTTACAGTATTACAGTTTTCATTAAATGGTAATATCTACATTTTGGAACTGCTGGTAATTAAGTGAATGGGCCTGGTTATATTTTGGTGTGCATGTCCTCACATTCAAGTTCAGAAAAATTCACCATTTTTGATGACCTGATGCTAGCAGACAGCACATCTCACTTCTCTCTGAAGCACAATTTGGTTTGGCTGGTAAACATTAAACACAGCTCAAAAAGTTCAGTTCCTTTCCTTTTGAATCCCAAGGCAATGAAAGCCTACTCCAGATGTCTGACTTTCTCATCTTTTTTATTGTGCAATACGGACTGGTTTTGATTCTCCTTTGCACATCTGCCTGTTCTAATTTCTACATGTACTTTAAATATATAGCACATTTATTTTTTTGATATGTTTTTTGTTGTATTCAAAGCAAGAACAATTTTATTGGGGTTTTACTACATCTTATTGGCAGTTTGTCAGGCTGTATTTCTCAATACTGACTGCAAATTACCCACGAGTGTGAAAAGGTCTCATATCACAACTTGTAGGTTGAGTCCAGTGGGATCTGACCTAAATCCCAATGCACACTGTCATTCGCTGGCACACTCAGTCTCCATATGCTACTGTACATGACATCAGAAAGTGCACTGTGATTTGCAATACATTAATGATTGCAAAACAATAGTGTTTTCTATAAAAGTTATGGTATGAAACATAGAAGCTGGAGTTTCAATCAGTAACATACTATTAAAGCTTTCAAAATTACCTAACATAACTGAATATACAACAAGTGTGTGCAAATGTTTACTTTTAGATGGACTGGTGCCAATATCCTTATTGGAAAAAGTAGATTATATACAGATACATTAAGAAGATAAATATAAAACAAAAAATCAAATCCTCCAACTATTCATAACTTCTAGTTCCTTCTACTCATCGTTTCTCAATGCCAAATAATATAAATCTAATTATCCTTTTAATTGAACTCTTGGTAAGACACAACAAACTGTAGCATTTTATGGTCCTGTTAGGATCAATATTAATCATAAAATACACAGGGCTGCCATAAACCCTAGCTTTCTGTTGACTCCATCCAGTATAATGCATTTAAAGACAAACCATAAATTAAAAGGTGCAGGATGTGCCTTGTCCAAGTTTAACAAGAATGATGTTTTTTATTTCTGTTCTATTTCAGTTAGACTCAGAATGTACAACCTCCACTTTAAAGTCTAGGTAATACCACTGGTCTCTGAGCTATCAGGTTCTGCTGTGGTGTCAGAATATTTCCTATTAAATAGTCTCTGACATGTCAT
This sequence comes from Erpetoichthys calabaricus, assembly GCF_900747795.2. Lineage (NCBI taxonomy): Eukaryota > Metazoa > Chordata > Cladistia > Polypteriformes > Polypteridae > Erpetoichthys > Erpetoichthys calabaricus. Next base: position 23,670,525 of record NC_041394.2, on the reverse strand, counting down.
TTCTATTAAATAAAATGTGACATCATTATGCTGATATTGCTCAATCCTTTACAACTACAGTAAAAGTTCTGAATACTGCCATCAGACTAAGGGATATGTGTTAAATTGTGCAATTTATAAGTTTTAGAGCCCTACAATTTCTAGGTTCCAAGCTGACCCATTCAGCAGCAAAGATATAAATATGTTTTACTTGCAACAGACAAAGCAAAAGAAAAAACTATTACATCAATAATAGTGTTAAATGGGTTACTTACATATTATGCATTATTTAATATGCAAGCTAGTTATTCATGAAATATACAGTGAAATATGCCTTTTCATATCCCAACTTAAGAAATCCACTCCCCGGGGGTTTGTTTATATATCTCAACCCCGTGGCTCTGGCTGGGGAGGAGGTCTTGCGTTAATTTATCTTGAAAAATGGAAAGTCTTGCCGTTGTCTGTTCCTGCCTTCAGTTCTTTTGAATCATTTGTGTGTCAATTAAATGGACCTATTCCTACTATTATTGCAACTGTTTACCGGCCCCCTAAACCAAATAATGACTTTCTGAAAGACTTTGCAGTTTTTCTTACACACTTATGTACTGTTTCACCAAACATACAGTAATACTTCTGGGGGATTTCAGTATACATATGGATAATATCAATGTCCCTATTACTAGAGACTGTACATTCTGCCTTGAGAGTTTTGGATTCCAGCAGCATACTGATGTTCCCACTCATTCCAAAGGACATATCTTGGACTTGATTTGCTGTTCTGGAGTTAGCCCGTTTGATTGTACTGCAGATGAACTCCCCATAACTGATCATTTTCGTATTTCGTATGTTAAACTTGCACTTTCCAACACTAAGCTTTCCCATCTCATGTCTTTCTGTAATATTAAGAATATTAACTTAGACTCTCTTTCCCCTAGTATTGATTCCCTTATGGACATTCATAATTTCCTGGTCTCACACTATAACACTGGACTTAATGGTATTCTTAACTCTGTCGCTCCATTAAAAACTAGATCTGTTTCTTTCTCCTTTTCTGCTCCCTGGTTCACACCTGAACTTCAGCTTTTGAAAGCCAAAGGCCGGCAACTTGAACAGTTATATAAAAAAACTGGACTCTTTGTTCTCAAACATGTACAAAAACCATATACTTTATTATAAGGACTGTATTGCCCAAACTAAATCTAACTATTATACTCTCATTATTTCCTCCAATGAAGGAAACACCAAGTCATTGTTTTCACTACTTAACAATATCACACGACCCCCGGATTCTTTACCTTCTCACCTTTACACAACTGAATTTTGCAATTCCCTTATGTCCTTTTTTAATGAAATCGAGAAGATTCATCAGTCTCTCTGTACGGATTCCTCCAGTACTTCATTTGAATTTCACCCACCAACTCACTCATTTTCCTCTTTTCAGCTTCCTGCTTTCTCAGAAATCTCAGATCTTGTCTGTAAGTCTAAGCCATCCACCTGTCCACTGGACCCCCTCCCTCCAGTTCTAGTCAAAGCCTATCTACCTTCTCTGTTCCCTCTTATCTCTGCTATAATCCACTCTTCTCTCACTACTGGTACTGTTCCTTCATCTTTTAAAATTGCTGCAATAATACAATACAGTTTATTTTTGTACAGCCCAAAATCACACAGGAAGTGCCGCAATGGGCTTTAACAGGCCCTGCCTCTTGACAGCCCCCCAACCTTGACTCTCTAAGAAGACAAGGAAAAACTCCCAAAAAAAAAAAAAAAAAACCTTGTAGGGAAAAATGGAAGAAACCTTGGGAAAGGCAGTTCAGAGAGAGACCCCTTTCCAGGTAGGTTGGGCATGCAGTGGGTGTCAAAAGAAGGGGGTCAATACAATACAATACACAGAACAGAACAAATCCTCAATAAAAAAAAAAAAAAAATTTAGAAGTAAAAAAAAAAAAAAAAAATTTTAGAAGTACGGAGCAGAATTTAACAGTAGATGATATCACATAATAAGATTTGGATATTTTTAGAGTCCTGGAGACCTCATCCATCAAGCTGCCTCCCCCATTTGGTCATTCTATCTATCTATCTATTCCATGGCTGAAACAGTGCTGGGGCAGCCAATCCAATGAAAGGACCCCTCTTTCCCACAATTTCTGTGATCCTCCATCAGGGATGACTTTACCTTAGGCAGGCAAAACAACTTGGCAGGTGGGCCGTGGCACCAAGTGCCACATTTGACCCAATACTGAAAAAACCTGGTGCTGATCCGACGTATTTCAGTAATTTTCATCCTATTTCTAATCTACCCTTCTTTTCCAAAATTCTTGAAAAAATAGTGGCTATTCAACTTCATTCTCATTTATCTCAAAATAATCTGTATGAACAGTTCCAGTTTGGTTTTTGTCTCCTCCACAATACAGAAACAGCACTTATAAAAATTACTAATGACCTCCATATGGCAGCTGATTCTGGTTTAATTACTGTTCTCATCCTCCTTGATCTGAGTGCAATCTTTGACACTATTTGTCACACTACTCTTCTAAATAGATTATCTTCGATTGGCATTACCCACACTCCACTAGGTTCAGATCCTACCTCTCAGGCCGCACTCAGTTTGTTCAGCTTAAAACTTTCACATCATAACCCACGGCTGTTACTTCAGGTGTGCTCTGTCCTGAGGCCCCTCCTTTTCATTATTTACCTCCTTCCCCTTGGTATTTTTCGTAAATATAACATTAACTTCCACTGTTATGCTGATGACACCCAGCTCTACCTCACTAGCAAACCTACTGCTTCCTTTCCACATTTCTCGCCTACTGATTGCATAGCAGAAATCAAATCCTGGTTTTCTTCAAATTTTCTTAAATTAAATAGTGACAAAACTAAGGTTCTCCTCATTGGTACAAAATCAACATTATCCAAAACTGATCATTTTTCATTTCTTATTGATAATTCCACAGGTTACGAGTCTGGGTGTCATCCTTGACAGTCCTTTATCCTTTCAGTCCCACATCAATAACATCTCCCGGTCTACATATTTCCACTTGCATAACATTAATCATATTCGCCCCTCCCTCACTCCCCACACCACTGCTATCCTTGTTCATAGCCTTATCACTTCTCGTCTGGATTATTGCAATTCCATTTTTTTTGGTCTTTCTTGCATATCTCTTTATAAACTTCAACTGGTCCAGAATTCAGCTGCCCGCATCATTACTAGAACCCCCTCTATTCACCATATCATTCCCATTTTGCAGAAGCTTCATTGGTTTCCAGTTCAGTTCCGAATTCAATTCAAAATTCTCCTAACAACGTTTAAGGCTATCCACAACCTTGCCCCTCCATATATGTCTGACTTCCTCCATGTTGCCATTCCCTCCCGTACCCTTAGATCCTCTTCCTCCATCCACTTGACTGTCCCCTTCATCTGTCTTACCACTATGGGGAGCAAAGTATTCAGTTGCTCTGCTCCCCAGCTTTGGAACTCACTACCACCTGAGCTTAGAAATATTGAATCATTTTCACTTTTCAAATCTAAACTTAAAACTGATTTGTTTAAGACTGCTTTTTCTCTTTGATTACAATTGCTCAGTCTGATTATAAATTTTTGTATTTTACTTTTGTTTATAATCTGTGTGTTTCCTATTGTTCAGTGTCCTTGAGTGTTTAGAAAGGTGCCTACAAATAAATAAAATGTATTATTATTATTATTATTATAGTCAAATTTAATTCTTGTCTTTAAACATTATAAACATTTCTTCACATTAAAAGAAAGCAGGACCTTTTAACAGGTATATGAAAGAAATAATTAAGCCGGCCCAATTTATAAATCCCACCACATCCACATACTGCAAAGGTCACAATGCTGACAAGAAAAGGCAGCCACTTTGGCACTTAAGTTTTGAAATCCAAGCTTCAGGTTCTTCTCATATATAAATTCCAATCTTTTCAAGCCAACCCCAACCAAAAATAACAGCATTACTAACTTACTCCAACTTTCCTGAAACATGACTTTCTGTGCTTCCTGTAATAAATCACCTTCCTCTCATCTCTCTCTGCTATAATTAGCTACAACCCATCTTGCTGTCAGAACACCACGAACAGACACAGAAAAGAAATGATGTGCTTTTTAGCACTCACAAGCTGCACCAGATTCATGAATAGACTGTTCATCCTTTCAAATAACTACATTTATATCTGCAGCTGATCTACTTATCAGTTTATAATCATGTTCAAGGTGTGACAAATTATTGTGCAAAACCTCAGAGGAATTATACTTGCAAAAGATGGGTTGAAAAAATATTTGGAAAAAAAGGGGCCACAAATTATGCCAGGTATTTATCTCCCAAATAAATTCAAAACTTTGACACAGTTTTAGTTTAATTTTAGTTTAATTCTTTAATTGACTTATCTTTATAACTAGTTTAATAACCATTTTCTGGTTTTAACCAGGTTATCTGGTTCCCCGTGAAATCTTTTTCCTCCACTCTCCATGGTTCAGGGCATCATTTGAGGACAGACCCATTCATTACAAATAATTTGACAGCACATCCAACCTTTAAAATAAAGCAATCCTCATGTTGCTAAAAGTACCAGAGTCTTTCTTATAGTCTTTTTGTTCATCTTTATCAAGGGTGCCACTATTCTGAAGTGAAATATAAATACTGAAAATTTCACTGAAATAAGGTTTGCCCAGTTCACTCCAGATGGAACAGCTGCAGGTCTAACAAGGAAACATTAAAGATCATAAAAGCTGACATCTGTTGGGACCCAAGGAGTTTAAATATGCTCACTGGCAAGTAAGCATCTGTTTTCGCATATCAGAGAAAAAACAAATTTACAAAACCCACCTAGCAAACACCAGTAGACCTGTGGGATTCAGGGATCAAGGTGGTAAAGAACAAACTGACAGAATGAGGTTTTAAGCTATTGATGCTCACATATTACAAAATTCACTGGATTCACTGATAGTCAAGGAAAGGGAAGACATTGCCAATCTAAAGAGCCAATGAAAACTTCAGCCATTTATCAATATCATACACTGCTGCCCTTCACTAGAAAATTAGTCTTTTCTCCTGGGGTGATATGGCGAGCCATTGCTGTGTTCTGACCTACTTAGAAGTGCAGAAATGGAACAATTTACAATTTGACACATTAAATAAATGCTTCAGTTTTACTGTAGAGTACTGCAAAGTGTAATGTATATTTCTCAAACTATGCCAATGATGAAACAAAAACATAAATGAAAACAAGTTACATATTAAATGTGTGAAAAAAATCATGATAAATTTAATTTATTTGTTCTAATAATGTCCCAATTAAAAAACCAGCATTAGCTTCAATGAAGAATTTTTTTTTTTTTTTTCCAAAAGACAAGTTTGAGAACACTGGACTATGCATTCCTTCGTTTAACTGGGCACTCTGGAAATATGGTACATTCTGTAATGAATAGTGGTTAGGAAATACAGTGGGCAGAGGCACTATTGCATGAATTATAGAGTGGCAGCCTGAGTATAGGAATGAAATGTCCTCAAGATTATGCTAGGTTGTGGGTACCATCACAGAATATATGAGTTGCCTGATTCTCAACTTAGAATGAGACAGGGGTTAGGAAAAGATGTGCAAATTATTTCAAGTTTCCTTGCTGCTGGGTGGCACCAGGTATCAGTCTGCTTCCTCAGATAATAAGCAGATGCTATGAAAATCAGACAGGAGGACAAAAAACCATGACCACTAGGTGACACATGGTCACATACAGAGAAAGAATTATGGTGTTCATTTCAGGGAATAGGCAGCATGATGGCCGAGCACTTTAAGGGCTATTTTAAGGTTTATGGGTGGTAGGACACTAGGAAGCGTTGGTGAGTGGCTTAGCCCTATCATCAAATATATATACACTAGGGGGCTCTGCCCCCTGCTCGGATTGCTCGCCAACCGCCGTGTGGGCCCCACACGCTAGTCATTTCCCAGATCTGCCACTTACGTCGAATCGTGCTGTGCTTTTGGATAAACATGAATATCAACTCTCCTTTGATATCTCCGTCTTTCGAAACTATTATTGCTGCAAATTCGTCACATGTTGGGTTATATATGCAAGCGGGATCTTTCGAGTCAAATAGGAATTCCAAGAAAACTTCTTTGTCCATGTTTTTCAGATAAATTTCGTGTAAAGTGCGATACTTTTGGATGTATGAATTTGTACCCATTATTGGCTGTAGAATTTCTAATACATCTGATTGTTTAACAATTTCGATTCTATGTTGCATTGCTTCTCCGTGATCATAAATATAAACCTGACCGAAATGTGGTTTCTTTGAAATTAAACTTGTAGTAGCTTTAATTGTTGCGGGACCACAGATTCTCATAGCGTATGATCCTGAATCGTTTAATGTTATCGTCTACGTTTTGAGCATTGAATGATGCGAATGCGAACAGATTATTGTAGATTTGATATTTTGCCTTTAATGTTTGTGGATTTCACTTTCACCAAATAACAAATCTTTTATTACTTGCGGATGCGCCTCCTTTACTTTTCCCTGATGGCAACACAAAATAGACAATCTACAAGTCTCCGACTTAAACTTTAAAGCCGAACAATATATACACATACTTCTGTCATATCACCTATGTCCATATATATTCGATCTCTTTTCGCTGTTCCGTTATTTCACCGAGTAATAATTTCCATTTGTTTGTGCTTATCTGATCTTTCCTATCAGTTTGAGACTTTCGAATTTTAGTACTTTTATTATCTCTAACCTGTTCTGCATGTGTATCGCGCCAACGTTTTTTGAACCTCTTTACAACGTTCTACTTTGTCTTCTACTCTTTGTCTTTTATTTCCAGCCCCAGGCACAGTTAATCTCTTGGCACAAAGTTTTATCTTGCAGGACTTCAAATAATCTTTCTGAAAAAGTCTCGTCCCAGGATTTTTTTATATATATATTGTGGCGAACAGCCAAGACCCATGCCTGGCGGGACGCCCTTTTAACACTGGATACATGGGAGCAGCTATGGAATGCACTCTACGTCCCCTGGGACACTTGGTGGCCGCCCCCCTGGGTTGCATCAGGGCCCATAGCATGGAACACTGGAGCTCATCCTGGTTGAGCTCCATGGCCACCGCCAGGGGGAGCTGCAAGGCTTCCTGAGCCCGTATGGGCGGCAACACAGCCGCACCCGGTAGTGCAGCCTAATTGAGGTTAATTACCACCTGAAGCACTTCCGGGCGGTGTATAAAATGGAGCCCGCAGCCACTACTCAGGGCGCCAGAGTCGGGAGGAGGATGATGAAGCTGCCCTGGGAGGAGTGGAGGAAGAGAAGAGTGTGATTTGGGGTGTGATTTACTTTGGGGAATTTTTGGGACTGTGTTAGGGCCAGTGGGATATGGGGAAGACGTGTCCCACGGCTGAAGAAAAAATAAATCTTTTGTGTTTATTTTACCCATGTCTCTGGTGTCAGTCTGTGTTGGGTCGGCACAAATATTGCGCATTTATCACAATATATATATATACTGCTCAAAAAAATTAAAGGAACACTTTTTAATCAGAGTATAGCATCAAGTGAAACTTCTAGGATATTGATCTGGTCAGTTAAGTAGCAGACGGGGTTGTTAATCAGTTTCAGTTGCTTTGGTGTTAATGAAATTTACAACAGGTGCACTAGAGGGGCAACAATGAAACAACTCCCAAGGCAGGAATGGTTTAACAGATGGAGGCCACTGACATTTTTCCCTCCTCATCTTTTCTGACTGTATTTTCACTAGTTTTGCTTTTGACTACGGTTAGTGTCACAACTGGTACAATGAGGCGATACCTGGACCCTCCAGAGGTTGCACAGTAGTCCATCTTCACATCAATATGTGCCATTGCCAGAAGGTTTGCTGTGTCTCCCAGCACAGTCTCAAGGGCATGGAGGAGATTCCAGGAGACAGTCAGTTACTCTAGGAGAGCAAGACAGGGCCATAGAAGGTCCTTAACCAATCAGCAGGACCGGTATCTGCTCCTTTGGGCAAGGAGGAACTGGATGAGCACTGCCAGAGCCTACAAAATGACTTCCAGCAGGCCACTGGTGTGAATGTCTCTCACCAAACAATCAGAAACCGACTTCATGAGGGTGGACTGAGGGCCCGACATCCTCTATGGGGCCATTTGCTCACTGACTGGCACCATGGAGCTCAATTGGCATTTGCCTTAGAATACCAGTATAGGCAGCTCCACCACTGGTGCCCTGTGCTTTTCACAGATGAGAGCAGGTTCACCCTGAGCACATGTGACAGATGTGAAAGGGTCTGGAGAAGCCGTGGAGAACATTATGCTGCCAGCAACATCGTTCAGCATGACCAGTTTGGTGGTGGGTCAGTGATGGTCTGTGGAGGCATATATATATATATATATGTGGGACGCACAGACCTCTACAGGTTAGACAACGGCACCTTAACGGCCATTAGGTATCGGGATGAAATCTTTGGACCCATTGTCAGACCCTGTGCTGGTGCAGTGGGTCCTGGGTTCCTCCTGGTGTAAGACAATGCCTGGCCTCATGTGGTGAGAGTATGCAGGAAGTTCCTGGAGGATGAAGGAATTGATACCACTGAATGGCCCCCACGCTCGCCTGACCTAAATCCAATAGGACACACCTGGGACATTATGTTTCCGTCCATCCAACACCAACAGGTTGCACCTCAGACTGTCCAAGAGCTCAGTGATGCCTTTTTCCAGATCTGGGAGGAGATCCCCCAGGACACCATCCGTTGTCTCATTAGGAGCATGCCCTGACATTGTCAGGCATGCATACAAGCACGTGGGGGCCATACTAACTACTGAGTACGATTCTGTGTTTCTGCAATTAAATTTTGACAAAATGGACTAGCTTGCTGCATCATGTTTTCACTTTGATTTTCAGGGTGTCTTTGAATTCAGCCCTCTGTAGGTTGATAATTTTCATTTCCATCAACGATGTAGCATCCTTTCGTTCCTAACACATTACCATATCAGTCCATATCAGTATAGATATCTAGCATGATTTTTTTTCCCACCGAGATCTGATTTGTTTTCAAAGTGTTCCTTTAATTTTTTTGAGCAGTTTATACACACACACACACACACACACACACACACACACACCCACACACACACTAGCCGTCCCCAGTGCCTCCGTCTGCATAGTAGTGAAACAGGACAGGACTGGACAGTGAGGACACTGGGGACCTGCCCAGCTCCCCACTCCTGACGTCACGCTTCCTCCTCCCCTCGGCCCGCAGTTAATTTTAAAACTGTGTACACTGCGATATTTCCAAGATATGTCAATGAAAATTGAAATGGTCTTAACAAATTTCCTTGAAGAGTAAGTGTGCCACACTTCAACAAAATTGGTCCGTAGCGAGCCGAGTTGTTTTATGCAGAAAGACAGTTAGATATGGGCTATTGCAATAGGTGCCTAAAACATTATATGTGAATGCAACTAAAAGGGGAAAGGTTCAGGTTGAAAATATTATCTAGCATTTATAACACATATAACATAAATCATATTTGCTTTGTTCTAGAATTACAGTATAACTGTAATCTTAATGAAAGTACAAAAAGATTTTTAATACTCATTGTTACCCTTAATAGACAAATATTATACTTTAGATTTACTTTCAAGATGCACAATCTGGAGACAACTATGAGTGAATTGTGCTTAAAAGTTGGTGGGAACAAATACAAAGCCCACTGATTGTGACCTTTCTAAACCAATCCAATGCCTCATGAAGTAGGGGCATTGATTTAAACAGCAAAGAACAATGTTGCTCTTGTTATGTAGTTTGACTGGCAGCAAACTTGTGGTTATGATGCATAAACCTTCTATGACTAAAAAGTGTCCTAAAAAGACTCCAGGTAAATGTATTAATGTGTGTCTATGTGTAGAGGACATAAACACAACCTGTTCCAAGGGAAAACATTATGTAAAACCAGATTATAATTCAGCATTTGAAAGCATCATTGTGCTAGTAGAAAAAGTGAACAATGCATTGCTGCCAGCCCTATGAAGGCTGAAAGAACTGGCAGCTACATTTGCAAAAAGATGAACTGTAACATATACATTCAAACTAGTCTGCTGTCACATCCAGTAAAAAGGAGAAAAGAAATGCAGTTAAGAAAGTTGATAACAAGAAGCCACAGGAAATGCAGATTTCAGTATCCACTAAACACAAAACAGTAAAAGTAGGGAACAACTCTGATACCAGCTGAACCACAGACAGCGGATGAGACCGGATGGCATCCAAGTTCTGACTGCATGAATAACTGAAGGAAGTTAACATTACTGTCTAATTGTAAATGCCAAGCATGCCATACCAGAATATAGTTCCAGTGTTTTCAACACAGAGTATATTAGATATTGAGACAAGAATGCTCTCAACACTAACTTGCCTGTGTTATGCCAAATAATCATATAGTAGTCAAAATAACAGCAAGATACTGTAGCATCCAAAAAAAAAAGCACTTTCAAATACAAGAGGCCAAGTACTTACAGTATTACTGCAAGGAAACTTGGAAATGACATGGAGCCACCTGTTAACAGTAAATACTCCAGAAGTGGCCTGCCTGTTCCTCGGCTTTCTAGGGAGCTTTGTCTAGGGTCTTTTAAATCCAGCAGGGTGAGATATTTAAAGAAGAGCACTTCCAGGGTTGAAAGTAGGGCTGTGGAGTCGGTAGATAAATCCTTCGACTCTGACTCTGACTCCTTAGTTTCCGGTACTTCTGACTCCAAATCCTCTGTATTTAATATGCTAATGTATTTTCCATGTTGATTGAAGGAAGGCAACATACATGACATTTAACCACAGAACTGCTGGGTAGGAAGATGACTCTCTACTGTATTGGCCAGTTTAAACAAAAGACAAGAACCCCTGAACACACATCAGGCCATAGCACACACCTACACCTACATCATTACACTTGTTTACACTCAAATGAACTTGTTAAACACATTATATCTGAAATAAAATGACATTTTTTGTAATGTATCATAATCCAGATTACAATATGTGAATGTCAGGTTGTATAATAACTCAGCTGAACTTCACACTAGTAGTAATACCACTATGCACTGGGCTTTATTCTTACATCGGTTCCTCCCTGTGTGGATAGCGCTTTGAGTACTGAGAAAAGCGCTATATAAATGTAATGAGTTATTATTATTATTATCAGAGAAGTACTTAATTATGACTATTATTTGTGAAATGTGACATTTGAACTTACTGTATTTTTTTTTCATTACAATTTAAATTTATTAGGAGCCGGAGTCAGTACATTTTTGCCAACTCCGACTCCTTGACTCTGACTCCGACTCCATAGCCCTGGTTCAAAGATCTGACATTTCTTGCAGCAGAAGATGATAAGAGGAGCAGCCTCTATGAAGAAGACTCTACATGTGGATGAAGGGAGCTGGATGAAGTAGCTGAAGCACTGCATGCAGTAGAGCTTGTGAGGACACAGGAATAAATAGTCCTGATGATTCACATTCCAGGAAAAGGTATTACAAAGCAGGAACCACAAGTAGGCAGGTGTGAAACTTAAAAATGGTCTGGTGATCATCCTGAGTGGGAAGGCAGAGGGGACAAGGTGATATGAGATGTGACTTATCCCAGTGCGCATTATTTGTGGTAGCATTTCCCCATGGCCCCTAGTAGCATTAAATTTTGCATAGGTGAGAAATGGTTTTATCGATTTGCCTGTTCAGTGTTCTGAAGTTAAACAAGAAATAAGTCCAGCTGCCAGTGAGCAAAAACTTGCCCATTCTGCATGATCTCTTTGTATGTGTGAATCTATCTCTTCTGTTGCACTGCCCATTACATCATATAATTATAGTAATTATTATGTTTCAGTTAATTTGTGATACTGAGATCTTGAATTAATAACTGCAATATTAGCTCCATATTTTCTGTAAGTGTGACGTCTTTAGTTCAGTTTCTTTTTTCTCTCTCTTTGTCTTTCCAGTTATTTTATGTATTTGTCTAATACAGGAGGAGAAACGCTTCAACCCCAACTGCTAAAATTGGAGGAAATGGGGATGTGTTTTTGGAAGAACCCCTATGGGTCACTGCCTTTTCAGTGGCAGATCTTGTGCTATTCACTAAAAACCTTTAAGCGGGTTGTCCACAGAGAATGACATATGGCCCTATGAGACTAAAATATATATATATATATATATATATTTTTTATATATATATATATATATATATATATATAAAACTGCGGTGGGTTGGCACCCTGCCCAGGATTGTTTCCTGCCTTGTGCCCTGTGTTGGCTGGGATTGGCTCCAGCAGACCCCTGTGACCCTGTTCGGATTCAGCGGGTTGGAAAATGGATGGATGGATATATATATAAAATATATATATACATACTTTACATTGAGATGATCTGTAAGTTCATTAAGTGCTGGGTGGTATGAGCAAAATTCTATATCATGGTATTTTTCAAAATTATACCGGTTTCACGGTATTCGATTGTATTTTTTTCCCCCATGTATGAGTGGATGTTAACCACATATTCCACTGCAATTACTGCAATAGACTGGCTAAGAATAACCTATTCCACTGTCATGAGAATTGTACATTGTACAAAAAAACATTTTAATGTGCACACAAGTATTAATACAGGTTTGCATGGCCCCATAAAGTGATAGTTTTCAAGGAGGTGGCACTAATGAAAAGAAGGAATCACATTGCATGACAGTTGCAGTCAAAATATAAAACCTTTGTATTGAGCAATTTTTCCAAACAACTTAAACTAAAATTTTGACAACATATTTTCAACCATCCAAAGAGGCATTTAGACTCCAGAGGTGCTTGTCAAAAGTTGTACTGCATTGAACACGTCTTAGAAAAGGAACAGATAGTAAATATTTTTTGTAAACCAGCTACACTTTCTGTTAATGTTAACAATCTCTGTCCACTGGCACGTTAAAGTGACTTTTTAAACAACTTTACCATCATTAAACTGCATAATATTTAAACTAATAAATAATAACAATAAAATAAATAATAGTGCAACTTCCAGTAATAATAATACTATTACTTCAAGACTTCGAGCCCAGGTGCATTACACAGTATTCACCATCCATCCATCCATCCATTTTCCAACCCGTTGAATCCGAACACAGAGTCACGGGGGTAGTATTCACCAAATAAAAATAAAATAAAACATAGTGCAACTTGGTGATGACATCTTTACCAACTGAACCATCATTAAGGCAAATTGCTTTAATATGGACCTTGCTTCAAGCTAAGCTATATACATATATAATAAAACTGCAACTTGCATTTATAATGCTATTTATGGTATAGCCCTATGGAATTGTATTAGGGCCACAGTGAAGAAAAAAAAAACCTAAATGTCAAGAATAAAGTCGACATGTTAATTTTATTGTCGCCATTTCCCACTTTAATCTAGTCCTATCCTTCCTTTTTCTTTCTCCACATAACCAATCACCACACGATAAACATCCTTGTGAAATTAAAACTAGTTATAAACTTAGACCACGGAGTGTTCAGAACATTAAAAAAAATCTTCATTATACATCTTTAATTATGCCATCCATTCAGGGTTCTCCCATCCCAGCAAGCATTGTGTGTGCGAGGCAGGAGGAAATCCTGAATGGGGCGCCAGCGCATGGCAGGGTGAATATGAGCAATATATACACTAGCAGGGTTAATATAGCATAACAAAACCTGACATTCTACATGACTTTGAAAGGAAACTGAAGCACGCTGAGTAAACCAACCAGGAAAACATGTAAATTCAAAGCAGAGAACACCCGGGACCCCATTGCTGCGAGGCAGCAGTGCAACCTCCACGCCACCGTGTCCCCATATGATTAATAAATGTTTTAATGCATTTCATCATGAAAATGATATCAAGTATTTATCTTAGCATTCTAAATGATCAGGGAGCAGGAATATCATGAAATTAATGTATTCTGTGTGCTGCCTGCGCCTTATCTTTGTGCAAGAGGAACTCAGTTTAAGAAGCATGTAGTGATTAACATGGCTTCGGGAACACTTAACTTATGACGGGGTTTGAGAAAATCTAATAAATTAAATATTCATTTTAAGATGAAGTTTAGTTTATGATGTTCTACTTTAATAACAAATTATGAGAATGAAGTCAACATGTCGACTTTAATCTCGACAAACGGCAAGAATAAAGTAGAAATGTCGAGAATAAAGTAAAAATGTCGACTTTATTCTCGTTATAAGTGTCAAGATTAAAGTCAACATCTTGTCACACTATTAAACTGTACCCAGGTACATTACACAGTATTGAAAAAAATAAAACAAGTACAACTGGGCTTGCAGTATTATACAGTAGTATAGAAACAGTATTCACACATTTGACCATAATGGTCCACATCCGACCTTTTAAATCCAAAGTATCTCCAGACAACAGACGTGACTCCTTTTTCCAGCAAAAGTTCTTCTGTGTCATCATGTTCAACTTTATCGTCTGCTACAGCTTCAGTTTCGGAATGCTCTCTGTCAATTTTCACCGCGCAATACCTCCACTACCGCATGTACTCTGGTGCTTGCCTGTTTAGCAGTGTGGCAGTGAAAAAGAGCCCCCGCGCAACAGCTCCACTAACGCATGTACTCCGTTGCATATGTTTAGCGGTGTAGCAGTGAAAAAGGTCCCCCTTAAACAGTTTCCCGCTGCGCCACAATCCAAACATTGCTTAGGCAATTTAAACCGGTGTTGCGGTATAAGAAAAATCCTTATCATAACAATAATAAAAAACGGTTTTCGGTATGAACCGGTATACCGCTCAGCACTAAGTTCATTCATGGAGACTGTCTGCTGCTACATTACCCACAAAATCTAAAACAAGAAATTTTAAGACATAAACAAATTGGATGAATAGATGTAGTTTGTTACTTTATCTTGTTCTGTTATTTTGCATTTTATACTGTAGTAGTGGTTCATCTGTATAGTCCACTTTGCATGGTACTGAAATGCCATTTTCTCATGAAGTGATAAAGTAAAAAAGTAAAATAATACATCCATCCATCCATTTTCCAACCCGCTGAATCCGAACACAGGGTCACGGGGGTCTGCTGGAGCCAATCCCAGCCAACACAGGGCACAAGGCAGGAACCAATCCCAGGCAGGGTGCCAACCCACCACAGTAATACAATTTAGATAATTATCAAATATTTTAAATTCCTCAGTTAACTATACCTTTGGGGGTGGCCACTGTTTTCAATAAATGTGTTTTCAAGCTAGAGAGCTGCATAAGTTGTAATGGTTTCATCCCACCAACCCCTTTTATCACTTCAGTTCCATCTGTAGCAACAATAGGATCCTGCAAGAAATGTGGGATTTCAGCCTGACGACATGCTTACACATGTTAATCAAGTGCTGCATAAATTCTGTAAAACTGTTTGCTAGTAACAGTTCTGATATGTTCAAATATACTGTAACAAAAAAGAAAAAGTATGTATTATACTTGAAAGTATGTGTAAGTCACCTGTCATTTCTACACTATATTAACTGAAATGTCATCTTAGTCTGCCTTTGTAGAGGAGCAAGTTAGGTAGTTTACTTATGCAATTTTGAATGCTGAAGTTTAAATGGATGTTAAAGCAGGTAAATGGTAGCTGTTTACTTCTCTTATCAACAGCCACTGGAATTTTGGCATAATGAACCAGACAGAAAATGAAAGTGGTGAAAAAGCAGTACAGCATTTTCAGAAAAAGCTAAATATGTGGTATTTTTTTAATCTGGCACTTTCTAGCTGTGTTCAACAACATCAAATTAAAGCTATTTACAAGAAATGTTAGGGTTATTACTGCTAAGGAAGCATATGCAAGCAATAAAATATAATGCATTACTAAAAATGTCTATGATGCACCACCTGATGGAATAAAAAATGTAGTACATACAGCTCTGTTATTTTCCATTTGGTATGGGATTCATAAAAGCAGTGTTAAAGTGATGCGGCAATGACAGGGACATAGCAACCAGATGGACTCACACACGTTTATCATTTTATTAAAGTGGATTGTGTATGGTTAATAACAACACACTGACTGACTTATAAAAAAAAACCTGCACTGAGGTCATCCTTACTATCAGTAAATTTACAATCAAAAACTGTTTTCAAAGAGGTTACTCTACTAAGTTTACAGTTTTTAAAATAAGGTGTTTCCCTTCATGTCTGGCATTTTACTCATTAAACAACAACTCTGCACATCAATAGGTCTCTAACGTAATGTGAAATAAAGCATGAGAGGATTAGGAGGAGATTGATGCACTGTTTATTAGGCAAAGCAAAACTGATAAGACGAAAGCGGTTCTCACAATAATATTAATAAAACATTGAGGCAAGGGTGAAAGGCTGTATGCATGATAAGAAATCTATTTCAACCTTCAATACAAACAAATATAATAAAAGTAAACACAGTTTTGTCTGGTAAACAAGTCTGGAAATTGAGCACAAACTGACCCTGCAAACTGACAGAAAGTCAAAACTATTAAGAATTCTAAAAATGAAAACCTTTCAGACCTTTCTGTTTACATCTAATACAACTTTATATTATATAAAACATTCAATAACACATAATTCCACAATTGGATTACTGCTGAATTTTAGTTGCAGACAATTAGGCATTATATACTTCATAAATGGCTAATTGAAATACTCTTTTCAGATGTGCCTCTGTATTGTCATTTAACAAACTGAAATGGTTTCCTAGACAGAGATTAAGCCTAGTCATAGACTAAAAATGCCATTTTAAACTGGATTCATTTAAATATCCTTTCTGGGTAATTGGTTGAACTTGTCACAGATTTTGCTTAATCTAGATTTAAATGATCTGATTTTACTCCAGGACTAAATGAGGTTTTAAATTAAACCTCAAAGAGGTAGGTTTAACTTCAGATTAATGTTGTCAGTCAATAGTCAATGGAGATACATTGATTACTTCCACTATTACAATAAGGAAGAACGAGAGGCACCAGCCATACAGGAATTTACTGAGCGGAGCAACTCACTCAAAAATTAAGATGAAAACGGTTTTAGTGACCACTTTCGAGACCAGTGTTCTTTTTGTTTGTTATTTTAATATTTTTCCACATGATCCGTCTGAAGAAATAAATGTGATGTAGTCCATGCTTTGTCATAAAAGAATGAAATAATGTGAACAGTAAGGACTCTTCTCTATACAGTAGTTCTTTTACAGTCCTTTTGGCACTATTTTCAACTGTGATTTATTAATTGCAGATTGATGTCCAGACATTTATTCATCTTTAATTCAATTGCAGATGTATGTTTTTTGTGTGCTATAATTGGATATCTTGACATCTAGTTTTTAATTAGTTATTTCTCTATCCATTATTTTTTCAGCTTTTACTCCTCCTATTCCACCAAACAATGGGCTTTTTGTGATCTGTTCCAGCTTTTATGAGTATCATTAGGCCAGTGCAGGTGTCCACACCCACACTAACTGGTAGTAACTTAGGTTGTTATTTTTTTCACCTTTGTCAAAGACTTCATAGTCAAGAAGTAACTAATCCACATTTGAGTTTCTGAAAGCCAATTATTAGCACATGATTAACTATTCTAGATTAAGACCTGCTCCTGTCAAACTTTACACAGTGTCTAGAAAACTGCCCCATTACGTTTTATAGTCTCAAATGTGTCTGAAAGGTCTAAAGTCTTATCATCCATGTTACACTTGCCAATGAGGCAACAGTAAGTGAACTCAGATGTTAAGAAAGGAAAGGATGAAGAACAGAATCAGCCAGAAAACTCCCAATCAGTGTATGCCTAACAATATTATTACCATTTGCCCAAGATATGTTTTTCACAAAGATACCATGGTTCATGCGATTTGGGGGTGCAGATTCAAGGCAATAAGGCATGACATTTGGCAACCAACCACAAAAATAAACTGGTACCAGAAAGTAAGAACCCTACTATGTTTCATATTGCAAACTATAGCTTCTTACATTAAAACAGGCAAAATGTACATTTTGCAATTCCCTTCATCTTCAATGAACAATCACCATAAACCTAGTCTTATGCTGAACTATCATAAAAATTAAATTTACTCTAGAATAATGTTAAGTTTTTAAGCTCTGTACTTTCACTTCTGGGTTTTTGTAACTACTGAAAGTACAAATGTTATCGCCCTACTAAAATTTCTGTTACTCTGTGTTCTTGGCAAAGAAGCTACTGTTATCTGCTAGGATGTGCATTAATCAGGTCAGTATATTAGGGGCTTGCAGAGAAGGCAATTTAATTAAGTTAGCATGATAAACCCTTATAAATATAGTCTCTCCTAACTATTCTCAAAACATTTATAAGAATATAATTTAAATAAAGGAGACAGAAAGGGAAAACATTTAATAGATTAAATTCCTCAGAAGTATACACCATAAATGTAAGTAACCAAAAACAATATTAAATTTTATAGGACACTATGATCATTATTTTAAGTGATAATAAAGCCTTTTTGTTATGCAGAACAACAATGTCAGAATGCTATCACAATACACAAGTCTTCTAAAACATGAAAATTACAGCTGCCCTTTTACATGTTCCAGAAAGTCTTTGTTCGCTGTGCTTAGTTCCATTTTAGTGAGGGGAATGCCTTTTAATTCATACTGGAGAGCAATAACCACAGCACTAGTGACACTAATTGTTATAATACAGTTGCCTAAATATAATGTGCTTTAAGGAGACCAGTCTAAATATGGGAAAAAAACTGTAAAGAACAACATTCAGGAAATTCAATAATATTTGACTTAATATTCATTTATTACTTCATTGGGGATGGTACTCTGCTTTAACCACTATTGTTTGTCTCTGCCAGGACCAATTTCATAGTTGAATGTGGACACTCTCATTTAGGACTAAACACCTGCAATGGTTTCTGAAATTTTTTATTAGTACTCAAAAAAGAAAAATATAAAAACACTAAGGAATACTATCTGCTAATGCGCCTTTATCTATACATTGCAATAATACATTTTTTTGCATATTATTCTTTATAGTATTCTGCCTTTGCTCTATTTGTAATTAGTGTAGGTGATATAGCCAATATACTTTCTAGGCACTTCCATGGTTGAAGTCACTCAGTATATAACTGTTGTAATACTAGAACAGCTTTACTAATAATGTCTAGTATTTGTTCTGTCACATGTGCTCAAAAATTTATAAGGCTACAACAAAAAGGTGTAATCGATACCAACAGAGGAAAAATGTCCACTTTTGAGCATAAAAACAACGTAACATCAGTTTCTCAGTACATCTGTAAATAAAATATTACGGATATTACAGCAGGTGTAAAGTGGCTAAGCACTTAGCTAGACTGTTGTGTTTGCCTGTTATTCAATGGTACAGCACAATGTGTTTGTGTACCACTCTATTCTTGTACAGCAAAAGTTGGCAAAACATGGAATAACTGGACTGGACTGGACTTAATGTACTCTTTAGACATTTTACCTGATGTCTTTCATTTTTAGTTTCATCCCAAAGAGGCACTGTATTAATTTATTTTTTCACTTTGGCTTCAATAAAGGCTTTTGATGCATTTCCACAAAATGCTTTTCAGGCCTGCTTCCAGCAATTATAACAACTGGTAGCAGAAGTTCTTTGTAGCACAGGGAAAATATTTTTGAATGGGAGATTTGAATAAAACTGATTATTTCACCTCTTTTTCAACCACTGACCCAGTCCGAAAATCTAATATCTATACCTCATATAACACATTGTCCATATATGAAAATCTGCTTCATAATGATAAAAGTAACTGAATTGAATGTATTTATTCAAATTCATTTTTTTCTAAATAAATGTAATCTTTTTTATAAATCTACTTTTATTAATAAATGGAAATTGCTTCTAATAGCATAAAACAGCACTAATTTAAAGAGACTATGAAGATAATGGCCACATCAAAAGTCAAAAAGCAATGGCCTGATGACAAATCAAGTCAAGTCAAGTTGGGGAGCATGCATTGGTACAGTGTGTTGCCACTCTCACCACACGACAAAACAGCTCGGGATCCCGGTTGGCAACCCCCAAGGCAGACACCCGGTCCAGTCCCACCCTCTGGAAATGACCCTGTATCTGCCGCAGCCAGGTGTTACGTGGGTGACCCCTTGGCCTGGTCCAGCAAGCTGGATCACCCTCGCGGAAATGCGAAACATGGCCATAGTGCCATAACTGACGCTCCCTCACAATGCAGGTAATGTGCCTCATTCGGGACTCCATGAGCAACCGCTCATTCGACACAAAGTCAAACCAACGGCACCCAAGGATTTTCCGGAGAGACACAGTACCAAAGGAGTCAAGTCTTCGTCTCAGGTCACTGGATAGCATCCATGTCTCGCAACCATATAGTAAACAGGAAACACCAGGACTCTAAAGACTTAGACCTTCATATCAGGAGCACTACACACCCCTTTTCAGTGACCTCATGACCCCCCATGCTCTCCCAATCCATCTACTGACTTCATAGGAAGAGTCACCAGAGACATGAATGTCATGATGACTCTAGAACTTCTTCAACTCAGAAGCCCAAACCCATGTCAACATGCTTCCCGTTTGTGAATTACTTACATTTTCTGCAGATATTGATTTAACATTATTTTAGTAAAAAAAATGCAAGAGTTTTACACATTGTGAGCATATGACTGAAGGACATGGCATGTGTATTATGCAATGTGAGATTTTTTTTATTGAAATTTTTGATATTGTTTGCTGTTATTCAGTACTGGTCACTATAGACTCAGATTCTTTCAGAAACATTATTTGTTCTTCTTGAAAACATAAGATTAAACATGTGTCTCAGCTATCACCACAAACTACATAGGGTAAGTAACATAAAAGTAAAAATTATTTTTAGGTGAAGTACTCCTTTTAAATTTTATATTTCTTGACTATAACTATATTTATCAAGGTATGAACAAGCATCATTATGAAAGAAAAATATTTATTATTTTACATTTGAAAAAAAAGGGCTTCAATACTGAAAAGTGCAATTGTCTTCACTAAATGCTAATATATTCAAGTATTCAAGGTGCAGTACCTTAACTTTTTCAAAGTAATTAAAAATTTCCAAGCTATGATTTACTATTTTACGAATTTACCTTAAGTTTAAAAGTACACTAAAACACATGTAAAATCAAATGAAGTTTTAACAATTTAATAGATTTATGTAACAAATCTATTTATGATTTGCTCCAAAATAAAAAGTTAACCAGCTTATCAGAGTTAAATAATTATTATTTAAGTGAAATACTATGATGTTAGCATTAATATGATTAGCCATTATTAGTGTGTCCCTGTATGTCTAAAAGTAAAGATAGGCCAGTCAAAAAACAAGTTATCACAAATGGTCATTTTTTTATTCTTAAATGTACATATAGTGAATCCATTTAAAAGTGGATAAATGGCAAACATATGTACAGTACATCACTGTGATACTGTCATAATAGTAACTTATAACAACCAGACTGTTAGAGTAAAGATTACAGCTATCGCTTATGAAGCTGAACAGTGCAAAACAAGATCTTGTTATAATAAACACATTGCATGCTTATTTTAAAGGCAAGTTTTGTTTTGACCAAGAAATGAAGTAGGTATTAAGGATTGGCAAAACAAATTGTCAAAAAGGCAGGCAGGTGTATAAACCAATAAATGACTGTCCATTTAAAATTTAAGGGGCTAAGCGAAGACAGTTAAATGAACAACTGTCTATAAAGCTGCTTATCTGTAACAGAGCTTATTACATATCTCTGTGTGCAGCGGGCTACATTCAGTGACACGTACAGTCTTTTCTGAAGGATCGTTGAATATCATCTCTGCCTCACAGCAGGTATGCTTACTAAGGACTACATGGCTAGGATGCATACTTGCAATGGTAAAAATTATAAGCAGTGGTTTTTACTCTCACCTAAATGGCCAGCTGCTTATCAAGCTACTTACCTATGACTCAGCTTACTGCACATAGTGTCTGAAGACATAAAATGATTGAAAATGGTGACAAAAATCCCCAGTGTACAGTACTATTTGTCACAGCTAGCAACAGTTTTCACATATTCATCCATGTCAAAACTAGGATGCTTCGTTTATTGAGTAAAAAATAGAAGTCGCTAGATGAAAATGAATTGAAATTCATTTAAAAGGTCTTCTTCAAAAACACATTAATATCCATGTTGCTCATACCTTAATCTGGCCAGTTTTACCTTTACATCAGTAGGTTTTATCATAAAATGTTCAGTTTTGTTGGTTCTTTTTAAATGTAAAAGTCACTTAACATTTACTAATCCATCCAACCACTTTGTCAAATTCAGTGTCAGTGCAGAAAACAGGAACCAACCATGGAGTGCCAGTACATGCCATGTTACTTCATAGTGACCCACTTAATAGCTCCTATTTAATCTAGCTTGTATGTCTTGTGGATGTTGAAGGAAAACATAGTAATAGGATTAAAATCTATTATGCAGATTTTGGAAGAAAATACCAACTTCATACAGATAAGGACTAGGCCCAGGCATAGAAATCAAACCTGTTTTGTTTTGTTTAGTTACATTAAAATGATTGCAGAAAAAATAAACTTGCTTTTTAAAGAATCAACAGATGTTACAAATCATTATGAAAAGCCTGAATTTTTTGTTCATATTTAGTTTCTTTGTAATAAAAATTTTGTTCCTGTTTATCGTTATTTGTGGTTCTACCCATCCATCCATCCATTATTCAACCCGCTATATCCTCACTACTGGGTTACGGGGGTCTGCTGGAGCCAATCCCAGCCAACACAGTGCGCAAGGCAGGAAACAAACCCCAGGCAGGGCGCCAGTCCACCACAGGGCGCACACACACACACACACACAAACACATCCACACACCAAGCACACACTAAGGACAATTTCGGATTGCCAATACACCTAACCTGCATGTCTTTGGACTGTGGGAGGAAACCGGAGTACCCGGAGGAAACCCACGCAGACACGGGGAGAACATGCAAACTCCACTCGGGGAGGACCAAGGAAGCGAACCCAGGTCTTCTAACTGCGAGGCAGCAGTGCTACCACTGCGCCACCGTGCCACCCGATTTGTGGTTCTAATTGTCATTAATGCTTTCATGTTGTTAAAATTATAGGAAAGACTCATCTTCACTCAAATATTTCATGATCAAATGTTAACAATTTCAGATTTCCAGATTTAGATTGCAATGATTACAAATCTTCTTTTGCCCAATTAATGAAGTCTGCATGATTGATTAAATTCTTGTCTGTTGGCTGATTACTGCTTCTACACTATCTAACCTCTGTTACACAAACACAACTAAGGGGGGAAGGACGTGTAATGTTTCATAGAGAGACACAGTCTTATTCTGCTTACTGAAGGCAAATAAGTAACAAAAAATTGGGAGTCTGTCTGTAACGTATTCTGATATATGCAATATCTTCATGGTAAAGCCACTGTGCTTGTTTACAAAATGATTTGCTTCCATTGTAAAGAGTACTTTTCTAAAATGCAAACATCTGATCCACATTCAAACACAAATATACCTAGAACCGACAAGCAACAGTAAGATGTAAAGCAGAAGAACTGAATTCCTGTGTTTAATTAGACAGACTTAAAGCTCAATACTGGCATATGAATGTCAGTATGCATTTATTTAATGAAAATCATCATTGCTTTATGTCATGATTAAAATAAATCATTTCATTATTAGAGAAAAGTCTGATTTGATAGTGCAATGTCAAAAATAAATAAAATTAATAATGCATGGAAACGTCTTTATCAGGTAGAGTCTACTATCTGTTTTATGTTAAGTTTAATTTATGCTCTGTACTTAAAGCGATGTTACATTTCTATAGTATAGTTTAATAAACTTGTGGGATACAGATTACAACGTACATTACATTATGGTTTAAATTTGAAACTGTTTGCTCTCCATGCCTTGCAGAGCAGAATGAAAACCAAATGACTATTTTAGACTGACAAGAAAATGAGTTAGAATATTTTATTTACATGATAGATAATAGTTCTATCTTCATTCTATTTAATTATGTGTTCTTCATTAGAAATATATAACCAAATACTTTAACATGGTAAACAATAACATAACATTAACTCCCTCATTCTGCTGGAAGACTTCAGTGCTCACGTGGGCAATGACAGTGAGACCTGGAAGGGCATGACTGGGAGGAATGGGCCTCCCGATCTGAATCCCAGCGGTGTTTTGTTATTGGACTTATGGACAATTCGTGACGAGCACAGAACGAACACCATGTTCAAGCATAGGGGTGTCCATATGTGCACCTGATCGACTCCGTGGACATGTCGTCGGACTTGCGGCCACATGTCTTGGACACTCGGGAGAAGAGAGGAGCGGAGCTGTCAATTGATCACCACCTGGTGGTGAGTAGGCTTCCATTGCGAGGGAAGATGCCGGTCAGGCCTGTTAGGCACAAACGTGTTGTGAGGGTCTGCTGGGAACGTCTAGCAGAGTTCCCTGTCAGAAGTAGCTTCAACTCCCACCTCCAGCAGAACTTTGACCACGTCCCAAGGGAGGTGAGGGACATTGAATCCAAATGGGCCATGTTCCGTGCCTCTATTGTTGAGGCGGCTGACCAGAACTGTGGCTGTAAGGTGGCTGGTGCCTGTCGTGGAGGCAATCCCTGAACCAGTTGGTGGACACCAGCGGTGAGGGATCTTTTTGTCCTGTGGGACTCCAGAGGCAGCTAATAGGTACCGGCAGGCCAAGCGGAATGCAGCTTCGGTGGTTGCTGAGACAAAAACTCGGAGAACGACTTCCGTACGGCTTCGAGGAGATTCTGGTCCACCATCCGGCGTCTCAGGAGGGGAAAGCGGTGCAGTGTCAACACTATGTATCTATGTATGGTGGGGATGATGCGCTGCTGACCTCGACTCAGGACATTGTGGGTCGGTGGGGGGAGTACTTTGAAGACCTCCTCAATCCCACTAACATGCCTTCCAATGAGGAAGCAGAGCCTGGGGACTCGGAGGTGGGCTCCACCATCTCTGGGACTGAGGTCATTGAGGTGGTCAAAAAACTCCTTGGTGGCAGGGCCCCGGGGGTGGATGAGATACGCCCAGAGTTCCTCAAGGTTCTGGATGTTGTAGGACTGTCTTGGTTGACACGACTCGCCAACATCGCATGGACATCAGGGACCAGCTCTACACCCTTGGCAGGGTCCTGGAGGGTGCATGGGAGTTTGCCCAACCAGTCTACATGTGTTTTGTGGACTTGGAAAAGGCATTCGACCGTGTCCCTCAGGGAATCCTGTAGGGGGTGCTCCAACAATATGGGGTACCGGACCCCCTGATAAGGGCTGTTCGGTCCCTGTACAACTGTTGTCAGAGCTTGGTCCGCATTGCCAGCAGTAACTTGAACCCGTTTCCATTGAGAGTTGGACTCCGCCAGGGCTGCCCTTTGTCACTGATTCTGTTCAAAACTTTTATGGACAGAATTTCTAGGCGCAGCCAAAGCGTTGAGGGGGTCCGGTTTGGTGGACTCAGGATTAGGTCACTGCTTTTTGCAGATGATGTTGTCCTGTTTGCTTCATCAGGCCGTGATCTTCAGCCCTCTCTGGATCGGTTCGCAGCCGACTGTGAAGCGGATGGGGTGGAAATCAGCACCTCCAAATCCGAGACCATGGTCCTCAGCCAGAAAAGGATGGAGTGCCCTCTCAGGGTTGGGAGCAAGATCTTGCCCCAAGTGGAGAAATTCAAGTATTTTGGGGTCTTGTTCACAAGTGAGGGAAGAATGGAGCGTTGAGATTGACAGGTGGATCGGTGTGGCGTCCACAGTGATGGGGGCTCTGCATCAGTCTGTCGTGGTGAAAAAGGAGCTGAGCCATAAGGCAAAGCTCTCAATTTACCAGTCGATCTACGTTCCTACCCTCACCTATGGTCATGACCTATGGGTAGTGACCAAAAGAACGAGACTGCGAATACAAGCTGCTGAAATTAGTTTCCTCCGCAGGGTGTCTGGGCTTTCCCTTAAAGATAGGATGAGAAGCTTAGTCATCTGAGAGGGACTCAGAGTAGAGTCGCTGCTCCTCCGCATCGAGAGAAGTCAGATGAGGTGGCTCGGGCATCTGATCAGGATGCCTCCTGAACGCCTCCCTGGTGAGGTGTTCCGGGCACGTCTAACCGGGAGGAGGCCCCGGGGAAGACCCAGGAAATGCTGGAGGGACTATGTCTCTCGGCTGGCCTGGGAACGCCTTGGGATTCTCCCGGAAGAGCTAGAAGAAGTAGCCGGGGAGAGGAAAATCTGGGTATCTCTGTTCAAGCTGCTGCCCCCGTGACCCGATCTCGGATAAGCGGAAGAGGATGGATGGATGAATTTATTAGAAAATGGAACAGTGGCACAAGTGCATTGAGAAGGCTGAAGACGACATTGAGACATGAAATTATCAGTTTTGTTAAGATTTGTTCCATTTTCAAATAAATCCCATTTTATAACTTTAGCTTGACTCCCCCTTGTAAACAAATCCTGAGTAATGTTCGGTCAGTTAAAAACAACAACAGAAAACTTTAGTAAACATATTTTTAAATTCACAATTGCATTGGAGTTCTGTTACTTTTATCAGCAAAAATGCTAGAGCATTGCCCACTTTAACAGCACAAGAAAATTGCAAAATCTGTCTTGTGGTGCCTAAACTCCTGAATGTGAGATTCAAATTCATGACGAAGGAAGGCAACCTGAACTGCTACGTGTTGCCAGTCCTCAATTCTGTTTGAACACTGGGAAAATTAACAGGTTTTGCTTGATGCAGTTGATTGAGATTATTATGAAGTCGGAAGAATGGAGAAAAGGATAATGTAGCAACACTATACAAAAACTGAACTGAGCTCACCAGGAAAGCGATAACTACCCTCCTCTATTAATTTAGTTTTAAAGCATTTGAAAATCACACATTTCTCCAAGACATAGTCGGGATGCCAATGTCAGTAAATGCATTTACTCATTGTTTCACGCATGTGTTAAAGTTCAGGAATAATCTGTTTAATTCAATCCACAAACCAAAAAAAAAAAAAAAATTCTCCTTCAAATGTATTTAATTATAATCTTTATACTGATTTGTGCTCAGACCCAGAGTTATACCCAAGGTTCTACCATCAGGGGTGCCACCATCAACCAAATTCATCACTGATAAATTCAGCCATGTGCAAAATCATATTTTTTAAAAACGCTCATGCAAGACAAAGGAAAGCAAGTATCTAAAAACATACAGATGTCTAGGCTACACACAGTCTCTATTTGTATGATTAAAGCTTGGTTTATTGAATTATTTTATGAATTACACTGCATGGCAATTTACTATGCTTACACCAGCCAACTGTAGCATCATCTTTTGATGAACACCTGATGAGGGCTGAAATATTATAGGTTTCCACGAGAAACTCGCTGGCCACTTGCAACTCTGCCACAGGCTATAGTTTATACACCATGTTATAGATGATATTTATAAAACTAGGGTATTCAAATAAGCTGTTACAGACTCAAAATGATTGAGCTCTACTGTTAGGGTGCCATTTAAAGTCTCGAGTAGCCATTAATCTTAAATGACACTTAACATTAAAATGCTGAGGGGGTACTTTTAAAAGTTGTATTCAAAAGTTTTATTGATTTTCGAGTGTTGCTTGTTAAAATGTATTTCTCATTTATCTTGGTGTAAAATCCATTTTGTTTGTGAGGAATTACATTTTTCCTTGATCAAGCATCATTCTGAATAGGTTTTGTAATTTTTATTTGTCTCTTGGGAAAGGTTTAGTATTAATATTATAAGTTTATTTAAAGCATTGACATTTTATGTTTCCATATCTTACACTTTTCTCAGTTGTTAAAGAAGTGACCCTGCGTTGCATGACGGTTAATGTTATAAGCACAACACTATAAATATACGTTGAGTATCCCTAATCTGAAATGCCTGGGACCAGAGGTATTTCAAATAATGGATATATTCAGATTTTAGAAGACTAGGGGGATTTGCCCCCTGCTCGCTTCGTTCACCCATCCCCTCCCCCGAACCCGGGGCGCACAACATACCAGCCGCTTCGCGTCTCTGCTGCTCGCATTGTGATCTCGATATTTTCTGGGACTTTTGACTTTAATGATAATTAGATGATACTTTGCATCCTTTAAAAACTTGTTTGTGAAACTCTTATTGTTACGGAGGTGTAGAATAATTAGACTCAACTTGTGACCTCACTGATTGTTTAAATGAATGTCTGCATAGCAAGTGCAATCGCACAGGTTGTCTGGTAAGAACAGTTAGAAAGTGGAGATGTCTGAATAATTATTTATTAAAATACAAATCCATGTCACTTATATCTTCTAGAAGTTGTTTACACCACAATTAGAAAATGAGGGTTATAAAAATGATATACTTTAAATGTGTGAATGTGTGTGTAGTTTCTTTTAACAAAACAGAGAAAAAAAAGAATATTCATTTAAAACTTCTATAATAAATGAAAATAATAATAACTAAATACTGTATGATAAAAATGTATAGAACATCATAATATAACATGATAATATATAGGACAAACTGCAATGAACACTATGATACTGTAAAGGATAATAATGAATAAAATACTATTTGGTACTTAAAACGTTATGCACAGGGCACTGTCATTAAACAAGTTTGAACCACAGTTTAAACCATGTTATGAAAGGTACTATTCACGAACTGTAATATTTAAGCATAAGCATTGCTGGTTTCAAATAACAATATGTTTAAAAATACAACTATCTGAACAATATATAATAAATGAATATGAAATAACATTTAGTAAAATTTCTTAAAAATTACAATATACATACTCATTCATTACTTTTACATGACATTACTGCCACATTATATGAACATAATACTCACTTCTTACTAAGATTATTGGCTGTGCAGTGAATAGAAACCTGCAGAGGACATTTCAGGTTGAAAATGGGAAATGACAGCAGCTGAATAGCGTATTTTTTGTACACTTATTGATCTAGCTTCGTCTTGTTAATTGAATATTAATTGAAGCTTACTAATGAGATATAATGAAAACAACAGTAAAGGAAAACAGGTCTTATTTATTTCCTTAAAAATGAAGGAAAATAACACAAAAACCATCACCAGTCAAAGTATTACTGAGATCAAACAGTGCAAGTATGAGTAAACCGTTTCAAAGTGGCCTACAGGATTTACACAAAAAATTGCACTAAAACCAACAAACGGGCAGCATGGTGGCGCAGTGGGTAGCGCTGCTGCCTCACAGTTAGGAGACCCGGGTTTGCTTCCCGGGTCCTCCCTGCATGGAGTTTGCATGTTACATCTGCAAAACTTTTTGCACCTAATGCTGCAGTTGGAATAGCACTACCTGTCTCTGCTTTTGTGACTGGCACACGTTTTAGAAACTCTGTCCATTTGATATGTAACCCAAAACAAATCTCTTTACACTGTGCAATCCAGCATGTGTTTTCAGAACCCTAAAGTGGAAAGATTTATTTTTTTATTGTCTGCTCTTAAGGGTGGCATGGTGGCGCAGTGGGTAGCACTGCTGCCTCGCAGTTAGGAGACCCGGGTTCGCTTGCCGGGTCCTCCCTGCGTGGAGTTTGTATGTTCTTCCCGTGTCTGCGTGGGTTTCCTCTGGGTGCTCCGGTTTCCTCCCACAGTCCAAAGACATGCAGGTTAGGTGCATTGGCGATTCTAAATTGTCCCTAGTGTGTGCTTGGTGTCTGGGTGTGTGTGTGTGTGTGTGCCCTGCGGTGGGTTGGTGCCCTGCCCAGGGTTTGTTTCCTGCCTTGTGCCCTGTGTTGGCTAGGATTGGCTCCAGCAGAAACCCGTGACCCTGTGGTTAGGACAGTGGTTCTCAATTAGGGGGGCGCGAAGTAACAAAAAGGTGGGCGCGAAGATGTGAAAAAAAGAAAACAAGAATCGAAAATATGAAAAATAAATCTATTAAAACCAAAACAAATTAACTTAAACTACATTCTGATACTAGAAAAATACAGTTAGGTTCATAAATATTTGGACAGAGGCAACTTTTTTCTAATTTTGGTTCTGTACATTACCACAATGAATTTTAAACGAAACAACTCAGATGCAGTTGAAGTGCAGACTTTCAGCTTTAATTCAGTGGGGTGAACAAAACGATTGCATAAAAATGTGAGGCAACTAAAGCATTATTTTAACACAATCCCTTCATTTCAGGGGCTCAAACGTAATTGGACAAATTAAATAACTGGAAATAAAATGTTCATTTCTACTACTTGGTTGAAAACCCTTTGCTGGCAATGACAGCCTGAAGTCTTGAACTCATGGACATCACCAGATGCTGGGTTTCCTCCTTTTTAATGCTCTGCCAGGCCTTTACTGCAGCGGCTTTCAGTTGCTGTTTGTTTGTGGGCCTCTCTGTCTGAAGTTTAGTCTTCAACAAGTGAAATGCATGCTCAGTTGGGTTAAGATATGGGGCCTCATGTATAAACCGAGCGTACGCACAGAAATGTGGCGTAAGAACATTTCCACGTTCAAATCGCGATGTATAAAACCTACACTTGGCGTAAAGCCACGCACTTTTCCACGGTACCTCATACCCTGTCGTATGCAAGTTCTCTGCTCGGTTTTGCAGACTGGCGGCACCCAGCGTCAAGCAGTGCTACTGTTCCAGTGTGGTTACCCTTTCTTAGATCCACATCCACGACGGCGACTCAAGTGAACTTGAGCTTCGTTCACGGATTGTTTGTGCCACGCGCTGTATTCATGCTGTGGCTGGCGCGACACTGGAAGGATAGATGGATAGAATAATTAAACATTACGAAGATATTTCGATGTTCCATAAAAGTTTTGAAGAATCGGCGTTCTAAGCTTACAGATGGCTTAATGTCTATTACAGAGCTGATTGTGTGGCGATTGGATATTTGGAGAAAGAAAAGTAAGGACAGGAATTGGGATTTAGTACGTTTGAAAAAGACAGTACTTCTGTAATAAAGCATTTCATTGAAGGTCGCACATGGCGCAGCAAGCATCTTGCTGTAAGACATGAACAATCACTGCGCCACTGTGTTCCCATTTTTAATAAAAACATGCTTTAACTTATATCATCATGAAAATGATATCACGTATACTTCTCAGTATTTTAATTATTCAGAGAGCTGTAATATTACGAACGTAATGGATTCTGTGTCCTGTCGGAGGAAGAGCACATAGTGATTCAGGCACATAGAGCACATATAAGATCAAATACACAACAAAGCATTTAATGTGCTACTTTAGTTACGATGTGATTTGAGAAACTAGTAAATTAAACGATTTTAAGATGAAGTTTATGATGTTCTACTTTAATGACAAAATAAACTACGTGATTAAAGTGGAAATTTCGAGATTAAAGTTGATATTTCGTGCTTTTTTCCCCACTGTGCACCTAGTTTTTTTTTCTCTGTACCCTAATAAGCTTTCATATGACACTCAGACGGTGGGCTACGAGTCGCCTTTTCACGCTGACTTTGATATGTGACACATTTTTTATTTCGGGCACTGTGCAACTTTGTGAACTTGAGCTTTCGAGTTTTTCCGACATGCTATGTCACTTCATCAACTTCCTTTTGTTGCTTATATAACTGTTTAAACCAACAAATAGTATGTTTTTCTTTGCCTCCATTTGGTATTCGCTGAAATTCTTTTATTTTTCCTCGTACTTTTGCCATTGCCTTTTCACAGAACGCTAGGCTTATGGGCTATTTATATTGATTTGCACATTCAAAGAGGCGTTATTGTGGGAGGAGTTGGGGCGGGACAGCAAGCGCGTGCACGTGCGTTTATTTCCACCCTGAGCGGGATTTATGTAGTGGAAGAACGTGGAAGTTGGCGAACGCACAGATTCCTGTATCTGGATTTTTCTGTGCATAAGCACATTTTGGCTTTTGTGCTTACGTCATGTTATAGTGCGAATTCTACGCACGGTGTTATGCATGAGGCCCCTGGTCTTTTTGCGTTGCTGAGTTCACCAGTGCTTGCTTTCTTTCTCAGGATGTACCAAACTGTTTTCGCAGCTTAAGGATGGCTTCTTTCACCTGCATGGAGAGCTCCTTTGACAGCATGTTGTCTGTTCACAGCAAAATCTTCCACATGCAAGCACCACACCTCAAATCAACTCCAGGCCTTTTATCTGCTTAATTGATAATGACATAACGACGGACTTGCCCACACCTACCCATGAAATAGCCTTTGAGTCAATTGTCCAATTACTTTTGAGCCCCTGAAATGAAGGGATTGTGTTAAAAAAACGCTTTAGTTGCCTCCACCTTTTCATGCAATCGTTTTGTTCACCCCACTGAATTAAAGCTGAAAGTCTGCACTTCAACTGCATCTAAGTTGTTTCATTTAAAATTCATTGTGGTAATGTACAGAACCAAAATTAGAAAAAAATTGTCTCTGTCCAAATATTTATGGACCTAACTGTAAATATAGAGTTAGATAAATGTTGATAAAAGTTAAGTAGGTATAATAAAATATGCATCTATTATATATCATTAATTAAAAAAGAACAAATTAGTATTAGTGGGCTCCTTTCAAAAAAACCTTAGGGGAGGCGCGATTAAAACTGTTATGAAAACTCGGGTCACAAATACTTAAATGTTGAGAAACGCTGGGTTAGGATATAGGGGGTTGGATGATGGATGGATGGATGGATGATGGATGGATGGATGGATGGATG
The DNA here is from genome assembly GCF_900747795.2 of Erpetoichthys calabaricus. Lineage (NCBI taxonomy): Eukaryota > Metazoa > Chordata > Cladistia > Polypteriformes > Polypteridae > Erpetoichthys > Erpetoichthys calabaricus. The sequence continues at coordinate 23,637,824 of NC_041394.2, read as the reverse complement.
GATGGATGGATGGATGGATGAATAAAACCAACAAAATTATTTAATGATAGCAATTTAAACAGACACTCTTAATATAAACAAAACATGAATTCAAAATGTGTTTGGATTCAGCGGGTTGGATAATGGATGGATGGATGGATGGATGAATTCAAAAGGTAATCAAATACTAATCATAACTGAACTACATGGCATGAACATTACAGTTTGGACAAACAAATCCACAGTTCTGTTGAATACTGCACAGGAAAAATAACTATAACATTTGTAAAGAAGTTCTGTCATATATTGCACAATACAAACATCCCAAACCTATAACATTTTTAAACAAATTACTAACTTAACTTCAAAATTACTATTGCACAAATATATCAGAAAAAACAAAATAATTATAACTAGCCAACCCGTGGCGTAGCATACGCCGCATAATTATGTATTGATGGGTGAACACTTCCTCAAAGACACAGTTGTCCAAATGGGGTGGGTTTGAGGATACGACTGTAGGTGAATGAAAAGATGGAACTCTGGAAAGGGCAAGATACAATTGTCCGTGACTGAAAACTGGAGGACCGCCGTCGCGCCTCCACCTCCCAGAGCGAGGGATGGGGCTGGACGGCGCTCAGGCGTGTAAAGGGGGGAGAGGGGAAGGACACCCATTCCGCCCCCTCCGCCCCGGCCCCCCCGCCATTCTAGTCTGCTGATTTCTTAGTCATCTCTTAGTCATCGTTCAGTACGCACTGCCTGCTCATGTGCCTGCCCACAACTCCTCACCTGAATCGCTTTCCTCTGTGTATAGTCCACATGCACCTGTGAGTCACATTGACGTTTCATTTTCCAAACACCGCCTCAGTCGCTTTCGTCTCTGCTACAGTCCACATGCACCTCTGAGCCACGTTGACGTTTCATTGTTCTTTGCGGTTCCGGCTGCTTTTCTATATATAATCCACCAAGTCAACCGACCATGGTAGTAGTGACGGGGGGTGTGTACAAAGGGCAGGGACTTAATCAGTGCGAGCGTATGACCCGCACTTACTGGGAATTCCTCGCCACTTGTCCCTCTAAGAAGTTGGACGCCGACCGCTCGGGGGTCGTGTAACTATTTAGCAGGAGGGAGTCTTGTTCGTTATCGGAATTAACCAGACAAATCGCTCCACCAACTAAGAACGGCCATGCACCACCACCCACAGAATCGAGAAAGAGCTATCAATATGTTAATCCGCTCCATGTCCGGACCGGGTGAGGTTTCCCGTGTTGAGTCAAATGAAGCGAAAGGCTCCACACCTGGTGGTGCCATTCCGTCAATTCCTTTAAGTTTCAGCTTTGCAGCCATACTCCCCCCGGAACCCAAAGACTTTGGTTATCAGGTTAGCTGCCCGGCGGGTCATGGGAATAATGCCGCAGGATCACCAGTCGTCATCGTTTATGGTTGGAACGACGACGGTATGTGATCGTCTTTGAACCTCCGACTTTTGTTCTTGATTAATGAAAATAATCTTGGCAAATGCTTTCGCTCTCGCTCGAATTGTTGGTGGGCAGGGCTCTGAGTTGGCGGGCGTGGCTTTGTCTTGCGTGCGTCTTGCTTGCCATGGACTTAGTGAATTATTAGAGTTGGTGGATGTGGCTCTGTGAGTTGTCGGCGGGCGTGGCTCTGTGAGTTGTCGTCGTATCCCATGGTCTTAGAGTTGGTGGGCAGATTTCTGTGAGTTGGCGGGCGTGGCTATGTCGTGCGTATCCCATGGTTGTCTTGCGTGCCCGGTCGGCTTAGTGAATTATATATATATATATTGATATTCTACTGAGGAAACCTCAAGTTGTGTGACAGAAACACCAGCCTGTCCACAGCATCTGGCTTCACAGCAGCACTCTCAGAAGGGCTGCTTGAGGCAGTGTTGCACATGTACTTATTTGCAAGTTTCCCCAATATGGGGAAAAGTACTTCTTGTGTTTTCTACCACTCAAGTGGATTTACATCACAGTCCACGTGATGTCCAGGTATCTTCAAGTAGTTCTTAATCTTTTTTTTAAAATGGCAGTATGCAGATACTCACCTTCTCTGAATTCTTGCATTTTTTTTTAAATAACTGGCAAAAGACTTTTTTTCTTCTTTTCTGCTCCTTCCCTGGTGTCATCACTTGCTTCAACTTCTGCAACCACAGGGACAGGATGGAGTGGGACAAGGAGGTGGGGATCAGTGCGAGTGTTTAAAATAATGAAAGAAAAAATATATGCTTTGGAATCGAGGATCCCCAACCAAGATGGCTTGTTAAATAAAATGGGCCTGAAAGGCATATTCTTCTTAAGGAAATAAAAATAATCAGTTCAAATGAATTACGTAATTTGTATGAACGGATTTTTTTTTTTTTTGCCTGACACCTACGGGGTTCCGTCCTAGATCAATTTCACTTATATTGCATTTTATAGAGGAACCAATGGCAATATGAAGCCTATGTCCAAAACAAGGAAGCCTCTTCCAGTTGTTAATCTGAAATGCACTGACAACACTAGCACCGCTGTCTGCTGTCATGCAAACCATGCGGTCTTCTCAGAGTGACCATAATGCCAGCACATCTTTCACACCTTGCTCAATGATGTTGCCTGTGTGGTCTTCTGGGAAGTAGGATGTTTGCAAACATTAGCTTTGTAGTTGCCAGGTTTCATCAGTCAAATGCACTGTTAAGGAGAGATATACGAATCATACAATTTAGGCAGAGCTATTTGAGTGAAATATTTTCAGCCTGTAAGTATCGAGTTTAAAGTATTCAAAAGTTGTTTGAAAGTGTCCCACTCAACCACTTGAACTGGCACCATATTTTTTGCAATGTAATTGGGGACGGCATCTGATATATCAAGCCATCTGTTGCTTTACTTTTCATATGGCATTTTTTTGCGGAATGATTCCGCTAAAGTATTCTCAGTGTGTTTTTGTGCTTGTACCTGGAGTGATTTAGACCTGTCATGGACAGCTGACTCTTGAAGCTTTTTGTATTCTTCATATTCTGTGCGGTGGCTAGTTTGCAGATGGTGAAACAATTTAGTTATCAAGCCGTCTTTAAAAGCAACCGAAATCCAACACAGTTTGCAGATTGGCATCTTTTGAGCAACATCAGTCTTTCCAAAGCCAAACCACCTTCATGCGAGTGATGATGGTCCATGCCAAGCCACCTTCATGCTAGAGATGATCATCAACATCTTGCAAATAAACAACATACAGTGGTGTGAAAAACTATTTGCCCCCTTCCTGATTTCTTATTCTTTTGCATGTTTGTCACACAAAATATTTCTGATCATCAAACACATTTAACCATTAGTCAAATATAACACAAGTAAACACAAAATACAGTTTTTAAATGATGGTGTTTATTATTTAGGGAGAAAAAAAATCCAAACCTACATGGCCCTGTGTGAAAAAGTAATTGCCCCCTTGTTAAAAAATAACCTAACTGTGGTGTATCACACCTGAGTTCAATTTCCGTAGCCACCCCCAGGCCTGATTACTGCCACACCTGTTTCAATCAAGAAATCACTTAAATAGGAGCTGCCTGACACAGAGAAGTAGACCAAAAGCACCTCAAAAGCTAGACATCATGCCAAGATCCAAAGAAATTCAGGAACAAATGAGAACAGAAGTAATTGAGATCTATCAGTCTGGTAAAGGTTATAAAGCCATTTCTAAAGCTTTGGGACTCCAGCGAACCACAGTGAGAGCCATTATCCACAAATGGCAAAAACATGGAACAATGGTGAACCTTCCCAGGAGTGGCCGGCCGACCAAAATTACCCCAAGAGCGCAGAGACGACTCATCCGAGAGGTCACAAAAGACCCCAGGACAACGTCTAAAGAACTGCAGGCCTCACTTGCCTCAATTAAGGTCAGTGTTCACAACTCCACCATAAGAAAGAGACTGGGCAAAAACGGCCTGCATGGCAGATTTCCAAGACGCAAACCACTGTTAAGCAAAAAGAACATTAGGGCTCGTCTCAATTTTGCTAAGAAACATCTCAATGATTGCCAAGACTTTTGGGAAAATACCTTGTGGACTGATGAGTCAAAAGTTGAACTTTTTGGAAGGCAAATGTCCCGTTACATCTGGCGTAAAAGGAACACAGCATTTCAGAAAAAGAACATCATAGCAACAGTAAAATATGGTGGTGGTAGTGTGATGGTCTGGGGTTGTTTTGCTGCTTCAGGACCTGGAAGGCTTGCTGTGATAGATGGAACCATGAATTCTACTGTCTACCAAAAAATCCTGAAGGAGAATGTCCGGCCATCTGTTCGTCAACTCAAGCTGAAGCGATCTTGGGTGCTGCAACAGGACAATGACCCAAAACACACCAGCAAATCCACCTCTGAATGGCTGAAGAAAAACAAAATGAAGACTTTGGAGTGGCCTAGTCAAAGTCCTGACCTGAATCCAATTGAGATGCTATGGCATGACCTTAAAAAGGCGGTTCATGCTAGAAAACCCTCAAATAAAGCTGAATTACAACAATTTTGCAAAGATGAGTGGGCCAAAATTCCTCCAGAGCGCTGTAAAAGACTCATTGCAAGTTATCGCAAACGCTTGATTGCAGTTATTGCTGCTAAGGGTGGCCCAACCAGTTATTCGGTTCAGGGGGCAATTACTTTTTCACACAGGGCCATGTAGGTTTGGATTTTTTTTTCTCCCTAAATAATAAAAACCACCATTTACAAACTGCATTTTGTGTTTACTTGTGTTATATTTGACTAATGGTTAAATGTGTTTGATGATCAGAAACATTTTGTGTGACAAACATGCAAAAGAATAAGAAATCAGGAAGGGGGCAAATAGTTTTTCACACCACTGTAGATTGAGAGTCTGTTTTATCCCCCCAGTGCTGTTTGCTCATTTTTAGGCAGCTACGCTAGATCAACTTGTGGTGCACTGGCCACGCACACCTATGTACTCGCATCGCACGTGTGCAGTAGTCTATCCTGTTAAGCTAGACTACTGCACTGGCAATCGGAATCCCATAAAATGGCAAAAGGAACTCTGCTCTATTTGGCCCTTCAGCAAGGGTATCCGTCAATAAGGGCGCGCACATAAAGGCGACCTTCAAAAGGGCGACCTCAATTGGGCGCGGCGAATAAAAGCGCACATAAATAAAAGCGATCTTCAAAAGGGCGACCTCAATTGAGCGCCGAATAAAGGCGCGCGCAAATAAAGGCGAGCTTCAAAAGGACGACCTAAATTGAGCGCCGAATAAATGCACGCGCAAATAAAGGAGCGCTTCAAAAGGATGACCTCAATTGAGCGCCGAATAACTGCGCGCATAAATAAAGGAGTGCCTCAAAAGGGTGACGTCAATTGGGCGCAGCGAATAAAGGCAAACGCAACAAAATTACAGAAAATTTATTAGATAAAGGCAATGATTGAACGTATAAAAAGGTGAAAGCAAGAATATTAAAACATCCAATTAATTAATGCATGAACTTCTAACGAACTACTTCTAACGAACTATTTCTAAAGCTCTCTATATTTCGTTGTTTTCAAAATTACAGAAAATTCGATTAAGGCAATGACTGAACATATTTTGTTGTTTTCAGAATTACAGAAAATTAGATTAAGGCAATGACTGAATGTATAAAAAGGTGAAAGCAAGTTACACTTGAAGCTGTAGATTATGTGCAATGCCACGTAGATATTCGAGATGCGGTCTATTAGCATAATCAAGGACAATTAATTTAATTTGCTCCGAAGGTCATCCTTTTGAAGCGCTCCTTTATTTGCGCGCACATTTATTCGGCGCTCAATTGAGGTCATCCTTTTGAAGCTCGCCTTTATTTACGCGCGCCTTTATTCGGCGCTCAATTGAGGACGCCCTTTTGAAGATAGCTTTTATTTATGTGCGCTTTTATTCTCCGCGCCCAATTGAGGTCACCCTTTTGAAGGTCGCCTTTTTGTGCGCGCCCTTATTGAATAGAACCTTCAGCAAGGCCCTTAACCTGCAATTGATAAGCACTTTGAGTAGTGAGAAAAGCGCTATATAAATGCAAAGAATTTTTTTTTTTTTTAAGTTACATGAGATAGTGAATGCATGGACTATCACGGAGAGCTTTGGATTATTTTTTGCAAAGTGAGTGACATACTTGATCATTTCAGCTTGCACACCATTAAAACAACAATTCAGATATTACTGTAGACCATACATATCGTACACTTCTGCCGACAAGTTAAAAATATCTCAGCCAAGCTTCACTCCAACATCCCCTCTGTGCTGGAAGCAATTAGATGATCGATAAGGAATTACATTTTTTGAGTTGATATACTTTACTCATCCTTAAGCAGAAATTGTACATTCAGCTTTCATATGTTGTGGATGTACATACATAAAACACCATGTTTTTCCAACATAACAGATAATTTGCAGTAGTGTTCAGTTTTCCTATCCATATTACTAACCGAGAATGCTAAACCGGATGATGGACGCAGGCACATCCGGCAATGGGCCGTAGCTGCAAAAAGACGTACTGCGCAGGCGCAAAAAGAGTCCGCGAGAGTCGGCTGAGGAGCCGAGAAAGGCGGACAAAAGAGGGCGAGAGAGGCGGATGAGGGGCCGCGAGAGGCGGACAAGACCACAGAAAAAAGGAGTGAGCACAGGAAAAATGGAGAAATGAGGAAACGCAGGCAAAGCACGAAACACATTGCACACGAGACTAGACCCAAAAAAAAAAAAAAAAAAGAGGCTCGCGCACAACAGCAAGGCACCCCCCCCCCCCCCCTACAGGCACCGGACGAGACACACACCAAGAGGGGGATTCAACAAGCCCATGGAACACAAAAAAAAGAACACAAAACCACCCCACAGACCCTACAAGCAAGGGACAGGACACACACAAACAGGGGGATTCAACAAGACACAGGAACACAAAAAGAAAAGACGCTCGCGCGACAACAATCCTCAACCCCCCCCCCCACACACACACACATCCATAAGAAGTGACACCCAAAGCCACATATTCTAAAGTGAACATCAACACCTTCACACTAGACAGCATAGGTGTCAGCATTGGTGGATCTCCTTACAATAAAGCACTATTAACCGTTCAACTGCAGAAAAGGAAACATATTAACAGTGACTGCGATCCTCCTTATTACTTATCCATATTTCGCATGCTGAGAAAGAAACAAGTCATGAATACACGGTCACGGGTACAAAACGAAAAGGAAAGGATAACAGGAACAAACACACGAACACGAAAGAAACAACAAAATAGACGGCTATGCAGCATAGGTGGATCTCATTACAATAAGGCACTATTAACCGTTCAACCGCAGAAAAGGCTCCATATTAACAGTGAGTGCAATACTCCTTATTACTTATCCATATTTCTAAAAGAAAAAATGACTCGACTCCAAAAACGCAAAGCTCAACTAAAGCTTCTAACTAACGATGTACCTAAAAGTAAAAACTTTATGAACTGCATTAGATCCTACAATAGTTCATTTAATATGCACAAATCTACATCCTAGATCCACATGACGCAAACTATCAATCAAAGTGCTGCATCGCAACAGGCACGGATTCAAAACGAAACACCTCCCGTCTCAGACATACGTTAATGGCAGCGAAGGCTACAACGGGCTTCTCACACAGCACAGGCAAATCGATTACAGCTCCAAAACAACACGTCCCAAATACTACACATGCAACAACGCGCCTCTCAAACGGCACAAGCAAAACATACACCAGGAAAATTCATTCGGATTAATGAATGTCATTTGCAATCATTGTCATTCAGTTCACTTCCCTGAAGAAACAACTGGCAATACAAGTTATACATTTACACGTTGTTGTCAAAAGGGTCAAATTACACTGCCTTCTTTACATTCATATACTGAATATCTACAGAAGCTTATAACTGACGATGTACCTGAAAGTGAAATCTTTATCAACTACATTAGATCCTACAAATCGGAATCCACTATGAACATTAACGGTGGCACTGCACGTGACATCCGTCTTGAAAAAATGTTGTTTATTGATGAATGTTCAATGGCATGAACAAACGTTTATGAATAATAATATTCGATTTGGAGGAAAGGTACTTTTATGAGGAGGAGATTTTAGACAGTGATTAGCTATTCTTCCAGATGCCATGCACTCAGCTATTGTTCAGTGCACCTTAAAATACGCAGACAATTGGCATTGCTTTCAAAAGATACAGTTAGTAAAAAAGATACGATGTCCAGAACCAGATCATAACAATTGCTTATTACAACTGAGAGATGGTACACTCACCAATACAGATGGACTTCAGCCACATATTATTACAATTCCTCAAGCCTTTATCTGCGACGACTTAGTTACAGAGAGATTTGGAACAGCAATCTCATTAGACCAAATGCCCCTTTTAACACGACGCACTATATTATGTCCAAAAAATATTAATGTGGAAAACATAAATACCCAAGTCATTCCGTTACTTCCTGGAAAGACACAACTCTTTCTAAGCTCTGACAAACTTGACTCTGATCACAACAATAACCATCTTAAATGACCTTACAAGTTCTGAGCTGGAATTACCTTTTACACTTAAACGGCGTGTACAAAGAAATTTTCAAATAAACCTTTACACTGTGCCACACACTTTATTGTTTGCTTTCTATTTGCATCATCTACACTGTCACACTATTCTATATCTCATTCATACATCACGCTCTTTGTCATTCCCAACACCAGGGGTTGGCGAGCGAAGCGAGCAGGGGGCGGAGCCCCCTAGTGTCAGTACTATGTCAGTGACTGTGTGCAAAGGGTACAGACCTATAAATACCTGGGAGTGCAGCTGGATGATAAATTGGACTGGACTGCCAATACCGATTCTCTGTGCAAGAGAGGTCAGAGCCGGCTATACATCCTTAGAAGACTGGCGTCCTTCAACATCTGCAATAAGATGCTGCAGATGTTCTATCAGACAGTTGTGGCGAGTGCCCTCTTCTATTCCGTGGTGTGCTGGGGAGGCAGCATTAAGAAGAAGGACGCCTCACGCCTGGACAAACTGGTGAGGAAAGCAGGCTCTATTGTAGGCACGGAGCTGGACAGTCTGACATCCATGGCAGAGCGACGGCCGCTCAAAATGCTCCTATCAATTATGTAGACTCCAATGCATCCACTAAACAGTGTCATCTCCAGACAGAAGAGCAGCTTCAGCGACAGACTGCTGTCACTGTCCTGCTCCACTGACAGACTGAGGAGATCGTTCCTTCCCCAAACTATGCGACTCTTCAATTCCACCCGGGGGGGTAAACGTTAACACTATTCAAAGTTATTGTTTGTTTTTACCTGCATTTTTATTACTCTTTAATTTAATGTTGTTTTTTGTATCAGTATGCTGCTGCTGGAGTATGTGAATATCCCCTTGGGATTAATAAAGTATCTATCTAATGTAATCTGAGCGGTTTACTACTCATATTGCAACAAGGGCACCTAGCGAGAATCACACTGTTTTTGTTAACCATAAGCAGAGATCATTAATGCACATGTTATGTACAACGTCAAGTTTTGAGGCATTTTCACATATGCATGTTTACAAGGTGATTGTAATTTATAAAGGTAAATTGTGCAGAAATATGTGTACACCTGGTTTTGTAAATCTATGTTTTTTTGGCGTATGCATTTTCCAATTTTTGGCATACACATATCTTCACACAAGTCCAAGCGAAGTTTTATAAATGACACTACTTTTGGTATCCTTTTTTTCACTCCTTACAGCCTCCCACACAGCATGTTAAAACTTTTGTGCAACATCTGTCCTACGTCTTAGCATTCATGTACAACCCCTCCTCCCTGATACCCTCCCCCCAATAGTCGATTGAGTGATGGTGCTTTGTGCTACTCTCTGCATCATGGGGGACCCCAACTTCACTCAGAGTGATTAAATCCATTTGAACTCTGCACTTATGTTGTTCACAGCTGCTCAGCAGTTAAAAAAAAGAAAAAAAAAATAGAGGCCATATAGTTGTGTCATGTCACCTCTCAAAAAGTTTCGGACTGTGGAATTTTGAATTAAGAATACTGACCTGTAACACTGGAATGCAGGTCCCAATATCTGAGATTGGATTCAGCTCTTTAAAAAACTAAAACATTGCTTGGTTTCTTGTTCTTCTGGTATTCTGAATTTTTGCCTGTTCATTTTGACTAAGAATTTGTTTTGCAAAATCAAATATGGCAAATTTTGGATACATTTAATGTACAACTACTTTTAAAGTGCTAAATTTACAGACTGGAAAAATAGAAAACAAAGAATGTGAGAAATGTTCAGGCACCCTTCCAAATGATCCACTAGTGCTAATTTTTCTGCTATTATAGGTCTCAGAATTGACTCATTATGCCTTAATCCAAGTCAGGTGAATATAACTGCAAAGCTTAATAAATCCTGAGCCTTCAAACCTTTCAGGGTGTTACATATGCTTACACTCACCAGCAATGGGCTCCTCTTAGAAGCTGACTGAGAATCTAGAAATAAAAATAACCGATTCTGAAACGACAATGGTAAGCTATAAAGAGATATCTACATCCTTTCTGCTTTCAGATTCCACTAATCAAAATGTAATTAAGAAATGGAAGTTTGGGGAAAATGTTGAAGTAAGGACAAGATATAGAAGACCAAAAAAAAAAACACTGATATAAATGCACTGTAAAGAACGTACAGGAATATGCAACTGGCATAGCAATTATCACACACCAGTCCACTGTGATTTCTAACACTAAAAACATTAAATACACTTTGGAGATTCATTCTTAAATACTCCTCTTCATATGCATAAATTTGATTTTGTATGTTACAGCATTCATGTCGATTTAAAAAAAAAAAAAAAGAAACATACAATATAAATCATAAATGCTAGGAATGTATAACAAATGCTAGAAACTTGTAATTTGTGTATTTTAGTACACAGGATTAAATTTTTGGTCACTAACATAATTATAATCTCTAGACCCCAAGCAACAAGAGACAGTAACAAAGAAAGCAGTGGAGAAGGCTTTTTATTCAATTATTAAAAATGCAGCTTTCTTAATACGCCTAAAGCAGAAGGAAAGGAAATAAGCGTTATGACCAAGCCATACAAAATGGCTGGTTAGCAGCTATCACTGACAATGCTGGCTGACACACCTAACACTTAATGGTGTTCACGTGACTCTCAGTTTTTGCATTCATGTTACATGGGTCTCCAGGTTTTTGTTCGTTTCTCTTTCTGCTTTTAACTACTGACTTTTTCCAAGTTTCTTGGGGCACAAGGAGAAGCAACCAGCTTACTTCTAGTAGTGTTATTTTGAGAGACCATACCAGAAACATGGTGTGCAGTCACAAAGCTATCCAATCACTCAATATGCACATTGTCTGCATGCTCACTGGTGTCCAAGAGTTTAAGAAACTCACCTTTAAACTTGCCTAATGCACATTACAAGATCTAGGCCAACAAAGACCATTAGTTTAGATGAGCTGCTGTTCCAAAAAAAAAAAACATGTAATACTTAACACTTTAACATCTGCATTATAATGCTTTACAGTAATAATGTGTATCAGTGATGTAAAATGTTCATATTTCCTATAGATGGGATTGTCATCTTATTATAACTTCATCAGGTGTCATTTACAAGATATATTGCATTATACACCAAACATTACATACCCTACATGGCAGTCTTTCACTTTACATCCTTTAATCTCTATTGTGGTAGACTTTGGGGGTTTAACTCTTTGAGGGATTAATATTTTTTACAAAAAACTCAGATTTCTGAAAAGAACACAAAGCAATGGTAAGTCAACATAAAACGTCTGTTGCTATGTGCTGTGGCTGCTGTTGGTGCATGTTTGGCATCTCTGGTGGCAGTGGCTTGGGGGCACCTCACTGATCTGCAGGAATGCACACTGGGCCAGCTGCCTAGCTGTCTTCGTACAGCAGGTGGGTGGTGGTGGCAGTTGCAGTGTGACACAATATGGTTTGTACCTCTTGTAATCATAAGTGGTGGTTCTCCCAGGCAAATGCTGCTGTTAGCGCATCAGCTACACAAAAGTGTTCAGCACCATGATCAGCTGGTGACCGATCATATGATGCAGGTACCTCACTTTCGTTTTTGACATCCATCTCCAGATCACTTGCACCAAACTCAGAGTCTGAAAGGTCAGTGTCCTATTTGACGAAATTACGTATAACGTCCATGGAGTATTTTGCTTTGCACGTTCGCTTTGGTCTCTTTCCAGATGTCGGAGCCATTTTAGAGGTTGTTTGCTCTTCACTACTCATGCACGCGTAGGGAATTGAGGTTAAATCAACACAGCTATGTAACTTTCCTTCTAGCAAAGGGAGTCGAACTAAAATGTAAAGGTGAGTTTTGTTGCATTTTACAGCTGATTACTGTTCTCTACTCCTGAATTTTGAAAAAAGTTGACATCAGCCCTGAAAGAGTTAAAACAGGGATCAAAAAAATTAGGTAAATGTTTAGTTTAACAAATTAGAAATGTGTAAATGTTTATGCAAAATTCTAAATTTAAAGTCAATTTACATGTTTTGCATGTTTATTTTTCAGTGTGTTTCTGAATATTATAATTTAAGCACAGGAAAGCTTCTTATTCAATATTTTAGCTTGTGTACCTGGTTAGAGCTTATATGTTGAGAGGAGGGGTTTCAAATTTGCAGCAAGCATTCTCCTTTAGTTATTAGGATGCCTTTCTCTTTTTCCCATTCTTACTCTCTCTCTCGCACAGTGGCTCACTTATTCAATCCATGCCAAAGGCAGCAGCAAAGCAAGCACAAAGGAGCCGAATATAACTCGCTTTCAAACCACTTGCAGATTCTGTTGGTTTCTGTTTGTTTATTATTTCTATCAAACTAGAAAATACCTATTTATGCAACACTGAGTATAGTAGTTTTTAGTTTAAACACATGCACTCATTTTCCATTAGAGCAAATCCCTTAGAACTAAGTGGCATATATAAGGTAGAGCTACACTTGATAAGTATTTATCATCACCTCAAAGCTAATATACAGGGACAAAGAATGTGTAGACCACAAACCAGAGATCTGATTGCTTAATATGTGAATAAAAAGACACATTTTCATAAATGGGAAAAACTACAGAAAAGTTTGGGAGCCACAAATAAGAAAGAACCAAGAAGCTAAAAAAATTTGTGAAAGAAAACAACTTGCTTAAAAGGCCAAAATGCTGCTCTTAAAAACACAATACAAATATCTTTTTAAGTAAGTAGAATGTTAAGCTTTTGAATGCAGCCTCTATAAAACAAAATTACTTAAACATAGGCTCCTGGACGCTTACAGTTTGAGAAGCGCAACCTTGTCCCAACTCATTCAGGAATAAAAACCGAGGGAAAGCACACAAACACTTCAACATACAGCTCTGAGCACCACCAACCTACTTGAATGCAAATAAACCAGCCCAGCTGCAAGCAGTGTTATAATTAGAAAGGGAGCAAGAGCTCACTGACCTCAACAACTGCTATATAAGAAGATAAACACCACCTATTGTACTCAGAATACTGTGTCCTGAATCCAGGAAACTTCTGACACTTATTTTTTTATTGTGCCCATACTAAATTCACCAGTATTTTATTCATAAAATAGCAGCTGACCAAAATTGAGGTTAAAATGATACAAAAATTATACAACTTGCCTGGGAGTTGATTATTACTAACAAATGTCAGATATGAATTCTCTGACAAAAGAAAAATCCCAAAACAAGTGATAGATCAACTCTAATGGTCAAAATAAAAACATAAATACTAACAAAATAGAATCCTAACATAACCTTCACTTAATAATGGATCCTTCTGGACAAGTCCATCTGGTTTGGACTGAAACCTATTGTGAAAATGAGTCAACAATTGTGGAGCATGAAGAGTATCTGTCATGATCAGGCTTCATTTTGTAGACTTTTAACAAATTCTCCTTGACATCAATAAATTACTTAGATCTTGCTCCAGGATTTTTAGATGTCAAGGAGTCTTGTAGTCATATTTATTTTTGTGCCCAATACTCTTAATATTTATGATTTGTAACTTTCTCGTATGATGCATTTTTGATTTCCTTGTGGGAGCTACCCTTTGTTTACGGCTGTTATACTGTTAATAGGCAAGATCAACAGGTAGGTCACATTGTGCACTTCCTACCTGTCCTTGATTGGATTCTACTCATACCAAAAATATTCTGTTCCTTTGAAATATGTCTGGAAAATTAATTCTGGCTCTACCTATTGTTTACGATTTAAGAGTAACATTTTGGCTCTGGTTATATGTGTGATTATTAGTTTTCAACTTTTTATACCGTTACATTGAAAATTTTTAAATAACTGAAGAAGAACAAGCAAAAAATACAATTAGTGGGAACAGGGAAAATGGGATCAAGTTTTTGAGCACAATTTAAAAGCTCAGCAATAGTTCCAGTAATGATTAATAAACAAAAATTGTTGGCTGAAATTGATTTGGAATGGCAGGAAATTTTATTAGTACAGTTTTCTTGTAGACATTATACATCTCAAATTTCGTTAAAAGTTAAACTATGGGTCTTATTTATTGACAGCAATCTGATTGGAGAAGGGCTTTTGGAAATTGTTATGCCACATATCACTGTACTGATAGAGGCATTGCATGAAGAATTTTTTTTTTGTTATTTAATCACCTGTTCCCCAAATAACTTTAGGATTTCTATGGCTGCAACAGCATAATCCCATCAATAACTGGAGCAGTAAAGAAATAATTCAATGGAGCTCGTACCTTCAACAGCATTGCTTTAAACTTACAATACTGCCTCTTCTCAATTGTAATTGTGTAGATATTTTGCCAAGTGAATATCAGCATTACCATGATGAATAACTGCCCTTTAGATTAACTTCCTAGTGCTCAACTACTTCCCAAAGGAAAGGTGTATACACTATGCAAACATGAGAGTTAGGCAATGGAATCCTATATTCTGGAGAATCTTTAACATGGTTTTATCACTCCATCTAACAGTCCCATTGATGAGGGTTTCTTCTCTATCAAGAAAAAAGATGGGATTTTATGTCTTTGTGTTGATTACTTAGACTTATATAAAATAAAACTAATTATAAATATTCTACAGCTCTAGAATCTAATAATGCTATTGTAATGCATTTCTAATTCAACAAAAAAATTATATAAAAAAAATTACTAATAGTTTCATAAGTACTCACCCTAACAGAGTGGGTGCTACTGTTTCTCTGAAGTTTAGAATAATTTGCTACCACATGCCCGGCTTTTCCACAGTAGACGAAAGGTCACTCCTTTATCCTACACTGGTGTTCTCTCAGGCCTTCTATCATTTTGCCCAGTTCCATAGGCTCCAGAGACCTTTTGGATTCAACAGAACATTCCACAGGTCTTCTTGCCCAGCTACATGCTACCTTTCATTCAGTCTAATATCATGATCTTAATCACTGCATGCTTGTCCTTCTGCTTCAGTTTTAACAAACTCAGATTTGTCATGTCCCTTTCATGTGCTCAGGGGCACTCGGCAAAGTTGTCCGCTATCTCTACTCTGCATCTTGCTCAAGTCTCTAGCATTAGATACATTCATGCCCATTTTAGTTCATAATATAGCCTGTAAGGTATCCTTATATGCTGAAGATATTCTTTTGTTTTTAGGAAATACTTCTTTTGACATACGTCAAATATTTTAACATTATTTCAGACATTTAAATCCTTATCAGGATATAAAATTAATTGGAACAAATCTGCACTGCTACTAGTGCTGGGCGGTATACCGGTTCATACCGAAAACCGTTTTTAATTTTTTTTATGATATGGATTTTTCTTATGCCGCAACACCGGTTTAAATTGCCTAAACAACGTTCGGAACGTGGCGCAGCGGGAAACTGTTCAAGTGGGGACTTTTTTCATTGCTACACCGCTAAACACAGATTTGTTGCACTAGGGCTCTTTTTCACTGCTACACCACCAAATAGTGGGCGGTAGCATATGTATGCCGTGCGGTGAAAATGGACAGAGAGCATTCCGAAACTGAACTAAAAGTAAAGTTGAACATGATGAACAGAAGTACTTTTGCCGAAAAAAAGGAGTCACGTCCGTCGCCTGGAGATACTTTAGTTTTAAAAGGTCAGATGTGTAAATACTGTTTCTATACTACTGGATAATACTGCAAGCCAAGTTGTACTTGTTTTTGTACTTGCTAGTGTATGTTTTGCTTGTATTCATCCTGCGATGTGCTGGCGACTCATTCAGAGATGGGCGCAACTCTGAATGGATGGCATAATTAAACATGTATAACGAAGATATTCTTAAAGTTCTGAACACTCCGTCAGCTAAGTTAATAACTAGTTTTAATTTCACAGAGACGTTTATCGTGTGGTGAATGGTAATGTGGAGAAAGAAAAAGGAAAGATAGGAACTGGGGTTTTGGTAGAGAGCAGGAATATCATGAAGTGAATGGATTCTGAGCGGTGATTGCTGCAGGCGCCTGCTCTTAGTACGGAGGAAGTCAGTTTAAGAAGCGTAGTGATTAACGACTGGGTCGGGGAACACTTAACACAAAGTATTTGATGTGCTGCATTAACTTGTGACAGGGTTTGAGAAAATCTAGTAAATTAAACATTGATTTTAGGATGAAGTTTAGTTTACGACATTCTACTTTAATTATAAAATAAACTATAAGAATAAAGTGGAAATGTCGACTTTAATCTTGACATAGTCAACATGTCGAATTTATTCTCGACATATAGTTTGTTTTTTCTTCCGTGTCCATATTTTTTTTTCTTCACAGTGGCCCTAATGCGCTTCCATAGGGCTATACCACACACAGCATTATAAATGCAAGTTGCAGTTTTTATTATTTATGTATGTAGCTTAGCTTGAAGCACGGTCCATATTAATACAGTTTGCCTAAATGATGGTACAGTTGGTAAGATGTCATCACCAAGTTGCACTTGTTTTATTTTATTTTAATTTGGTGAATACTGTGTAATGCACCTGGGCTTGAAGCCTTGAAGTAATGGTGCAACTATCAGTAATACTATTATGTATTTTATTGTTATTATTTATTAGTTTAAATATTATGCAGTTTAATGATGGTAAAATTGTTTAAAAAGTCACTTTAACGTGTCAGTGAACAGAGATTGTTAACATTAACAGAAAGTGTAGTTGGTTTACAAAAAATATTTACTATTTATTCCTTTTCTAAGACGTGTTCAGTGCAATCCAACTTTTGACAAACACCTCTGGATATTTTACTAGTCTAAATGCCTCTTTGGATGGTTGAAAATATGTTGTCAAAATCATAGTTTAAGCTTTTGCAAAATTTGTTCAATTAAAGGTTCTATATTTTGACTGCATCTGTCATGCAATGTGATTCCTTCTCTTTAGTGCCACCCCCTTGAAAACTATCACTTTATGGGGCCATGCAAACCTGGATTAATACTTGTGTGCACATTAAAATGTCTTTTTGTACGATGTACAATTCTCATAACAGTCTAATAGGTTATTCTTAGCCAGTCTACTGCAATAATTGCAGTGGAAAATGTGGTTAACATCCACTCATGCATGGGGAAAAAAATACTGTCTAATACCGTGAAACCGGCAGAATTTAGAAAAATACCGTGATATAGAATTTTGGTCATACCGCCCACCTCTAACTGCTACCTATAAACCGGGCTTCTCAGTCTCTCTCTTTTCCTTCCTTTATTTCTGTTGTTAACTCTTTAAAATATGTACAGATTAGCTTTTCACCTTCCATTACTGATAGTGTGCTGTCAAATTTTCACACATTGTTTAATGAGGTAAAACAGTCAATGTTATCCTTGAATAACCTTTCTACCTCCTTTCAGTATTGTTTGGCAATCATTCAAATTTTTATTGTACCTCATTTAAATTTTGTTAGTTTAATGCTTCCCTTTCCCGCAAATCCTTCCTTGTGGTATCATATCAGATCACCCAGTAGTTCTTTTTTTATGGAGTTCTAAAAGACCTGCTAACAAGTACTCTGTTTCAATTCAAGCCAATTGGACCGAGGCAAGTCTCTTCCTGATTTTGAACTGTACCATTGAACATGTGTCCTACATTCGATCTACCTATGGTTAAATTTTTCACTTTCCCCTCCATCCTTGCTATGTATAGAAAAACAAAAAACTTGTCATCCTCTTTGTATCATCCATCCATCCATTTTCCAACCCGCTGAATCCGAACACAGGGTCACGGGGGTCTGCTGGAGCCAATCCCAGCCAACACAGAGCACAAGGCAGGAACCAATCCCAGGCAGGGTGCCAACCCACCGCAGAGTTACAATTTACAAGGTTTAAAACAAAAACTGTAAATGAATAAGGTATTCTTATAAATTATGTTCTACGTGTTTGGCACAGAGTGAATAAGCACCTTCGCCCCATTATGCATTTGCACTCCCTTACACCACTGTTTCAACACAGCTCTCCATCTCCAATTCAACTTGAGCTTCACAAGGTATCCACACACTCTGTGATTTATTTGATGGAACCAGGGTTACCTATTTTTAGATTCTCAAGGGCAAATATATGAACTCTTTGTCTTCAGTAATTTTTTATTTACAAGTTAAATCTGTTCTCAGGATGTGTGAAATAAAGTTTCTCTGCCCCTGTCCCCAACCATCGATTATTTCATTATTTGTGTCTTGTCTCCATTTTACACAGCACACATTTCATCTTTGTATGCATGCCTTGATAATTCCATAATTACAACTATCCTAGTTACTCAGAAATGAATCACTGAACTATCTCTGTCAAGTCTACTGAATTGGGACACAATTTTTAAAAACATAAAAATTCCGTCAGAAATTCTAATCATCAACGCATCCAGTATAAAGGCATTCATGCAGTTTTTCATCATCCTAGAAGCGTTTTCTGATAGGTTTAGCTCCCAATCCACTCTGTCATCAGTGTTCCCTTAATGCGCTAGGCACTTTTCTCCACCTGTTCTTGGAATGTCCCATTACTGTAGTTCTTTGGGCTTCAATTGCTCTCTCACTCTCCTCTATTTTATTTGTCTCTATTCCTTGATCTCCTATTGCTCTACTTTTAGATTTCTTTACTATTTCTCTCTCTTCATCAACAATGCATTATTTGTATTATTTCAATAGCTACAATAGCAGCTCTTCCGATGGAAGAACCCTTTGTTACTTGTCTTGATACCCTCTTTTTACAACCCTGTCCTATTAGAACTGTCAGCCGCACAGATCAAGGGTGTATCAGTTCATACCACTACCAACTGGAAAGACACTTTTTCCATTATTTAGTCATGGATGACAGTGAGCCCATGATCCAACTTAAACTGTAAACTTCAGTTTTATCTTGCTCAGTCAGATGTGTGGGTCACTGGGCATTTTCAGTGATCTGCGGGTTTCATTAATTTAAATTTTACAGTTTTCTTTTGTCTAGCGCTAGCATGGGGTAGGTTGGGTTGGATGCTGGTGCGATAGTTTCGAATTTATATATCTAAGCATTTTTACTTATCTTATCCTCATCCCCTTTTCTGAAATCGAATATGATCAAAAAATATTTTCTAACTAATTTATGTTTTTGTTTATATACTGTCAGACAATTTAAACTTCACACAGAGACTCTCTCTATATGTACAAAATGACACCCTGTTGATTTTTTTTCTGGCAGCTTTAATTTTCTCATTATATATTAACCAATAAAGAGCAAAACAAAACCACACTGTTGAGCACATGGGGAGGTTACACCTGTCTGTTACATGGGTGTCTTCTGCAACATCATTTGTACTTTTCAAAGAATTAGAGTGAAAGTGAATGCCAAAGCCTTTGTTTGCCAAAATCAACAACACTGCACACAACACTCTTTTACTAGTTTCCAGCTACACTTCCTTCTCTAAAATAATGCCAAACTCCTTGGATCTGTTTGTTTTTTTATGACGCACAAATGGAGCAACTAAAAGCACAAATTCATTGTCTGATGGTTTATGTACAAAACACCTTTATTCATTCTGACATTCACATTCTATAAAAACAGGACAATCATCATGAACACTACACATGCAGGGCTCCAGACTGCGACTTAAATGGACACAAGTGTGACCACAATAGGCTTTGGCAATTATGTAAACCATTTGAAATTCATGTTCCCATCATGTAAATCTCCTATTATGAAAATATCTGTACCCCTTGGAATTCAGTTGCTCACAGATCTCCTCACATCAATTGACTCAGGACCCTTCTCCCTCGAAATACTAACCCTTCCCAGGTCCGTCCCTGCCCCACTGAACTCCGTCCGCACCCCATCCCACATCCCACAGCGAGGGTTTCTTGCACTTTGCATGTGGTTTCTCCTTTGATTTAACGCATGGTTAGAGCAGGATATTAGCACTGATGCACTAATTCAATTCGATTCTGATTCACAATGTCCCAATACAATATCGATTTTATGTAGACTGAATTAGCGTGCACTGATATATTTGAAGTGATGACTTTTTTAGAAATTAGTTAACCATGCACAGATAACATTAATATATGTGACAAATTTCAGGAACACTTTATTTGAAGGGTGTTTACATAGTGACTTCATAATATGCAGCAGGAACAATAATATTGAACGCATCAACGTAAATACTTTTATAATGGGGCTATTGACACAAAATTTTCATCAATGGTTGGTAACAACCCAAGGTCAACCCAACAACCCAAGGCCATATATTAAGTTATTTGTAATAAAGTGGAATGATACAGGGAATAAATATAGAACACGCTTAGTGAAATTTAATAAATACTTAGTAGAATAGCCTTTGTTGACAGCTTCAAGACGCCTCTTGTATGGAGAAACTAGTCGCATGCATTGCTCAGGTTTGATTTTGGCCCATTCTTCCACACAAGCTGTCTTCAAATCTGGAAGGTTCTGGGGGCCTCTTCTATGAACTCTGATCTTCAGTTCTTTCCATAGATTTTCAATTGGATTCAAGTTGGGTGATTGACTGGGCCATACTAGCAGTTTTATTTTCTTTCTCTGAAACCAATTGAGAGTTTCCCTGGTTTTGTGCTTGGGATCATTGTCCTGCCGGAATGTCCACCCTCATTTCATCTTCAGCATCCTGGTAGATGACAGCAGATTATTATCAAGAATGTCCCAGTACATTTCTCTATTCATCCTTCCTTCAATTATATCAAGTCTGCCAGAACCATGTTGAAAAACAGCTCCACACCATTATGTTCCCACCTCCAAACTTCACTTTTGGTATGGTGTTTTTGGGTTGATGTGCAGCGCCATTTCTCCTCCATGCTTCAACAGGCTTGTTCTTCAGCAGTGGAGTCTTGTGCAGTGAGCGTGCACAGAGGCCATGGCTGTTGAGTGCATTGCTTATTGTTTTCTTTGTAACAGCTGTACCTGCTAATTATAGGTCTTTCTGAAGTTCTCCGTGAGTGGTCCTTGGCTCTTGGACAACTCTTCTGATTATCCTTTTGACTCCTCGGTCAGAAACCTTGCAAGGAGAACCTGGTCATGGCCGGTTTATGGTGAAATAATTTTCTTTTCCAATTCTAGACTATGGCCCCAACAGTGCTCACTAGAACATTCAGAAGTTTAGTAATACATCTGTAACCAATGTCATCAGTATGTTTTGCAACAATAAGGTTACAAAGGTCTTGAGAGAGCTCTTTCCTTTTACCCATCATGAGATGATTGTTGTGTGACACCTTGGTAATGAGAAACCTTTATATACACCATCAATTAGGACTAAACCAGCGGATATTAATTTGCACTGGTAGGGGGCAGGATTGCGTTCTAAACACTGCCAGATTTCAGCTGGTTTCTTGGCTTTCCATGCCTTTTTACACCTCCTTTTCTTCATGTGTTCAATACTTTTTCCCAGTGTCATTCCACTTTGTTACACATAACTTACATTATGGACTTATTTTTTGATTTATCTGTATGTGTGGATTACTTTTGTACATCTGGTGAAAATTTCATGTCAATACCCCTATTAAAAATATATTTACTGAAAAAAAATGGTGAAGCATTCAATACTTATCTTCCCCGTTTTATGCATAAGGTGAATGACATTTAAGAAGAAATACTTGATTAGTAATGAACAGTTAACATCAGTGCTTGGATGACTTGGAACAAAATATCATTGCTATTTAGAAAAAAGCGCTGTACTCAAAATTCACCATAATTTAACTAACATACCGTATGTATGAGTCCACACATATTATAGCAGCTCCTTATTTTAATACAATGCAATGACATCTACTTTGTAAAACACATGTATCATCTTGCGAATATTATAAAATAATCAAATATTGCTTCTTAATAAATAAATGTTATTCAATAACCTATTCATGTGTTATGAATCTCTATACTGAAACCCTTCAAGTAAACCGTTAGCCAAATTTATTCCCCTGTTAGACATTTAAAGTAAGCTTGATTTAGTCAAAATTAAGGCTATATACAGGTGCTGGTCATAAAATTAGAATATCATGACAAAGTTGATTTATTTCAGTAATTCCATTCAAAAAGTGAAACTTGTATATTAGATTCATTCATTACACACAGACTGATGTTTAATCAAATGTTCATTTCTTTTAATTTTGATGATTATAACCGACAACTAATGAAAGTCCCAAATTCAGTATCTCAGAAAATTAGAATATTGTGAAAAGGTTCAATATTGAAGACACCTGGTGCCACACTCTAATCAGCTAATTAACTCAAAACACCTGCAAAAGCCTTTAAATGGTCTCTCAGTCGAGTTCTGTAGGCTACACAATCATGGGGAAGACTGCTGACTTGACAGTTGTCCAAAAGACGACCATTGACACCTTGCACAAGGAGGGCAAGACACAAAGGGTCATTGCTAAAGAGGCTGGCTGTTCACAGAGCTCTGTGTCCAAGCACATTAATAAAGAGGCGAAGGGAAGGACAAGATGTGGTAGAAAAAAAGTGTATAAGCAATAGGGATAACCGCACCCTGGAGAGGATTGTGAAACAAAACCCATTCAAAAATGTGGGGGAGATTCACAAAGAGTGGACTGCAGCTGGAGTCAGTGCTTCAAGAACCACCACGCACAGACGTATGCAAGACATGGGTTTCAGCTGTCGCATTCCTTGTGTCAAGCCACTCTTGAACAAGAGACAGCGTCAGAAGCGTCTCGCCTGCTCTGCTCTCCAATAAATGAAAGTTATCGCAAATATACCAATAACCCAATTGTGCTTTACTCACTCAGAATATGGAACCAAATTAGAAAGCATTTTAAGATGGAAAATCTTTTATCAGTGGCACCTCTGCAAGAGAACCACCTCTTTCAACCTTCGCAAGTATATCCAGTTTTTAATACCTGGAAAAGTTTTGGGAATAAAATGCTCAGAGATCTTTATATAGACAACATTTTTACATCTTTTGAACAATTACGTTCAAAATTCAACCTCCCAGCTACACATTTCTTTTACTATCTTCAAATTAGAAATTTTGTTAAACAGAAATTGCCCCATTTCCCCCACCTTGCACCCTCCACATTGCTGGAAAAAATACTGCTCAATTTCGAGGAAATAAACACTATTTCCGCAATATATAAAATCTTATTAGAGTCCCTACCTTTCAAAGATCCAAGAGGACATTGGGAAGAAGATCTCTTAATCAATATATCAGAAAAGGAGTGGAAGGTAGCAAAGCAGAGAATTCACTTGAGTTCTATATGTGCAAAGCATAGAATTATTCAACTAAAAATTATATATCGAGCTCATCTGTCTCGCTTAAAACTGTCCAAAATGTTTCCAGGGCAGGATCCAACCTGCGAACGCTGCAACCAAGCTCCTGCCTCACTGGGTCACATGTTCTGGGCCTGCACCAAACTAACATCTATTTGGACAAAAATTTTTAAGTGCCTTTCAGACAGCCTTGGTATCACAATCCCTCCTAACCCATTAACAGCTGGGTTCGGTGTTCTTCCAGATGGACTTGAATTGGAGAAGGACAAGCAAATGGTGATTGCATTCACTACACTTTTGGCACGCAGACTTATTTTGTTAAATTGGAAGAATCCTAATTCTCCTCTTATAAGTCAGTGGGAAACCGATGTTTTATATTATTTGAAATTGGAAAAAATCAAATTCTCAGTTAGAGGATCTGTACAAAATTTTTTCAAAACCTGGCAGGATTTAATCAATATTATTTTAGAATAAGAGAAATAAACTATTATTGCATTTAACTCCCTTCTCCATCTCTTATTTACATATATATTTACTTCTCCCTTTCTTTTGTTTAATGTTGCCTTATTAAAAAGCCTTAAGCAATTTTCCTTTAGCTAAGCTCTCCTTCTCAGGGGTGGGGTTTGATTTGTCTTCAATTTTGTTGGGTTATAAATTGATCTGTTTGTATGGAATGATTACAATGAAAATTAATAAAATAAAAAAAAATATAAACAGATAATACACCCACCCTAATCAAAATATGGTGATAGATAGATAGATAGATAGATAGATAGATAGATAGATAGATAGATAGATAGATAGATAGATAGATAGATAGATAGATAGATAGATAGATAGATAGATGACACTTTAATGACACTTGCCTAACTCATTTCAGAAACATTCTAAAGGGGAGGACTAAACAAAGCTCCTTGGACAGGTTTCTATTGAAACGCCCTGTGAATGAAAGTGACGAAAGCATGGCAAAAAAGAAAAAAACTACTGAAGAAGAAAATTAAGTTAAGCAAAGTGAAGTGAAAGAAAAAAACACTACAATACGCTAATTGGCTTTGCCAACATCTATTTATTTCTTGAGATTCTCTTTTATGTATTAGGTTTTATTTTGTTTGTATACAATATTTGTTCATTATAAATACATTTTTCTTATGTTGGAAAAAAAAAAAAAAAAAAAAAAAAAAGAAGCGTCTCGCCTGGGCTAAAGACAAAAAGGACTGGACTGCTGCTGAGTGGTCCAAAGTTATGTTGTCTGATGAAAGTAAATTTTGCATTTCCTTTGGAAATCAAGGTCCCAGAGTCTGGAGGAAGAGAGGAGAGGCACAGAATCCATGTTGCTTGAGGTCCAGTGTAAAGTTTCCACAGTCAGTGATGGTTTGGGGTGCCATGTCATCTGCTGGTGTTGGTCCATTGTGTTTTCTGAGGTCCAAGGTCAACACAGCCGTCTACCAGGAAGTTTTAGAGCACTTCATGCTTCCTGCTGCTGACGAACTTTATGGAGATGCAGATTTCATTTTCCAACAGGACCTGGCACCTGCACACAGTGCCAAAGCTATCAGTACCTGCTTTAAGGACCATGGTATCCCTGTTCTTGATTGGCCAGCAAACTCGCCTGACCTTAACCCCATAGAAAATCTATGGGATATTGTGAAGAGGAAGATGCAATATGCCAGACCCAACAATTCAGAAGAGCTGAAGGCCACTATCAGAGCAACATGGGCTCTCATAACACCTGAGCAGTGCCACAGACTGATCGACTCCACTCCATGCCACGCCGCACTGCTGCAGTAATCCAGGCCAAAGGAGCCCCAACTAAATATTGAGTGCTGTACATGCTCATACTTTTCATGTTCATACCTTTCAGTTGGCCAACATTTCTAAAAATTTCTAAAAATCCTTTTTTTGCATTGGTCTTAATTGATATTCTAATTTTCCAAGATACTGAATTTGGGACTTTCATTAGTTGTCAGTTATAATCATCAACATTAAAAGAAATAAACATTTGAAATACATCAGTCTGTGTATAATGAATGAATCTAATACACAAGTTTCACTTTTTGAATGGAATTACTGAAATAAATCAACTTTGTCATGATATTCTAATTTTATGACCAGCACCTGTAATTGTGTCTTTGTATAATTCTTCAGTTGCTCACTTATGGCAGTCACAATCAGTCTCGAAAATGTGTCCTCACAATCCTCAGACAAACAGCAAACATTTTACAACAAGGATCTGGAACCGATTCTTGTTGACAGCAGCACTGAAAGAATGGAACATTCAAGAAAAAGAACCAACCATTGTGACCGATAACTCTGCTATTATGGAGCTACTTCAAGTCAGCTACTTTATACACACACTAACTTTTATATCACATGCTGCTCCAAAAATTCCAACAATTGCCCGCTTGCTTTGATGGAGGCGCGCTGCAAATTTTTTCCATAGTAACCACAGAGCTAGCCACATGCTTAAAGAGAAGCAACGTTTATTGGACTTGCAAACACATATTTGTGATTACTGCCGTCATGCGATGGAACAGCACATTGGAAATGCTAGAATGGTTTTTGGAACAACAGCGTGTCATTTCAGCAGTTTTGCATATAGACAGCTAGGTTGCCAATGGTGTGACTGGCATACAGCATGCTTCTTGCAACACATCTGCCACAGGTGCCTACATGTTTTTAATGTCTGATTGTCACATAGGAATCTGCTGTCCTGGATGTTCAGCTGTCCACACATCTGATTTAAATGATGGAAGAGATGCACTACAAATATTTTTGCAAGCCTTCCTTGCACTTTGAAGGTCGGTTCAATCAAATTAAGACATTTGTTCATCATTCTGATACAAAGGTAACCAGCCTCTCGTGAAAATTCATCATTTTGGATATACAGCTCTGTGTCAGCCTCACTGCATAGTTACAAAAAATTCTGAGCACATCCTGAATAGGGGGTGGAGGGGTGGGCGAGTCACTGCTTCTGATGTCATTTTTGCCTTGCGACTCTCATAACCAGCATGGAAAATGTCAGGTATTAACTATGGGTTAATTACTGCTCACACACCCATTAGTCAGCAAAATACTGAAATTGTGCAGCAATTCTGTGCAAAAGAAAACAATAGCATTAAGTGTAAAGCAAATTGAGGACAAGGAGAACAATTCTACTACTGCTTCAATATCAGTTACATACAAAAGAAATCATATTTACAAAAAGCCCTATGACAAAAACAAATTGAAAAAAAAAACTTTTCAGATTCTGGAAGAACTTTTTCTACAGATTAAATATGGATTATATTCCACAAAGCAGTAATGACTGCAGGGAAGGACAGTGTCACAACCAAGTCAGAATATACCATGCTGATGCATAAAGCATCAACAAATCTCATAAGAAACTGATCCTTTGTTTCAAGAAAGAAGTAATTTTAGAATTGAAAAGGTGAGAAAGCATGGTAACCTTAGACTGTTTACTATAAAAGTTAGCCTGAAGCTCTAACAAATGCTGATATAGTGTTAAGTCATTTCATGAAGTGTACAACCTAGAAACAAAAATGTACACTGAGGTAGCAGGTAGTTCTTTTTAACTGGTAAAGTCTGGTACCACTGAGAAAATAAAATATTTAACAGTTCACTGATCACATGCAATGGCTTGAATGTTCTAATAATGCCCCTGTCGTATATTTTCAAGGGTTCAGCCTTAGGAAATGGACAATAACCTTTCAAAATCTCATCTTTCTACTGTAAATGTGCAAAACACTGAAATTACAAAGTTAGATGTGTAGAAAATATCCATCCATCCATTTTCCATCCCGTTGAATCTGAACACAGGGTCACGGGGGTCTGCTGGAGCCAATCCCAGCCAACACAGGGCGCAAGGCAGGAACCAATCCCAGGCAGGGCGCCAACCCACCGCAGTGTAGAAAATATAAATAATAATAATATGAATATGAAGAGCACACTGCACATGTGCGAGTGACATGAGTGTCACTTTAGGATTCCAAGAGTCACTTTCGGTTTAACTGACCATTTCAATTTTACTGCAGAAAGACAACGCATTTGGTAAAAGAAGAAAAAATAAAAATATGTGTGCTGAACTTATGTCCTGCACGTATCTGTGTTGGGTTTGGGCGGCAAAAGCGCCCTCTGCAGGCCACAATATCCTTAAAGAAAACCTGCTTTACAGATATCTAGACATCAGAGTGGGCTGAAGGTTTGCCTTTAAACAGGACACAAAGCAAAAACAACAGAGGAGTGGCTTAGGATCAACTCTGGGATGATTGTCATATCAAAGCTAAGAAGACTGCAGGCTGTAATTGGTGCCTAAGGGGCTTCAACAAAGTACTGAGTAAAGGCTCTGAATACTTGTATCAATGGAATATTTCAGTTTATATATTTTTTTTTTAAGAATTTGCAAAAATTCTAAAATCCTCTTTTCATTTTGTAATTTTGGGGTGTTGGTTGATGAGGGGAAACATGATTTTAAATAATTTTAGCATAAGAATGCAACACAAAATGTGTAAAAGTTGAAGAGGTCTTAATTCTTTCTGATGACACAAAAATGACAACCTGGTTAAGTCTGTAGATGATACCAAAATGAGTGGAATGGCAGATAGTATAAAATAAAGTAAATATATAAAATATTATATACAGTGTAGGACATGAAAATGTTCCATTTGAAAACACAATGGGAAGTTTGAAACTTTAAAAGTACATCATATGAGAAGGACCTGGAAGTTGTAGAGAAATCATTATCTACAGTATATCCAGACAGACATTCATTGAGAAGGCTAACAGTATGTTATCGAAGGTTATATAGCCTGAGGCACTGAGCGCAAGTCAAGGGATGTTATATTTAAGTTATGTAATGCACTAACTACTGAGGCCTTATCCTTTGTACTATGTAGAGTTTTGGTCTCCATTTCACAAAAAAGACATAGAAGCACTATAAAAAGTTCAGTGAAGAGCATCTAGACCAATTACAGGACTGAGGGGTACAAGAAATAAGGAGAGATTGAAGGAGTTGAACCTTTTTAGTTTAAGTAAACAGATTAAGAGGTGACATGACTGTAGTACTTAAGGGGTATTAACACAGTTAATCCCAGGTATTATTTTTAAAATAAATTCTACAACAAGAACACATGGACACAGATGTAAATTTCTTAAATCAAAACTTATTTTTGAATTATTAACAAGGACTTGGGCTGAAAGTCCTGTTCCAATTAAAATTGTTCTAATATGTTGAATGTATTGCAAAGCTTGTTAAGTTTTCCCTTACTGTAGCTCCAGACCAAGAGTTGAAAGTACTAGAGCTGCTGCTAAATTTGTAAAGGGCAATCATTTAAAAAAGTGCTGCTGACAAAGAATAACATGTCTGCTTACAGGTAGTCATGGTTAAATACATTGATAATAGGTTATGAATGAGTTAATTTAGCTAGCTTAACAGGCTGGCTAGTGTTAGCTACAGTAAGCCATTATGTAAACATGGCTGGCAATGATAAACACGATGATGATATTAAGCATATCATTAAAGAGTGTCATTAAAAAAACCATTATACTGCTGATGTAAAAAAAGTTCCTCTCTTTAATATGTTTCTTAGTCTTGTACAGAAAAAAAAACTTCTATATTTAAATCTGGACTGTTCACACTTATATGAAGTATGAGTTATTTCAATTGGAGCAATATATTACTTATTCCTTCACATTTTTTTCTATTTGAATTGAAATTAAAACAATACACTGCATAAATCTTTATTTATTATTTTGATTAAAAATATATATATGTGCATTTTATCTTATTTTCCAAACCATCCCTAATTGTTTATAAAATTCTCCTCTATTTCACACAGAGAGGATAAAAATTGCCTCTTAAAAATGATTTCCCACACTGGTAAGAGACAATGCCTTATGAAAGAGGGACACTCAATTAAGGGTGGTTCTTGTCTTTCACCTTAGGCTACACCTCCATGACCCTGAACTGGATTGAGTGGGTTTGATATTAAATGGACTTTACAGTGATTTTTCACTTCTTTTTTAAAAAAGACAATGTAACAATTTAATGTTGATCACATTTTTTGAAAAAAATATTTTAAGGCTGATAATAAATCATATATGTAATTTAAAAAATGTGTAAATTATTAAACAGCTTAAAACTAGTCCCAGGAATTTTGCAGAGACTTTGCTCCTAGGATACTTGGCAGTGCAGTGACTTTTGGCTGAGCCTACAAATTAGTTGCTATTAATAACCAAACTTCCCATTTCAATTAGATGGTTAAGCCTTTCTCTCTTTTTGCATCTTTGGAAATCATCAATATAATAGTATCCACATCATTAAGAATTGTTTTAAAAAGCTAATTGTATTTGGTTCACATTATGTCACTTAATCCGTCATTATTCAGAGCTTGTTATTTTTTTTTTCTTATTCAACACCAATTAACACTGAAATTCAAATACATTTTGAAACTGTGATTGGTAACCTGCTTTTATAACACCTCTTCATATCCATCATAAACTGCGTGTTTTAAAAAAATACTTAAACAATAAGAGAAGAAAGAGATTTGAAGGACTAATGATAATAATCTACTTGCATTCAGAAAACTTTTTCAGGAAAGTTAAATATAAACTGGTACAAATTTAAAACAGAAAGAGAATAACAACAGGTCACCTCATTAAAACACTTCTCCATTAACAGAAAAGGTTGGCTTCAAATTCAATAATTGGCTAGATAAAAAAAAAACTCTGCACCCACCATGGTTCCTTACCTAACTGAAGCGAAGGACTGCTGTTCAGTTGTTCTGGGGAAATAATGTACTGCACTATTTTCCAGGAACAATTACTCATCTTTAAGTGTTCTACTTGTCAACACAATGAAAACTAAAATGAGAATGTACATATTGTTCTAATTCTTATACCACTGACTTTCTACAATGATATGAGATTTTTTTTATCTTGTTTATGCAGTAAATCTGTTTATATTTTTTGAAAGTCTCCTACTTTTAGTTAACCTATTCATCTGCTTTTACTTTAAAAGGAAATAAAAATTCGGATCCATGTGAATACTATATGCAGTAGAAGATCAAAATAATACCTTGACATTAAAATGGGAGTCCTCATACACAAGGAGCTCATTTATAGCCATAATTTATCTTATGAGTAGCAGATTTTCTTAAAGAAAAACCTATAGCCAATGCCCTCTAAGAAAAAGCTTATTTTGCAATGTAAGAAATCCCATTCACCTTACAATGCAAAACTACAGCTGTGATCTTAATGAAATGTGTTCTGGTTTCATTGTGAGTATATCTTTTCTATTTTCTTCACATTACTTGGACTCTTATAGTTGATTTGTATCTACTATGAAGGCTAGTGTATTACATAACAATAGATTCAGTTATAACAGCATCTTCTCTGCAGATTCTTTTGTCTATGTACAAAGCAGTGCTTGCTTCTTATCACCCCGATCAAAACTAATTTGATAACTACCTAAATTAAAAACTAATTCTTACGATTGTGAAGTCTATTATTATACATGTATGAAATTCAGAGTGCTACCCTGTTTTAAACACATTGTTGTAAACACTTGTATTATTGGCCCTTCATTAGGATTTCCAGATTTATCAATGGCCAACTTGCTATTTTAAACACTTACATAAAAACTTGAAAACTGCAGCACTAAGGATGCTTGAGTTAACTATCTTCTACTCCCAAAGTCTCCAACACATTCCACAGAACTAGGCAGACTGATGAGGGGTTTATTATTCATTAAAAGAAGTGTTGCTTGATGCAAACTCCCACATTTTTTCTGAAAACTGATGTAAATCTCTCCAAGTAGGGTGTGGAAATAGGCTGTCATTTTTTGTACTGAAGCAATGATAAAAAAATGGCTTTGTCTGGCAAAACTGGCCTTAACCTCTAAACAAAAAAAAAAAATCGAATGAATTTTATGAATTGATTTCTTAATATTCGGGGAAATGGCTACAGCCTGTACCAGCAAGAATGGTCCATGAACAGCAACCCCTCTTAAATAGGATTCAACTCCAATGCAAATGGGCATTCATGGGTGCACCAGAGAGCCTACCACCATTCCACTGTATGAGGTGTGAAAACAAAAACCAATAGAATAAACCCATTCAAAAATATGGTTGAAGAATCAAACACTGACATGGCAGTGCTACTATACTATACCAAACAACAAATAGATAAAATGTTAAAATTAAAAACAACTTCAGGTATTACGCAACTCAAAATGATGGACAGATAGATAGATAGATAGATAGATAGATAGATAGATAGATAGATAGATAGATAGATAGATAGATAGATAGATAGATAGATA
The DNA here is from genome assembly GCF_900747795.2 of Erpetoichthys calabaricus. Classification (NCBI taxonomy): domain Eukaryota; kingdom Metazoa; phylum Chordata; class Cladistia; order Polypteriformes; family Polypteridae; genus Erpetoichthys; species Erpetoichthys calabaricus. The sequence continues at coordinate 23,605,819 of NC_041394.2, read as the reverse complement.
GATAGATAGATAGATAGATAGATAGATAGATAGATAGAATTTCAATAACATTTATTGCAATATAAAAACTATACATCTAATACATTAAGCCTTCCACCTGTCCTATTGCTAGTGCAAAAATATCAGGAAAGCGGGCTCCAGAAATTTACACATTAATTTCAAGACTAACAACCATTTTATTAAATAACAACAGATATAAAAAAAAACTAAAACAATATATTACTAGATGATCCCCACGACCCTGTTCAGGACTAAAATGACTGACTGACTGACAGACTGAATAAGTACTCAAGCATGCATATATACCTGCCACAGACTGAGGCAAAGCAGATAGCTGCTCCATAATCCATAGAATGAAAATATCCTCCAACCCTCAGGGTTAACACATTTTCACTTAGAGGAATACTGCTCCTTTTCTTTGTATTTATTAATAAACACATTAATGGTTTAATATTATATTATTGTACTGTAAATGTTTTGGAAAAATAAAATTTACCATCATACCAATAATATTACTGCTGAATGTATATTAAAAGAACATATTTGTGTATTAAAAGAACATATTTACAGTGGGTATATAACACATTCAACTAACAGGTTGAAATAACTTTCATTATTTTTTGTTTTAACTGTTTTTACTCATCTTGGGCAACTGATCCAGGCAGAAACTCAAGAAAAACTAAAAACAAACTTTTATAGATCTCTATCGAAAATCATTTAAAGGCAATTAATTTCATAAATAATAACACAAAACAATACACCTAAGTAGGTGCTTTCCATTAGATGCTGCATATTATTTGAACTGAATCCCCTTGTGCTTGGTGCTTCATATAAATTTAGGCTTATCATAAAAGTCTCCAAGTTACCTAAAACAGTCATTAGTAACACTACAGTATTTGATTAAGCTCCAGAGACAAGCAAATCTACTATAGGTTACCAAAAAGCAACAATTAATAGGACTGACAACATGACAAAAGCAGCGAATAGTCCCCATAGAGTTGGTTATAACAATAAACTTTAAAATATGGCATAAATATACAGTAAATCTGTCAATTTCAGAGTTTTTTCCAAAACAGATCGTATGTGCAAGAAGGGCACAAATCAGGGATACTGACAAAAGTCTAGACTATCTTCAAAGCACTTAGTGTCTGAAGGTAGCAATGGAGAAAGCTATGTACCACAGTTCCTAAAGTTAACTAATCTGTGGTTCACTGGAGAGTATCAGAGTATTCAACTGTTGAAAATAATAGCGTTAAAACTTTAAAACAGTTTGTCAAAAGTCATGATAAAGATGATTCTGTGTTGTGGTATGACCAAAGGTCATACTAGTACACATCATCTTGAGAACATCACCTCTACCAGGAAGCACAGTTGTGGCAGTCATATGTCCTATAACATTTTGGAATTCTCAAGTATTGACAAATCTTTCAGGAAAAACAGTTGCTTCCTGCAAGAGACCTGGGACTTGGGAGAAGATTCAGCTTTCTTAAAAGTTCCATCCATTTATCTATTCTGCTGAACCCACTATATTCGGAGTAGGACTGCATACAGTAAGAAGAAACCGGAATACCCAGAAGAAACTCACATGGACACAAGAAATCCTGGTCTCCTTGTTGCAAGGCAGGAGCACTACTACCTCACCACTGCACCACCCACTTACTTGAAAGATGATTAAATAAATCACACAGGCAAAGCCAGTATGGAATGAGTTCAAAACTGAATGCAGAAGAATGGTATTGTCAAAACTCATGCTAAAAAAAATATTGTAGGAGTTTATTAATGTAGATATCTCTTTTTAACAAAAAGGTTTAACAAATGATGAATGAAGAAGGTGAATAATTATTATTATGGTTTACTATTAATATTTCTAACAACTTTAGAAAGATCTGTAGAATTTTATTTTTACTTTGGCTCTATGTTTTTTTTATGTTGATCAAGCTAAAACAAACATACAAATGCAGCAGTATTCAATATAGTAATCAATGTTTATCTTATGAATAAAGATTGATTATTCAATATTTCTATTTCGTATTAAAAGTACACAGATGCCAGAACATAGTTCAGTCAAAGAATGGATAATTTTGTCTAAAGTACGAAAAAAAACAGACATAAATAATAATTTAAAAAATGCCTGAGGGCATTGTAAGACATTTGCCTATCTACTTAGAGGCAGCCGTCAAAAAATAATAAACTAATTAAAAATCACAAATGCTAAAAAGAAAACTGGGAAAGGCAGATTTTCAGGCAGTCTTGAACTTCTCTCCACCAAGTAAAATGGCTCGACTAAGCATGTCGAAAAAGAAAGTATTTAGGATCTCTCAGCAAACCATTCCCTGACGGACGCTTGGCTCGCCTGCTCCCCAAGGGTGTCAGGTGCCCACAATCCCCCCTCCGAAGGAGTTCCCGAAGCATGCCCAGCTACCTTTTCTCATAAACTATTAGAGTGCACGACTCCGTTTTTTTTCCTAATGTAATTCAATGGGCGGCAGAACACAGATATCTAATTCACACTCTCACCCTCTTTCAGTGGGCAATGCCAATTTACACAAGCCGTCGTGGCGTCCCCTTACCTGTAGTAACTACAGTATCGCCGCGTTCTGCAGTCTTGTCTGTTCGTCAGGATTACAAAGTGTAGACAGCCAGCGTTCAGCATACAGGGTGAACAAAACTCATCGTTTCATAAAAGGAAATCGAGAACCCAATGATAACTTCAACGAAATGGCACTGCGGGCCCTTAGGCGACATCATAACCTCCCACTTAAAAAAAAAAAAAAGGCGACATTCACCCACAGTAAAAGCTGGCAAGTCGCCCGATATGATCCGCGCCAGCTCAAAGCTGCCTCCCGCCCAGACCAACCCTCTTGAGCTCTCCACCAATCCTTGCTTCTATGACTCAAAAGGGGCGGTGACGTCAAGGGTGCCGTGGCCAGTCTCGTGCGTCTACATGTGTTTGGGCGGGATTTGTTTGGAAGATACACGTGAGAGGGCTGAGGCAAAGCAGCGGAGACGCTTGTAAAACGTGACGTGTGTACTCAGGGGAGGAGTTGGGTCGGTCGCCATACCGCAAATGTCATTTAGGCGTCTGCTTTGCATTGGTCTGTGTCTTGTAACTGAGCACTTAAATAAATCCATCCATCCATCCATTGTCTCCCGCTTATCCGAGGTCGGGTCGCGGGGGCAGCAGCTTGAGCAGAGATGCCCAGACTTCCCTCTCCCCGGCCACTTCTTCTAGCTCTTCCGGGAGAATCCCAAGGCGTTCCCAGGCCAGTCGAGAGACATAGTCCCTCCAGCGTGTCCTGGGTCTACCCCGGGGCCTCCTTCCGGTTGGACGTGCCCGGAACACCTCACCAGGGAGGCGTCCAGGAGGCATCCTGATCAGATGCCCGAGCCACCTCATCTGACTCCTCTCGATGCGGAGGAGCAGCAGCTCTACTCTGAGCCCCTCCCAGATGACTGAGCTTCTCACCCTATCTTTAAGGGAAAGCCCAGACACCCTGCGGAGGAAACTCATTTCAGCCGCTTGTATTCGCGATCTCGTTCTTTCGGTCACTACCCATAGCTCATGACCATAGGTGAGGGTAGGAACATAGATCGACTGGTAAATTGAGAGCTTCGCCTTGCGGCTCAGCTCCTTTTTCACCACGACAGACCGATGCAACGCCCGCATTACTGCGGATGCCGCACCGATCCGCCTGTCGATCTCACGCTCCATTCTTCCCTCACTCGTGAACAAGACCCCGAGATACTTGAACTCCTCCACTTGGGGCAGGATCTCGCTACCAACCCTGAGAGGGCACTCCACCCTTTTCCGGTTGAGGACCATGGTCTCGGATTTGGAGGTGCTGATTCTCATCCCAGCCGCTTCACACTCGGCTGCGAACCGATCCAGAGAGAGCTGAAGATCACGGCCTGATGAAGCAAACAGGACAACATCATCTGCAAAAAGCAGTGACCCAATCCTGAGCCCACCAAACCGGACCCCCTCAACACCCCTGGCTGCGCCTAGAAATTCTGTCCATAAAAGTTATGAACAGAATCGGTGACAAAGGGCAGCCCTGGCGGAGTCCAACTCTCACTGGAAACGGGTTCGACTTACTGCCGGCAATGCGGACCAAGCTCTGACACTGATCGTACAGGGACTGAACAGCCCTTATCAGGGGGGCCGGTACCCCATACTCTCGGAAAAACTTAAATAAATAACCAAGCTAATTATTAGATTTAAACGAGGGTTGTATGAACGGATCTATCACTTAACTACTGTTGTTGGTACAAATGTATTTCATAACCTAGAATCAGAGATAATGTTTCTCGCTGATGGTTTAATTATTTAAGAGAGTTAAATAATTTCTTAGTTTGCAATAACGCTCTAGGCTGTGACAGTATTATTTGAATGAAGTTAAATCGTGAGTCTGAAAGGTGCCTACCTTTAATTATTTGGATGTATATTTAATATCTATATCTCACCTTTCATGACGAGAAAAACACAACCCAGCAGTATTATAGACCTTTGGCCCAACTAAACTGTTTTGAAGTACAGTACTTGGTTGGATTAGCCAGTACCAATCACAGTAACAATAAGTGCAAGTAGGGGATAATGCATACCAGAGCAGGTTCTGACACACATCTACACATTCACGCTGAACTAGTCAACCAGACAGCATACAGTGTTAGTAAAAAGTATTTACCCCCTTGGAAGTTTTCACATGTTTTGTTATACAACATTGGATAACACTTTAGATACTACAATGATCCATCTATTATTACGCATTAACTTATGTAACACAGCATTAACAAAGGCTTCTTTTGGTGTTAATGACACTTAACAAAGCATCATTGAAGTGGCTGTTCGTCTCTGTGCAGTGTGGCAGTTGATATCCTTTTAAAATTTGTTATGAATGTGAAGTTTTCACAAGTCTTATATTGAAGTATACCATATCAAGAGGTATATGTTTCACTTAAGCCACCTCTGACTGATCCAAAGTGAAGTTATTTCAGTGGGTCACATTGCACAGATGAGTAACCACTTTATTGATCCTTTGTGTTTTGAACACCAAACAACGCCTTTGTTAAGGTCTTGTTACATAAGAGTAAATGAGTAATAGATGCATTTTTGCATTACCTAAAGTGTTATCCAACAGTGAATTTTAGTGGATTTAATTTGGCTTTATGACTCTGCTCAACATTAAAACTCTTTAAAGTGAAACAGATCTGTGCAAAGTAATCTATATTAATTACAAAATATAAATCCCAACATAATTTCTTATACCCTTTAATAAGACACACCTAAATCATCACTGGCCCAGCCGATTGATTTTTGTTCAATGGTGGTTATCTCTTTTGATGTGTGTAGCAAGCTGCTGGAAATGTTCTATCAATTCATAGTAGCCAGTGTGTTTTTCTATGCTGCAGTCTCCTGGGGAAGCAACTTAAGCTTAAAAGAAGCACAATACCTGAAGAAATATCTCAGGAAAGCCTGCTCCATCACAGGGTGAACTCTGTATACACTGCAAGTGGTTGTGGAAAACAGGATGGTGGCAAAATTGGGTGACATCATGAAAAATCCTTTCCATCCCCTCCAGGAGACACCATCTTGGAGGACTTTTAACTGCAGGCTGATTTCTCCACAGTTTGCTAAAAAGTTTTCTGCTCACTACTATCAGGCAATCAATGCTTCCTTTCATTGTATTCATTAAGTTAATTTTGAAATAGCTGCACAATATGCATTGATTGATTGATTGATTGATTGATTGATTGATTGATTGATTGATTGGCTGTATTATTTGTCCTGTGAGTCTGTATCCTTGTTTTTTATGTGTCTGCTGCTGTTTGGATCTGAATCTCCCCATGGGATTAATAAAGTTTATCTAATCTAATCTGTCTGGGATTTCATTTGATTATTGTCTAAATCCACCTGAATGAGGAAGGGCCAACTTCTGTTGAGTCAGCATGGTGGTCTAACTAACAATGAAAAGAAAAGAACACTCCAGCAACTCCGTGAAAAGGTGACTGAAAAGCACATGTCAATAAATTGAGACAAGAACATTTCCAAGTCACTAAATATCCCTTGATGTTCAGTAAATCAATCATTAAGAAATGGAAATAATATGACATTACTGGTAATCTGTCTGGAGCAAGCTGTTTATGAGGTGGAAGAAGAACACTTGAGGGAGGCCACGTAAAGACATAGGATAACTCTGAAGGATTTAAAAGCTGCAGTAACTGAGTTTGGAAACACAGCATACAATGACTTGCCTGGGTGCTTCACCAGTCACAGCTTTATGAGTCATTACATGTCAAATCAACCGATTTTCCAGAAATCCCACGCACTTTGTCTCAAAAAATTCTATTTAAAATACCAGGTTATATCCATGTTGTTCAGGAAAAACCCTGTAAAATTATTTTGATGTAAGATCAATACTTTCCTGGATACAGCCAATTTTGTGAGGGAAGAGGGGTGTCAAATTTGAATTATTTTTTCATCAATTTCATAGCATGTCTCAAGAACTAAACCAGCTAGAAGGCTCACAATTTGCAGAATGGTACCTTTGTAGGTAAAGTATTCAACAAAATCAAAATGTTTGGTACTGATGACACCACTTGGTATAAGGAGCCCTTCAAAACTGGAAAAAAAATATTTTGCGTCTTTGGCTTTGCCATGTTTAGGTTTTCAGAAAGCATACTTCTAACTGATACAGCCTGCTGATTTTTTTTTTCATGTTTAGATACCTCCTTAGGGCTTTTCAAAAGGTTATAAACAAACAAAAAAAACGCATCAGGGTTTGACCAGCAGACCTCTCAAATGTGAAAAAATCATTTTGGGTTTAATTTTCAGACCAGCTTAATGCACTGTGGGAATGCACAGACATTTCTAAAAATATTTTTCCTTTATCCAACATAGTCCCTTCTTTCTCAAAAAACAAGTCTTACTTTTTTATGTAAATCTTACATTTTTATTTTCCATTCTAACCATAGGTTAAATTCACCATTTGTCAGTAATGGTAATCATTGTGTTCTTCATCACCAACTTGGGTATAGGATTAATGGAAAAGAATAAATCACTAAAGGCACATTAAGCACAACACATGAACGGCAGCTGCTTGATTTATCAATAAATACTGCACTAGATATAATAAAATGTTAATACGTATATTGGTTTTGCAGAAGCAGGAATGTCAGTCAGTCAGTCATTATCCAACCCGCTATATCCTAACTACAGGGTCACGGGGGTCTGCTGGAGCCAATCGCAGCCAGCACAGGGCGCAAGGCAGGAACAAATCCCGGGCAGGGCACTAGCCCACCGCAGGGCACAAACATGCAGACAAGGGGAGAACATGCAAACTCCATGCAGGGAGGACCCGGGAAACGAAACCAGGTCTCTTTACTGCGAGACAGCAGTGCTACCACTGCAACATCGTGCCGCCCAAGCAGGAATGTGACCCATTTCATTTCTGTTTCAATCAATGTTTAAAGTGTAGGACATCTTTGTCTTTCAGATAAAGGTGGTACTGCCTCCCACTGACCGTTGTAGGTGCCCTAAGCAGTGTAATGACACACTGTAATGGCACCCAGGAAATATCATCACTAGGTGGCCAATGAAAAAACTGTGCAGGATAGTTTGTATATATGAAACATATCAGGATGTCTGAATCTGCTTCAGTCTTGTCATGAATCACACCAATCCAACATTTTTCATCATAGATGCACCCAACATAGCCTCCAATAGGACACTGGTCTAATGTGAGGGATGCATCTGATCCATCAGGAAGTGTGATCATGAGAGGGCAGGATTCCAGCTACTTCTTCAGTGGTGGATATTTGGACTGTCAATTGACTGTCTTCACCAGACACCTGGCTGACTTTGAGTTTGCCATCTTCTGTTGGGATGTAACAGTGGTATTCTCATGTATCAGGTACTCTTTTTGACCATGGAGAATGACATTCTCTGTTCAGCAACATGAGACAGGACATCGTCATTTGATATGCAAAACAGTTTGACAGTTTTGATAACTCACAGATTGAAAACTCAATGATTACCATTATTGACACATGGTGCATTCAGCCTATATTTAGGATGGAAAATAAAATGAAAGATTTGCATAAGAAAAGAAAGGTTTGTGTCTTGAAAAAGAAGGGACAACGTAGAATAAATGAAAAATATTTTTAAAATTATCTGCACATTCCTACATGCCGTTAGGGCGCTCTAAAAATGAAATCCAAAATGATTTTTTGAATTTAAGAGGTCTGCTGTTCAAACCCTGATGCAGTTAATTTTCTGTTTATTGCTTTTTCAGAATATTATATTTATCTGAATAAGGAAAATAAATCAAAAGTCTGTGTTGGTTACAAATATGTGTTTCTGAGGCCTAAATATAGCTAAGCCAAAAACTCAAATTCAATTTTGTTCAGTTTCAAGGGGTTGCTTTGACCATGCAGGGTCAACTGGACCAAATGTTTTAATTTCGTCAGATACAATACCAGTTAATGTACCAGAACGCAAAGTCTGTGCCTGCTCAGGGGTTTAGTTCTGGAGTTATGGACTTGTGAAATTTGATGAAAAAATGAGGCTGGTTAAATTTGACACCCCCTTTTTTCCCCTCGTTAAACTGGCTGTATCTTGGACAGTATTGGTCTTAAATCAAAAATTATTTACAGTGTGATTCCTGACTAACATGGGTACACCTGGTAATTTTTCCAGAATTTTTTGAGTCCGAAGTTTGTGGGCCATTGGTTGATATGACATGGAATGACCCTTATGAGATAGTGGGACAAAGAAAGCCACTGTTGAATAAATGCACAGAGTCTACCTGAAGACACATGGACAACTCTGAAATCATCTGACATAAGGTCCTAAGGTCTAATGAGACCATATTTGAGCTTAATGGCCACCAGATTAAACTCTATGTTTGACATATTAATGTAGAAAAATAGACCATACCCACTGTGAAGCATGGTGGTGGCAGCATCATGCTGTGCAGATACATCTGTGCAGGAGGCACTGGAAGGCTTGTGAGGTTAACATGAATAGAGCAAAATGTGGGGAAATCCTGGAGGAAAACCTGATGCAATCTGCAAGAAACCTATGCCTTGGAAGAAGACTTTTATTTTGTTTCAGCAAGACAATGACCCCAAGCAGAAAGCCAAAGCTATGCAGAAGTGGCTTCAAAACAACAACGTGTATGCTCTGAATTGGCCGAGTCAGAATGCAGATTCAGTCCAATTGAGAATTTGTGGCTGGATCTGAAAAGGCTGTCTAATGCCACCTGACAGAACTTGAGTGGTTTCACAAAGAAGAATTTGGGATAAATTGCAGTGTCCGGATATATTAAGTTGATTGAGACCTACAGTATGTACGCAGACTCAAGGCTGAGAGTACTGCCAAAGCTCCATCTATTTAAATACTGACCTGATGGGTGTAAATACTTATGCGTTTAATTATTTAATGTTTTATACTGTATATGTAATTATTTTAGACCACTTTGAAGAGATAGATCTTTGTTCATTAAAGAGTTTTACTGTTGATTAATGTAAAAAAGCCAAATGAAATGCACTGATTCCATGTTACATAACAATAAAATGTGAAATTTTTCAAGTGGTGAATAATTTTTGTAGGTACTGTATTTTAGGACTATAGGAGCTGTCACACACATGCGGATGGGAGGCAGCTAAAGGGCTTGAATGAGGCTAATTTTGAGTCAGACTGGGATGTGGCAGAGTGCACTGACTATTTTTCTCACTTTTCTGCAGACCCTTCACGGGAAATTCCGCCTGGCCCTGATGACATCAATTCTAGTTCTGACCCCCGAGCCTATGGATGAAGACCCTTCCGGTTCTGGCCCTTTTGAGGTCACTTCCTATACTGTCCTTTAAAATCTGCCACCTTTCCCCTAAGTTCTGTTTTGAACTCTGATTTGTGCACATCTTAAAAGTCTTAAACTTCTTAAACTTAAAAGAAGTGGTGAGGCGGCCTTCTGCTGTTATGCACCTAAAATCTGGAATAGCCTGCCAGTAGGAATTCGCCAGGCTAATACAGTGGAGCACTTTAAAAAACTACTGAAAACACATTAGTTTAACATGGCCTTCTCATAACTTCACTGTAATTTAATCCTGATACTCTGTATATCTAATTCATTATAATAACTATTCATTCAAAATCTGTACTAACCCCTACACTCTCTTCTGTTTCCTTTTCCGGTGTCCTGTTGGTGGTGGCGTGCGCCACCACCATCTACCCAAAGCACCATGATGTTCCAACAATGATGGATGGATTAAAAGCCAGAAGTCTGTATGACCATCAGCATCAAGTGACTCCGTGAAAAGCCCGAACTACAAAGAGGACTATTTCATTTATGTTAGGTAGAATGCCCAAAGGGGACTGGGCGGTCTCGTGGCCTGGAACCCCTACAGATTTTATTTTTTTCTCCAGCCTTCTGGAGTTTTTTTTTGTTTTTTCTGTCCACCCTGGCCATCGGACCTTACTCCTTTCTATGTTAATTAATGTTGTGTTATTTTAATTTCTTATTTTGTCTTTTATTTTTCTTCTCTTCATTATGTAAAGCACTTTGAGCTACTTTTTGTATGAAAATGTGCTATATAAATAAATGTTGTTGTTGTTGTTGTATCACCGATATCACTTTATTCAGTTTTGCAGTCAGGAAATAATATACAGTACAGGTCCCTGCCCCAAACCTTAATAATAATTCTTTGCATTTATATAACATTTTTCTCACTACTCAAAGCGCTTAGCAATTAAGGGCCTTGCTAAAGGGCCCAATAGAGCAGAGTCTCTTTTGGCATTTATGGGATTCGAACCAGCAACCTTCCGATGGCCAGTGCAGCTCCCTATCCTCAGAACCACCACTCCGCCTATGGCTCTTTGTCAAGTTTGTGACAGACCAAAGAATCTTTGGTGAAATCCACATGAACACAGAGCAGCAACTCCAAACTCCACAAATAACCTCTGCCAACATGGTGACAATGCCACTAACTCACTCTCTCTGAGGATTTGTATTTTTACTAGGATCATTGGTTAAATTATCTTAGGAATGACATACATGTGTTTGAACTGTAAATCTCCAATGGATTCTGAGTCTAAAGCCTTGTGATTCCATGCTTTATTCCTAACTATCTAGTGCTTCTTCCTACCTGGAAATGAGTATTAAGACCCTGGCAAAGTACTGTATGTACAATAGTGGTTCCCAAGCCACTTTGTGTATTCAATTATGTATTCTAATAAATTCTTTGGGCAGAAGTAATTTTCTTCTGTTAAACAGATTTGACTAAACATAATTTTATTCCCCAGTTTCTGTCTTTAATATAATGTTCCTGAAATGCCCACCAGAGTTTGTTCACAATTCAGAAGAATTTAATTTTTATTGGATTAAAAAGTTGTCTGAATATTAATCCATCCATCCATTTTCCAACCCGCTGAATCCGAACACAGGGTCACGGGGGTCTGCTGGAGCCAATCCCAGCCAACACAGGGCACAAGGCATGAACCAATCCCGGGCAGGGTGCCAACCCACTGCAGGACACACACAAACACACCCACACACCAAGCACACACTAGGGCCAATTTAGAATCGCCAATCCACCTAACCTGCATGTCTTTGGAAGGAAACTGGAGTGCCCGGAGGAAACCCATGCAGACACGGGGAGAACATGCAAACTCCACGCAGGGAGGACCCGGGAAGCGAACCCAGGTCTCCTAACTGTGAGGCAGCAGCACTACCACTGCGCCACCGTGCCGCCCTGTCTGGATATTAATTATTAATATTTTGCCATATTATTTATTTTAATTTGTGAATTTCCCATTGGGATTAATAAAGTATCTATCTATCTATCTATCTATCTATCTATCTATCTATCTATCTATCTATCTATCTATCTATCTATCTATCTACTTTTGAAGTTAGATTTTTGAATTATTAAAACAGAAACCTGTTTTTAATTTTTTTTTCAAATCACCTTACCCCAAGTGAGCTGTGGCCTCTTCTAGTAGTTTTGGATGCAAGGTATTAAATAATCCTGGACAGAACCCAACACCATCAGAGAGTACATTAACAAACATTCTCACTTAATTTTACCAGGACTGTTTATGTGAAAACTTGTATTAACTGGAAATTATAGTCCCCTTATAAGTGTTGTATAACATGCATATTCCATAAAGAATCAAACACAAGTCTCAGTAGCCGTGACAAAGAAGCACTAACCTACTGCCACCAAGCATCGTGTTATTAAATTGGTTGCTTATTGTGAGTACAGAAAAGCAAATGACGCTGAGTTTGCACTTAATTTTAAGTACAGTACTGGCTTCTCTTAAGGTTTTAGAACATTAGAACAATCCAGAAAAGTGCAGGCCATTCAGCCCAACAAAGCTCACCAGTCCTATCCTCTTAATTCTTCTAAAATAACATCAAGTCTAGTTTTGAAAGTCCCTAAAGTCCTACTGTCTACCACACTACTTGATTGCTTATTGCATGTGTATAAATGAATCCATGTATACATAAAGTAAGAGCATTCTGCAGACAAAGTCGATTAAAAAGATGAAAATAAGTAGCTACTGTGTTAATACAAGTTATGGTAAAATATAAATCTCTTTGAATTTGTTAAGTAATTATAAATAAACAACACTGCAGTATATTTTGACCATAAATTGACAACATAGTATCATATTTTCTACTAGCTACTCTGCAGTAAATTTAAAATTTGGCAGAGAATATCATAGCCAGGACTAGAAGGTAACTTGGGTTCCTAAATCACTACATTAATTTCCAGTTAAGTTTAAAACTAATTTAAAATGATTCTTTTGACCTATAATGTTGTTAATGACTTGGCTCCTGCTTATCCTGTAGTACTTGTTAATGCATGTAGTCCAGGGCGTGCTGTGTGATCCCGAGATAGATGCCTCCTCTAATTAATCCATCCATCCATCCATACATTGTCTCCCGCTTATCCGAGGTCGGGTCGCGGGGGCAGCAGCTTGAGCGGAGATGCCCAGACTTCCCTCTCCCCGGCCACTTCTTCTAGCTCTTCCGGGAGAATCCCAAGGCGTTCCCAGGCCAGTCGACAGACATAGTCCCTCCAGCGTGTCCTGGGTCTTCCCCGGGGCCTCCTCCCGGTTAGACATGCCCGGAACACTTCACCAGGGAGGCGTCCAGGAGGCATCCTGATCAGATGCCCGAGCCACCTCATCTGACTCCTCTCGATGTGGAGGAGCAGCGGCTCTACAGTACTCTGAGCCCCTCCCAGATGACTGAGCTTCTCACCCTATCTTTAAGGGAAAGCCCAGACACCCTGAGGAGGAAACTCATTTCAGCCGCTTGTATTCGCGATCTCGTTCTTTCGGTCACTACCCATAGCTCATGAACATAGGTGAGGGTAGGAACATAGATCGACCGGTAAATTAAGAGCTTTGCCTTGCGGCTCAGCTCCTTTTTCACCACGACAGACCAATGCAGAGCCTGCATCACTGCGGACGCCGCACAGATCCGCCTGTCGATCTCACACTCAATTCTTCCCTCACTTGTGAACAAGACCCCGAAATACCTGAACTCCTCCACTTGGGGCAGGATCTCGTCTCCCACCCTGAGAGGGCACTCCACCCTTTTCTGGCTGAGGACCATGGTCTCAGATTTGGAAATGCTGATTCCCATCCCAGCCGCTTCACACTCAGCTGCGAACCAATCCAGAGAGAGCTGAAGATCACGGCCTAATGAAGCAAACAGGACAACATCATCTGCAAAAAGCAGTGACCTAATCCTGAGTTCACTAAACCGGACCCCCTCAACACCCTGGCTCCGCCTAGAAATTCTGTCCATAAAAGTCACTGGAAACAGGTTCAACTTACTGCCGGCAATGCGGACCAAGCTCTGACACCGGTTGTACAGACTGAACAGCCCTTGTCAGGAGGTCCAGTACCCCATACTCCCGGAGCATCCCCCACAGGATTCCCCGAGGGACACGGTCGAATGCCTTTTCCAAGTCCACAAAACACATGTTGACTGGTTGGGCAAACTCCCATGTACCCTCCAGGACTCTGCTATGGGTGTAGAGCTGGTCCACTGTTCCGCAACCAGGATGAAAACCACACTGTTCCTTCTGAATCCGAGGTTCGACTATCCGATGGACCCTCCTCTCCAGAACCCCCGAATAGACTTTTCCAGGGAGGCTGAGGAGTGTGATCCCTCTGTAGTTGGAACACACCCTCCGGTCCCCATTCTTAAAGAGGGGGACCACCACCCTGGTCTGCCAATCCAGAGGCACTGTCCCTGATGTCCATGCGATGTTGTAGAGACGTGTCAACCAAGACAGCCCTACAACATCCAGAGCCTTTAGGAACTCCGGGCGTATCTCATCCACCCCCGGGGCCCTGCCACCAAGGAGTTTTTTGACCACCTCGGTGACCTCAGTCCCAGAGATGGGGGAGCCCACCTCCGAGTCCCCAGGCTCTGCTTCCTCATTGGAAGGCATGTTAGTGGGATTGAGGAGGTCTTTAATCTTCCAAAGGAGGCAAAACCTTTTAACATTAAAATTCCCAAATTCTACAATTCCCACCAAGTGTGGGTGTATGCCATATGTAGAGTGCAGTAAACTAATCTGGATCTAGATAGATAGATAGATAGATAGATAGATAGATAGATAGATAGATAGATAGATAGATAGATAGATAGATAGATAGATAGATAGATAGATAGATAGATAGATAGATAGATAGATAGATAGATAGATAGATAGATAGATAGATAGATAGATAGATAGATACTTTATTAATGCCAAGGGGAAATTCACATACTCCAGCACCAGCATACTGATACAAAAAACAATATTAAATTAAAGAGTAATAAAAATGCAGGTAAAAACAGACAATAACTTTGATTAATGTTAACGTTTACTCCCCCCCTATCCCCGGGTGGAATTGAAGAGTCGCATAGTTTGGGGGAGGAACGATCTCCTCAGTCTGTCAGTGGAGCAGGACATTGACAGCAGTCTGTCGCTGAAGCTGCTCCTCTGTCTGGAGATGATCCTGTTCAGTGGTTGCAGTGGATTCTCCATGATTGACAGGAGCCTGCTCAGCTCCCATCGCTCTACCACAGATGTCAAACTGTCCAGCTCCATGCCTACAATAGAGCCTGCTTTCCTCACCAGTTTGTCCAGGCGTGAGGTGTCCTTCTTCTTAATGCTGCCTCCCCAGCACATTACCGCGTAGAAGAGGGCGCTCGCCACAACCGTTTGATAGAACATCTGCAGCATCTTATTGCAGATGTTAAAGGACTCCAGTCTTCTAAGGAAGTATAGCCGGCTCCGTCCTGTCTTGCACAGATAATCAGTATTGGCAGTCCAGTCCAATTTATCATCCAGCTGCACTCCCAGGTATTTATAGGTATGCACCCTCTGCACACAGTCACCTCTGACAATCACGGGGTCCATGAGGGGCCTGGGCCTCCTAAAATCCACCACCAGCTCCTTGGTTTTGCTAGTGTTCAGGTGTAGGTGGTTTGAGTCGCACCATTTAACAAAGTCCTTGATGAGGTCCCTATACTCCTCCTGCCCACTCTTGATGCAGCCGACAATAGCAGTGTCATTAGCGAACTTTTGCACGTGGACTTATAGTTCTTCACCATTTATTTACATCCATCCATCCATCATCCAACCCACTATATCCTAACTACAGGGTCACGGGGGTCTGCTGGAGGCAATCCCAGCCAACACAGGGCGTAAGGTAGGAAACAAACACCGGGCAGGGCGCCACCCCACTGCAGGGTGTGCACACACACACACACACACACACACACACCCCAAGCACACACTAGGGACAATTTAGGATCGCCAATGCACCTAACCTGCATGTCTTTGGACTGTATGAGAAAACCCATGCAGGCACAGGGAGAACATGCAAACTCCACACAGAGAGGACCCGGGAAGCGAATCCAGGTCTCCTAACTGTGAGGCAGCAGTGATACCCACTGTGCCACCGTGCCGCCCATTTATTTACATACTTTAAGAATATGATTTATAGTTTAAAAGATCTGTGTATTGTATACGTGTATGTACATTTTGCATGTGGTTGCTTTGACTACTTTTTTTTTTGTTGGATTTTTTATTGTAACTCTGTTATATATAATATGTAATATATAGTACACTGAGTTTAATTCTGAGAATCAGATTAAACTCAATCTTTAATTAATGCTTTGTTTTCTCACTCAGTTAATAAAATAATGAATATGCTACAGAAGACAGTTTTTACTAGAATGTTTTTCCTTAGCTTGTAATATGTACATTTATTCAATAAGATCTTGCCTTTATGTAATTTTATTGTTTTCCAGGGCTCTGACCACCTGCTGGACCTATAATATCCTATAAATAATGACCAGACACATGTACAACTAACAAGGTGGCCTGCACAAACACAAATGATTTTTTGCTGGATCAAAATACATGTGATTGTCAGAATCAGAATCAGGAAGGCTAATTGATTCTAATCTAATTATAAATGTATGTTTTAAACCAGTTTGGTTCAGTTTATTCTTGTAAAGCTCGCTTTACAGAGTGCAGACACAGGATATTTAAACATACATCTATCATACAATAAGAATAATTTACTAAAAACTACATCATCATAATAAAAAAATCCTGGGACGAGATGAGACTTTTTAGCCTGGGATGAGATGTGACTTTTTCAGAGAGATACTTTCATGTCCAGCGAGACAAGACTTTGTGTCAAGAGATTTAACCACGCCTGGGGTCAGAAATAAAAGACAAAGAGTAGAAGACAAAGTAGAATGTCGTAAAGAATTCAGAAACATTGGCGCGATACACATGCAGAGCAGGTTAGAGGTAAAAACCAGGCACCACTCATCACCGCTGCAATAGCATTCCAACAGTGGCTGAGACTGGGAGACTAGATACCATTAAGGAAAACAGAATGGAGAAAAGAGAGATAGTGTTAATGAAATCAGGATATCTCTGGAGCTCTCTGGAGAATAGAGACTGAGAGCACTCTGGACCTCAGACTAGGATCAAGGTTCACCTTCCAACAGGACAATGACCCTAAGGACAAAGCAAAGACAACAGGTTAGGGACAACTCTGGGAATGTATTTGATTGACCTAGTCAGAGCCTGTACTCTCTGGAAAGATCAGAAAATACAGTAGCTGTCCATTGACATCTCCATCCAACCTGGTACAGTTTGAGAGGACCTGAAGAGAAGAACAGCAGACAGTCCCCAAATCCAGATGTGTGATGTTTGTTCTATCAGACCCAAGAAGACTCCTGGCTGAAATCATTGCCAAAGGGGATTCAATTGAAGGGTTTGAATACTTGTGTCAATGTGAGATTTCAGTTTTTTATTTTTAATAAATTTGCAAAATATGAAAACATTCGATTTTCACTTTGTCATAATGAGGAATTGCACATTGCTTCAACAGGGGAAAAATAATTTAAATGATTCTAGCACAAGACTGCAACATAGTAAAAAATGCAAAAAAGTAAAGGGGTCTGAATACTTTCTGAATTAACTATAAACTAAATGCACAGTAACATAGGACTACCAGTGATCAATATAAGCAAATCATGACAATATAAAATCCCAGTTAACATAACCACTAAGGTACTGTATGGCCAGGTGATAATGGAAGAGAGAAGAACAAAAACAAAATGTTATAACAATTACTGTGCTTTTATTTTTGAGCAAATAGCTAATACAAAGTTGTAATGTGTACAGCTTAAAAAAACTATTTTTCTCAGAGTTTATTAGACTAAAGCAACGCTCATTTCTGATTTACAGTATGTGCTGAAAGCAAAAAGAATTCTGTTACACAAGCAAGCAGATCATACCACAGCTGTGAGAGCCACTAGCAAAAGTCTCAACTTATTTTAATAGTTTCCTTTAACCTTGGAATCTTGATGTATGTGAGCATTTACAGTATAACATCTATTATATATCACACACACATAGGTAAATTTAGCAATGTCAATCCACCTAACCTACATGTCTTTTTATTATGGGAGGAAACTGGAGCACCTACATGGACATAGGGAGAAATATGGAAACTTCACACAGGGATGACCCAGGTTTCAGGAGGCACAGTATCTTGTATCATTAGCATGACCCCTTAAATACCGGTGTGACTATTTATTTGTATCCATGATTTCTTGAATTCCTGGTTTCTGAAATTTCCAATAGACTCTAGTTGTGGA
Organism: Erpetoichthys calabaricus; assembly: GCF_900747795.2. Classification (NCBI taxonomy): domain Eukaryota; kingdom Metazoa; phylum Chordata; class Cladistia; order Polypteriformes; family Polypteridae; genus Erpetoichthys; species Erpetoichthys calabaricus. The sequence goes on along the minus strand of NC_041394.2, from coordinate 23,587,625 downwards.
CCTCCAGAGCTCCACTCCATTGATGAGGTTGTTGCTTTATATTACACATCAGTAATAACACCTGGTTACACTACGGTTAAGATGAAGGATGGGTAAAGGTTATCTGACTAAAGTCAAGTAAATCAAGTGACAAAAAAACTGCAATCCCATTGGCAGTCCAGTGGAGCTACTGAATCGTGGATCTGCAGAGGTCTGCAGCTGGGCCCATCTTGAAATCTCGCTTTCTCCCTGACTTTGAATTCTGATTAGCGATTAGGCTTTGATGCAAAAGGTTGTGTCTTCTAGGTTTCACCTTGTTTCTGGTTTTGACTGTGTTTCATCTCCTGGTCCACTTCCAGTCCACGGGCAAAACAGCAGTATAAGTACAGCAGCTGACACTAGACATACCATCCCGACTGTATTAATGTTGACATTTTGGTATATACTTGTTTCTGTTACATGTAATAACATTTTTATTGTTGAAAAAAATGTTTTAAACTTGTTTTCTGTGGGTAAAAATAACTCTAAGGAGGATGCACAGACTATGTTTCATACTACTCAATGAATGGTTTTCTTAATCAGGCCTGTCATTTTCATATTTCACTTTTTCTTCTGTTTAATTTCATCAGAGCATGACCTGATATGATGATCTGTTCCACATGGAGCACCTTATTCCTTTAGAAGGCTAAAATATTTGTAGAAAGTCAATCACTTTATCATGTGCAGAAGCAGATGCATAAGTCAAGGTTATACTGGCAGTTCACAACTATTACAAGGATGTTGTGGCTGCAAACCAATGACTATAAATTTAAATGTGGCTAAAGTGTAGAGAGGGGAAGCAATTAAACAGAAATAATGGAACAGCCACTGCGATAAAGTCCCAAAGAGACCAAATGTAAAACTGCCTGCTAAAATGAAGCTTGTAAAGACATTTTATAGGCTATTTTTAACCTACCAATTGAGATCTTAAATAGAGAAACCAGAAGCAGAATTGGGAAAGGAATTCAATTAGATGGCAGAAATATCATCTCATTAAAAGTCCTTTTAAAAAACTGAAAAACACTAAAAGAGGACAGCAACAACAGCATTCTTCCAGGAGATGATCTTTTACACCCCTCTGTTAGACAGTGATTTAACAAAGTTGTTCCAAGGGCAAAATGATATCTGTGGCCTGATTTTTATTTTGGATATCTTCTTAACCAAAGCCCAATTCCTTCCCTGAACTGAATAATTGCTCAAACAGATTTCTGCAGACTTAATAGATGGACTGCTGTGTGTGATTTACCTTTTTAATACATTTAAATAAATACTATATATGCTGAATTTCAGAAGGCAGGATCTGTTGATTTTAAATAATATATTTTAATATATTTAATATATTTTAACTCTCTTAATTCATCAGTGTATACTTTGCAATTGTTTTATTTAACAATGAGCAGACCCTGGTGCCAGCAATACGGTGCAGTTTTATCGTGTAAGGTCCCTTGATGTGTCTGTTTTCCTCTTTATGCTCTTTATTGTGTAGATCTTAATATAATGTCTTAAATCCCATAAATCACATACACTTACCTTCTACATCTGTTACCTCAAGCAATTAGAGTAAATAGGCAAGAGTTAACTTGCACATTTACTTATGTTTTATTGATTAAATGCCTAAAAATATTAAGGAAGCAGAACACTATATGAATATTGGCAAAGCATACCTTCACAGCCTAAGTAGCAGTGCATCTTGTGTCCATAGGCGGCTCTTAGCTTATCTTCAGTCCAGCTTGCTTTGCTACCACATGGCTATTGAATGGGGTACTGAAACAGCTCATGTGCCTGTCTCAATATGGCTGTCGAGACAGAGTTGTCTTCATCATGGTCTTCTCTTCATGGCCATATGGTTAGAGAGAGAGAGGTGAAGGCAAGGAGACCAACTTTATACCAGTCTTGCTCAAAACACAAACCAATGGGGCATCATAGTACAGAATGGTCTACATTTCAAAACCAATCCTAAGCAGCCATACTTTAGGCAAAATAGAATTAATTCTCCAGTCCCTTTCTGTTCAGTTACCAGTGAAAGCACTCAGGTACAACTCATCCTCTTCCTGATTTGTTTAGTCAGTTTATGGCCTTCACACAATGGATGGCTTATAGGCTTCCATCAATGAAGTAAAACATGCCTCCAGAAACACTATGTAATATTACATTTGCTTTATCTAGTTTACAAATGAAGACATGTAAAATAATTGTCATTCTGTATCACTCCGCCACAGGTGCCCACAGAAGGAACATTTATTCTTTGGATGTCTGTAGTACTTCCGCTTATAGTATGTGTAACAAATAGGCATGGAGGATCAGGTTATTAGGAAGTAAATATGTATTGCTTACAATATACACACTAAGTGGCCACATTATTATTAGATCCACCTAACTAGTAATAGGTAGGATATCCTTTTGACTCCAGAACATCCTGAATTTGTTGGAAAGCAATGATTCAACAAGGTACTGGAAAGGTTTCTTAGAGATTTTGGTATGTTTTTCTCTCCCTAGCACTGCATAGATTCTTCAGCTGCACATTCATGATGCAATAGCCCTGTTCCATCCCATGCCAAAAGAGAATCTGTTGCATTGAAATCTGGGGATTGTGCAAGCCAGAGGAGTACCTGAAATAACTGTTATGTTCTTCTAACCAACTAGAGATGATGTATGTTTTGTGATATATGTCAATCATGGGTGTCTCAGGATCACCATCTGGACTCTGTTAAGGTGTGTAATACCAGCCCAGAACAAGAGGTGGCACGGTCACTAATCGCATCATCTTTTTGTCGCTGCAGCACCAAGAAGCTGACCCCTTGAGAGTAACTGAACTCCTCCCCAAATGTCGTGGAGGCCCCATCCACGTGGACTGAGATGCCACAAAACCTAAACGTTCCCAGAGGAGGGCATCTCACTTCAAGGAATCTGTGTCTGATCTGCTATAGACAAGCCACTTTTGTTACTCAGCCTAGTTAGCTAAGTTGGCACTTTTGAAGCCTGGTTTCTATTATGCCAACGACCGCTTATTTGTATTCAGTTTCTTGGACAATTACTTTAAACAGAGTGGCACTTCAACTTTTCTTTGGAGTCTCCAGTCATCATTCTGTTTATCACACATGGCACATTATACTGCAGCAAGGATCCATTTGATTAAAGGGTAGACCATGGCAATAAAGGCATGAAATATGACATTGTATAAGTCGTTTCTCAGAGATTTTTAATTTGAGGACAAATTTTACACTTTTGGTTCTTCTGAGAATTACGATTTATTTCCATTTTACTGTGGCACCATTTTGTTTTTTATTTTGGCGCTGCCATATTATGCCTTTTCTCATCTGTAATCTTAATGGGAACATACCCAGAATTCTAAAGAAAGTTTAACATCTCTGACATCATCAGAGTGACAGTAACTAAGTCAACTTAAGCACTTCTCAATCACTTCTAAAGCTTCTAAAAAGACTTCTCATTTGATCTCCTGTTTTTCAAATCCTTGTTCCTCTTTCCGTCCTTTGATTTTTGTCTACAATTTGGCTTTGAAGAAAGATTTTTTTGACTCCCGGTTCTGACCTCTCTCTGTATCTAAGTGTATTTCCTGGTCATATTATTCCTATTACTGTTGGTTGCAAGTCAGTGTACAAGAGATGCACTTGGTGAACAACAATGCTTAGATATGCTGTGGCATTTAAAGGCTACTCATTTAGTATCGATATCAGTGGCATCCATATCTTAAAGGAATACTCCACTCAAAAAAATGTTTTATTTGTTAATTACCTCATGTGGTCTGTAGTGAAAACCTACTTCTACTCCTTGCTCATTGGTCAAGAATCCTGCCTTAAATTTAAAAGCATAACCCCCTTGTGAATGGCCTTCCTGTTCATAGGCTTTTTTCATTTTACAGACGTATTTATTTAACAATATTCTAGCAACAAAATGCATGTGTTTTGCACATGGTGAGCATGAGACTAGATGACTTGACATGTTGATTATGCAGCATGAGTAACACAGAAGTTTTTCATGGATGTTCCAGCTTTGTACCCCATAGGTTCCCATTCTATCAGAAACATTGTTATCTCCGTTCTCCTTTAAAACATGAGATTAAAATTTTTCTTGGCCATTGTTACAAACCACATGAGATAAGTAAACTATAAAAAATATAATTTTTATGGTATTCCATTCTATAAGAGAAGGCACTTTTGTGCAGATTTAAAAAGTCATTGCAGTAATTTATCAAATTGTTAAAATGTTTAAAAACACATCTTCCTTGTCACTATCAACTTTTTCCAGTTTTCTGCTGCAGTGGAACCTCGGGTCACGACCATAATTCATTCCAAAACTCTGGTCGCAACCCGATTTGGTCGTGACCCAAAGTAATTTCCTCCATAGGATTGTATGTAAATACAATTAATCTGTTCCGGACCTTACAAGCTGTATGTAAATATATATTTTTTTAAAGATTTTTAAGCACAAACATAGTTAATTATACCATAGAACAGGGGTAGGCAACGTCGGTCCTGGAGTGCCACAGTATGTGCAGGTTTTTGTTCCAACCCAGTTCCTTAACGAGAACTCAATTATTGCTGATGAAGCACATATTGCTTAAGTGACATTTTAATGCTTCATTTTAGTGGTCTCGCTTGTTAAGGTTCTCCAACCTTAATTGCTTATTTCAATCTTAAACTGCTGCATTCAGTGTTTTAATTGCTCCTTATTAGCAATAAGATGTAAAAGACAAAGCAGCCAGCAGTTCTCCAGCTAGCTTTTTTCCAATTACATCTGTGTGTGTTCATCGTGCACGGTTTGATTTAATAAAACACTTAATAGAAAAATGTGACAGACTGAAAATGATCTGTTTTAGGCTTCAAATCATTTGGATGATATCCTTGGAAAGGAAAAAAATCTACGATATAAAAGCCTTACATTGCACAGACTAACAAGCCATAAAATTAAATAAGGTCTGAGATTGGCAATGATTGGTTTCTAATTAAGCAATTGGGTTGAATGAAAACCTGTAGCCACTGCGGCTCACAAGGACCGACATTGCCTACCCCTGTTTTACATCTTACTGCTAATAAGGAGCAATTAAAACACTGAATGCAGCAGTTTAAGATTGAAATAAGCAATTAAGGTTGGAGAACCTTAACAAGCAAGACCACTAAAATGAAGCATTAAAATGTCACTTAAGCAATATGTGCTTCATCAGCAATAATTGAGTTCTTGTTAAGGAACTGGGTTGGAACAAAAACCTGCACATACTGTGGCACTCCAGGACCGACGTTGCCTACCCCTGCCATAGAATACAGTGTAATAGTAAACTAAATGTTTACTTACTTCTTCTGGTCACTCCAGCTCCTTGATTGCTCAGGTGGAGCGACCGCTTCCTTCTGCCCCACCGAGGGTCGGCCAAAACACCCCTGCTTTGGGCTCTCCCCCTCTCTTTCTCGCTCGCTCTCTCGCGCTCTCTCTCTTGCTCGCTCACTCGCTCTCTCACACTCTCTCTCTCTTGCTCGCTTGCTCTCTCACACTCTCTCTCTCTTGCTCGCTTGCTCTCTCGCGCTCTCTCTCTCTTGCTCGCTTGCTCTCTCGCGCTCTCTCTCGCGCTCTCTCGCACTCTCTCTCTTGCTCGCTCGCACTCTCGTCTCGCTCTCTCTCTCTTGCTCGCGTTCTCATGCTTCCTCTCTCTCCCTTGCTCGCTGCACAGGGAATGCACATGGAGAGACTGAACACGTACGGAAATCATCGGCGCGTATGAACCAGAAGGGAAACTGGCTTGTTCGTCACCCGAGTGTGTGGTCGTGAACAGATGCAAAAGTTTGCCGAACTTTTTGGTCGTAAACCGATTTGTACGTGGTCCGAGACGTTCGTGATCCGAGGTTCCACTGTACATGTTTAATGCAATTTGTCATCTAGAAAAACATTTCTTTTTTGGAGTATGTAAAATTTTCTCAGTGTCTGGAGCTGCTAGTCTGTTTCAGGGTTAATGGGGTAGTCCTTTCAACCCTTGCTCATGTGTGTACATATCCACAATGAACATTTCTTTTCCACCTTTGGGCTTAAAGGCAATAGTTTTTTTCAGCAACTGTGATGGTCTAGTCGGCTGCACGATCACTTGTTGGTCCCAGGAGCCTCTTGAACCTGGACCCGTCAATAACATACCAGAGGATGCGCCGGGCAAATGAGGACACACACAGTCAGTAAGGGGCTGGTACAAAGTGCTGAAGTGCTTTTAATTAAAAATATAAGTGTCCAAATGTGCAGTGCAAAAGATCTTCACATACATAATCCATAAAATCCTATGATCGTGGAGGTTAAAAATGTCCAATAAATAAATCCCATAAAAATGAGGTTAAAATTCTAGACAGAATCTGTCCTTTAAAAACCAATCCTGAGCCACAGTACTTCCTTTATAAAAACTGACGTCTCCTGTGCTTACTCCAGATGGGATCTCCGCAGCCAGAGGAGATCTCCATCAACAGGCGCAGTCCACCATAACACGGCTTGGATCCCCATTGCCAGTCCCTCTGCAATCAGTAGAGCACCATGCTGAGCCTTGCTGCTCCAACTCCTGTAGTCACTCCTTGGCCTAAGACAGGAGCCTTGCTGGAGTGGTCAATCACTTCTTCTCCCCAAATCGCTCATCAGGAACGACCCTTGTGTTATCATCTGGGCCATCTTCCCAACCTCCTGCTTCCATTCCACTTGCACGGACTCCTCCTCAACCCTGCCTCTATCTCTTTCATTAACCTTTGTTTTTTTCTTCTCTTGATTCCTCTTTCATCTCTCAATTCTGCTGTGCAGGCTCCCATTATAGAAACTACTGGGTGCAGGCGCTGTTCTCCATCTGCTCTGAGATGTGAATGAAGCACTTCACTGACCCGCTCGCAATTGAGCGTGAATATGTGATCAGCCAAGCACCCCAATCAACCTCGGAGTGGTGTGTGCATGCTCACACATGCACCTGCTTCCCGCTCAGAGCCTGCACACTCTGGGACCTGCAATTATTTATTAAAAATCACGCTTTGCCACAGACCTCTGATCATAGCAACCCATCGATTGATTTTTGTGATGCAATTTATAGAATGTCTGAACTTGCACATCTTGCAGTTTTGGAGTACTCATCATCATTATCACGAATCACGTTAATTAAATATTTACAATATGATTTAGCACTTTGCCCACTGAACATAAATTGGAAATGTATGCATATTCATTTGCGTTTCTGCCTTAAGTGTTGAGTATTTGATGCTGATGCTGAGATATCTTTTAATACCGTCATTTGGTGTTTATACTGTATGACAAAATAATATGTTGATAGATCTTCATTTTGTGTGATTATTTTTCATTGCTCACATTTTGTTATCAGTTGTTCTGGTAGTTTATTGTGAAATGCAGTGTGCTTTCTTTGCTCCCTCACATGAGGTTTACTAGAAGCTGTTTCCTTTTGTGGCTGCCCTTCCTTGCCACTGCCACTGGTCCAATCTACCATGGCTTCTTCCATGCAGTTCTGATGATATGTTTTTCTGCTGCAATTCAATTACTGCACATTTATGACACTGGCTTCACCTCACACCACTAACTTGAGGTAACATACTAGAACATCTGTACTCACTTTCCCAAATTCAATGTACTGATCTAAGTCAATATCTCTCCAAGGACTTACAGGCAGCCATGTTCTCAGGTCACAACCAGTCACACACACACACTCCTGGGCATGGCTTCTAAGGATGCCAGGTCTGTGTAGACCTAAAAGATTTTTTTTATTCCAAAACTGCCATTGATGAAAATGCGTATGTGTAAAGGAAACATTCCCTACACCATTCCACTACCACCACCAGTCCAAGTTAATAAAGATAACCTGCATGGCAGGGATGGAAATCATCTCCAGAGACTTTGGTTTTGGTCAAGAGTGTCCCCAAGCAGTCCCAGTACAATTTATTAAGAAATGTTATTAACAGTGCAACAACTGAAAGCAGGCTGAAACACAACAATAAAAATTGGTGCTGTAATCTGCTGGGTTTAAAATAAAGTCACATGAAATAAGGTGGCATATAACTGATAAAAAGATTTGTATATGCAAGAAACAGCTAGTTAAGATTTTACAGTTTATGATCACAGATAGATTGTGTGTACATTTGCTTAGTCAATTTGACATTTAAGTTGTAAAACAATAATCCTAATGATAGACTTTCTTTCATCATTAAAAAAAAGTCTAGATCCACTCGTTTGCTTTACTTTATTAGTTACTTCTGCTGAATTTCCCAGTCATGTTTTAAAATAAAAAAGAACACCATCTCTGTAGAACCAAATAGTTTTGCAGGGTCAATACTGTCATGTGTACAGTACAGTGAAATTCTTACTTGCACGTGCTAATCAACATGCAACACATTGCCACTCCCCGGTGTCATGAATAAGTAGCACTTCTGCTTTACATCGAAACTTCTTACAGTGCATTCAGGGTTTCAGGCATTCACTTACATATCATGTATGCTGAAATTTAAGATATGCATAGATGGTGTTGTATTATAAGCAGTTAAAAACAACTTTAAACTTAAGTACAATTTTGAACTTTGAACTCTTAAATTACAATCAGATTGCCACTTCCTCATAAAAAAAAACAAAAAAAAACTAATGACACATTTTAACTCCAAAATGCATAAGATGGGGAGAAATTTATTTAAATTTTCAGCTGTTTAGACTTTAGAAATGACATCTCACTGTTGCTGTAGGTAGTCCATTAGTATTAAAAACAATATATATATATATATATTACATTCTATTACTACTGTTATTTTTGGATATGGGCGGTACGGTGGTGCAGTGGGTAGCACTGCTGCCTCGCAGTAAGGAGACCTGGGTTCGCTTCCCGGGTCCTCCCTGCGTGGAGTTTGCATGTTCTCCCCGTGTCTGCGTGGGTTTCCTCCCACAGTCCAAAGACATGCAAGTCAGGTGCATTGGAGATTGGAGCCACTGTGCTGCCTTTTATTTATATATACTAGCCAACCCGCGGTGTAGCATACGCCGCATAATTATGTATTGATGGGTGAACACTTCCTGAAAGACACAGTTGTCCAAATGGGTTGGGTTTGAGGATACGACTCTAAGTGAATGAAAAGATGGAACTCTGGAGAGAACAATATACAATTGTTCGTGACTGAAAACTGGAGGACTGCCGCCGTGCCCCCACTTCCCAGAGCGAGGGACGGGGCTGGACGGCGGTTGGGCATGGAGGGTGGAACGGGGAAGGACGCCCTTTCCGCCCCCTCCGCCTCTCCGGAGAGAGGGCGGGGAAATGGGCCCGAGAGGTTTCAGGTCCTAACCGTCCAATGATCCTTCCGTAGGTTCACCTACAGAATTACGACTTTTACTTCCTCTAGATAGTCATGTTCGATCGTCTTCTCGGCGCTCCGCCAGAGGCCGCGAGCAACCGCGGCAGGGCCGATCCGAGAACCTCACTAAACCATCCAATCGGTAGTAGTGACGGGTGGTGTGTACAAAGGGCAGGGACTTAATCAGTGCGAGCTTATGACCCGCACTTACTGGGAATTACTCGTTCGTGGGGAACAATTGCAAGCCCCGGTCCCCATCACGAATGGGGTTCAACGGCTTACCCACGCCTCTCGGTGCTGGGTAGACACACGTTGATCCATTCAGTGTAGCGCGATTGTGCAGCCCCGGACATCTAAGGGCATCACAGACCTGTTATTGCTCAATCTCACGTGGCTGAAAGCTCAGCAGCTGCGATATTTTTACACTCCAGTACATTGTAGTGAATGCTGGTAACAGTCAGGCGGGTGGGCGGGACAGCAGGCGTTCTCATCCCATGGTCTTAGAGTTGGTGGGCGTGGCACTGTGAGTTGGCAGGCGTGGCAATCTCGTGCGTATTCCATGGTTGTCTTGCGTGCCCTGTCGGCTGCTTAGTGAATTATATATATATATATATATATATATATATATATATATATATATATGTACATGGTTGAATAGTTTACTGTCAAATAATGCAAAGAGTACGCGACACGTGTTTCGCCCTAATTCTGGGCTCATCAGGCGTACTCTTTGCATTATTTGACGGTAAACTATTCAACCATTCTATGATCTGCTTCTCGCAACTGAAAGAGGGCACCGTGGCGGATGTTTGCCGACTTGCAGACCAACCACAAGCATTACCTGGTAGGTAACCACCCATACAATCAGACTGTGATTCAGACTACGAATGCCATGAATATATACACAGTATATATATATATATATATATATATATATATATATTAGCCTACACTGCGAGAGCTGCTTGTCTGTTGCCGAGGCATCAAGCATGTTCACAGCATCTCCACAGGTTTGCAGCACTTCACAGGTTTGCAGTGTCGTAGAGGCAGGCTTACCACCTCCTCATGCAATACGTTTGTCGCCCGATAGGTTATGTGGGTTACACTACAACTTGGCCCTAGCCTTGCCCGTTTGCTGTGTCTGTGTGTAGTACAGTGGTAGCTCCCGCTGCAATAAATAACCTTGCTGTTCCTGTTTCAAGTTGAATAAAGCTGATTTTTAGACTCAGCCTCATCTTTTGGGTGCAAGGCAGCGACTCACATGTCACAATATATATAGACTTCAAAACAAAATTTACTTTCATTACATTTTCCAAAACACACCTACATGTTCCTTGAAAGGGAAAAGCAATTCCCAGCAGCATTTAGAGCTAAGAAGGAACTATCCTTGAACAGAATGCCAGTCCTTTTGAAAGCACAGTCACAATGACAGCTATGTTCAGAGAATGCCAGGACAACTTAGAGTTGCTAGTCAACTTAACCTGCATGTCATTGCTATGTGGGAAGTAAATGGAGTACATGAAGAAATCAAACACAAAAAGATCATGGGTTCTGAACCTAGCACTCACAGGTTTAAGGGGTTTCTGTATAACACATTATAGTAGACAGGCATGCATTAGTTAACTGCTCTTAATAAACTCAGTCTAAACATAACTGGTGCCACTAAGATGAGTTCAGACGTAGCAACTTGAAACCTCTGCCAGCTCCACCCTGCAGCCCAAAGGTTTGTGAACATTATGTCCTAGAACACAAATACTGTACCTGCCTTGAGGTTTGGCTCTCTGACAACCAGAGCTGTAAAACGTTTTCAAAACATGTCCTTTGTTCCCATTCTTGCTTGACCTTAAAGCACAAAATTGCTGTTACTCAACCAAGCTCAATATTTTGGCTTCAATTTAAACTATTTGTGTTTTTGATTAAAGAACACTAAACAAATGTAGTTTGGGCTGCAGGGGAGGCAATGGGGAGTTTCTCAAGTGTTTTTTTTTTCTTCATTAGTTTATGTGAAAGTTACATCTGCAAACCTTTTTGCACCTAATGCTGCAGTTGGAATAGCACTACCTGTCTCTGCTTTTGTGACTGGCACACGTTTTAGAAACTCTGTCCATTTGATATGTAACCTAAAACAAATCTCTTTACACTGTGCAATCCAGCATGTGTTTTCAGAAACCTAAAGTGGAAAGATTTATTTTTTTATTGTCTGCTCTTAAGGGTGGCATGGTGGCGCAGTGGGTAGCACTGCTGCCTCGCAGTTAGGAGACCCGGGTTCGCTTCCCGGATCCTCCCTGCGTGGAGTTTGTATGTTCTTCCCGTGTCTGCATGGGTTTCCTCTGGGTACTCCGGTTTCCTCCCACAGTCCAAAGACATGCAGGTTAGGTGCATTGGCGATTCTAAATTGTCCCTACTGTGTGCTTGGTGTTTGTTTGTGTGTGTGTGTGTGTGTGCCCTGCGGTGGGCTGGCACCCTGCCCGGGGTTTGTTTCCTGCCTTGCGCCCTGTGTTGCCTGGGATTGGCTCCAGCAGACCCCCGTGACCCTGTAGTTAGGATATAACGGGTTGGATAATGGATGGATGGATGTCTGCTCTTAGCATTTCAACATAATTAAGGAAATCAGGTCTAATACAGCCATTCCTGAACAGTGACTGTAGTGACCTGTGTTCAAATACCACCAAAATTAAACATACAAATTTATTAAATTAATATGTTTTTCCTTACCAACAAATACATGTAAATTCACACATCCATTATCTAACCCCACTAGCTGAGTTTAAGTGGGACCTAAGGGCACATGGGGGATTATGACTGTGAAGGACGCGGGCAAAATAAGTAGGAGCTAAATCATGCAAAAATTTTAAAAAGTAATGCTAGTTTAAATTTAGGGTGGCACGGTGGCACAGTGGGTAGCGCTGCTGCCTCGCAGTTGGGAGACCAGGGGACCTGGGTTCGCTTCCCGGGTCCTCCCTGCGTGGAGTTTGCATGTTCTCCCCGTGTCTGCGTGGGTTTCCTTCGGGTGCTCCGGTTTCCTCCCACAGTCCAAAGACATGCAGGTTAGGTGGATTGGTGATTCTAAATTGGCCCTAGTGTGTGCTTGATGTGTGGGTGTGTTTGTGTGTGTCCTGCGGTGGGTTGGCTTCCTGCCCGGGATTGGTTCCTGCCTTGTGTCCTGTGTTGGCTGGGATTGGCTCCAGCAGACCCCCGTGACCCTGTGTTCGGATTCAGCGGGTTGGAAAATGGATGGATGGTTTAAATTTAATACATGATGTCATGTATGCACGTCTGTGGACCACTCTCCAGGCTCATCACAGGTATGTAATACCGCTTTGGCTTAAAACAGGGCCCTGGTGCTAACATTTTCATCTCTTATTCCCAGCACAGCACGGAGAATACGCCTGATGAGAGAAATTGACTCTGCCCCTTCAGGTCCTCAAGCTATAAATCTCTCTGCTGATGGGAGAAGGCTTCACTCTTGCACCGGACCCAAGACAGGATGGAGTTACCTGCAGAGAACTTTATTATTATCTACCCTATCGGCAATACTTTCTGTAAGCTTTCTGTTGGTTCACATAGCAGCCCTAATTTTTGTTTCTTCTAAAGAAAAGATTTTTGTTTGAATTAAACGCGGACGAGCAGTTTGCCACCCCAACAGTTTCCAGTGGTGACTTGTAGTTCCTTCACTTGACCACAATGATGAAAAAGGGACCAAATGGTAAAGGACTGGAGTGATGTGCTAGAAGTGTGAGAGTTCTGGATATACTGTAGTCTAATGAGTGTTTAAACAGGAAGGCCAACAAACAGGGAATTTTAATAGTCAAGAAAAGAAGTAATGAAACCATCCCCAAGAGTTTTAGCATCTCTTATATTTGGTAACTTTTGAAGACAGGCAATATTGCAAATGTGGTAATAAGCATTTTTGATAAGTGAGATTACATGAGGCACAAAGGAGATGAGTCAAAAAGGACACTAAGTTTAAACTGTAAAGCTTGAATCAAAGGACCATCAGTGTTAAGACTGAAGTCTGAAATTTTAATAACACTTCTGTCCTCTCACCATTTTAATTTAAGACAATTGACATCCAGCCCAAAATTTAGATTAGAAATGCGTTCCAGAAAACAACGAGGTGACAGGACTGTGGTAGACCTGGTATTAACACTCTGCACTCTGGAGATGCAAGACAGGAGTAATAAACTGTACCACTTTGTCACCTTTAAATAAGGTGGTGGGAGATTTAATTACACAAATGGCCCTGGTAGGCACCTTCTGTAGTCAAGATCCACTCTATTGAGATGCTGGGAAGGGATGTGTATGTATACAGTGCATGGATTTCAGTGCAAGTGTTAGATGTTGGTGAAATGTCTATCAGCATGGAACTTGAAGAGGACGGATCCATCAAAAACTCCAAGGGGGCAACTAACTGCACCAACAGGAAAGGCAACACGCTCTGTTTGCAGTTTTTATCAACAAATAAATGTTTCCCATGCATCACTCAAAACAAAGTTCACTTGTTTTGTAAATAGATTCATCTCTAAAGTTTTTATACACTCTAGCCTTGCCATTCCAATTTTAGCTTTAACTTAAGAAATACTTAAATTTTGTTTTTCTCTTCTCCATTGCCAGCTAGATTTACCTTAATATACTTAAATGTAATTTACATGTATTAATATCAATGGCACTTTTAATATGAAAATTGTGGTTGGGCCACATTAGAATTTTCCAATATGTGTGTACACTTCTTTAACAACAACATTAGCTTATCTGACTAATAATATCTGTGACGTTTGCTAATGACTAGTGAGACATGCAAGTCTTGTATCACAATCAAACAATGAGAAGTTGGTGTCTGATCTATCTTGATTGGTATCAGATCATTGTGATAGCCTCTGACATTCTAATCACCTTTTGCTTTTGTTTAATAATTAGGTTTTGTTAACATTCTGAATATTACAAATTGCAGTACAATTATATTCCAAAACAATACAATTGTAACTTATTTCAATTATTTACAATCTGCAAAAAGCATTTTTTTTATTATTATTATTGAATGTGTCTTGTGGGAAATCCAGCAGACCTCACTCCCTTGACAGTCCTCTGTATTTTTGAAAATAAAGAAATAAGAAGTCAAACTCAGACAGGTAGACAGTTATATGGCAGAGTCAGCCAACAGTGTAGCTAATACACGTCACACAAGCAGTACCCACCTCCGGTTTCATGTTATGCCCTTTATCAGAGCACACCCTTCAAAAAATTATTTCATTTAAAATTTTCCCCAACTCCACTGTCCTAATTCTGTTTAAAGCAGTTATGTCGAGTACAATTTTCCCAAAAATGTCATGTGAGACTGTTGTTTCTAAATTATAAAAAGCACAACCAAGGGCACAGCTCTTTATTTCTATGCCAGTAGTACAAAGGCTGAATAATTCTGCTGTAGTCCTTTTAGATAGAATTTGAACTTTTTCTGTCTACAAATGCATTTTAACATATATACAAATATATGTATACTAGCTGTCTATGCCCGTGCTGTAAAAAGCCTGGGGTCCTAGAAACTATTTAAATCGTCAGAAGAAAAATTGAAATGTAGAGATGTCAGATAATTGAAAGGAACTACTCTGGGCATCTCTCTCCTAGGAGGATTCGTTTTGCTGACGTGCTCACATCGTTTGTGTATTAGCGGTGGGAGGAAAAGTAAAAGGGATACTGTTTTGCCAATGTTAGCGACTAAGCAACTTTGTCTTTCTTTTGAGGTTTCGTTCTGCTGATGTGCTCGCCTCGCTTGTGTTATTAGTGGCTAAGCGAGTTTTCTGTTTCCTCGGAGGTGGAGCCCTTAACCCGACTTCACCTCTCACTTTTGGGCCACACAGACAGACACACACACTTCCACGCGTACACATTTATATATAAGATTATGCAATATACACCATATTGTTTCTCCAGTTTTTTAGAGTTGGTGTTTGAAATCATTATTTTGCAGAATAGGTGCTATTTCAAAATAGTCTTACTCATGCTGATTTGGGTTAGGATAATGTATTGGCTAAAGCTAAAATAATTTACATTTCGTGCCCTAAATCTTTATTCTTCAATTTTAACATACTTTTTTAACTACAGGGCTTTATCAAATTTGTTTTGTGCTTGCATGGGTCCATTTACTTAAGGGTAAGTTAGTATTTATCTGCACTTTTGTGATAATCTTGTTTGGGTTGGCTATACAGCTCTTCCTGTACACATGTGGAAACATGATGTGCCTGTGGTTAAGGGATAAGGTTGCAGCCTTGATCAGTCAGTTTCTGTTGTTGTTTTCTAGGAGTAAACATATTCACTGCATTCTCTGTTTGTACCAAAGAAGAGCAGTGGGCAGTGTTCTGCTTTTTATGGGCTGAAAGTGTACCAGGGGAAGAAATCCTTCAATGGCTTTATGCACAAAATAAAGACTGAGTTTAACCATGGAGGAGTGTTTATGAATGGATTGAAAAGTTGATCGGACATGTCCTAAGCACGAAGAAGGAGCAGGACATCAAACCACATCCACTATTGACAACATTAAGGGGGTCCATACAATGATTATGATGAAGCTAATGAGGGCTTTGGACTCTGGTACACTTAAATCAAATCAAAACTGGATTGCTGCTCGCTTCTCTTCTTTGGTGCAAACAGAAAGCTGAGTGGCCATGTCTGAGCTGTTCCAAATTTGCATATATCATTTGAAACATTTTTGTATGGTTTTGCTTCATTTTTCACTGTGCCTTTTCTTATTTTTTCTATATTCTAAAAACCTGACAATTTAAATAGACTGACAAGCTTGTGTGCCTGCTGATCAGATTTTACTACCTTTAAAACTTTTAACCCCATGTAGAAAAATGAGATAAATATCAATATATATATATATATATATATATATATATATATATATATATATATATATATATATATATATATATATATATATACTGTATATATGCTGTATATAGTTGTGCTTAAAAGTTTGTGAACTCTTTAGAATTTTCTATATTTCTGCATAAATATGACCTAAAACATCATCAGATTTTCACTCAAGTCCTAAAAGTAGATAAAGAGAAACCAGTTAAACAAATGAGACAAAAATATTACACTTGGTAATTTATTTATTGAGGAATATGATCGAATATTACATATTTGTGAGTGGCAAAAGTATGTGAACCTCTAGGATTAGCAGTTAGTTTGAAGGTGAAATTCGAGTCAGGTGATTTCAATCAATGGGATGACAATCAGGTATGAGTGGGCACCCTGTGTTACTTAAAGAACAGAGATCTATCAAAGTCTGCTCTTCACAACTCATGTTTGTGGAAGTGTATCATGGCACGAACAAAGAAGATTTCTGAGGACCTCAGAAAAAGAGATGTTGATGCTCATCAGGCTGGAAAAGGTTGCAAAACCATCTCTAAAGAGTTTGGACTCCACCAATCCACAGTCAGACAGATTGTGTACAAATGGTGGAAATTCAAGACCATTGTTACTCTCCCCAGGAGTGGTCCACCAACAAAGATCACTCCAAGAGCAAGGCGTGTAATAGTCGGCGAGGTCACAAAGGTCCCCAGGGTAACTTCTAAGCAACTGAAGGCCTCTCTCACATTGGCTAATGTTCATGTTCATGAGTCCACCATCAGGAGAACACTGAACAACAATGGTGTGCATGGCAGGGTTGCAAGGAGAAAGCCACTGCTGTCCAAAAAAAAACATTGCTGCTCTTACACCAGATACTGAAAGCAAAGGTTCACATACTTTTGCCACTCACAAATATGTAATATTCAATCATTTTATCCTTAACCTTCCTCTTATGTTAGCTTTCTGTTACTATCTTTTATGTTAACGGGTCGGTTTTGACCCGTGTCTTTAATCAGCCATATTACCCTCAAAACAATTATTTATCATCCAATTTTTTTCCTTACCTCTTGGTTACTTTGTTACGCTTCCTTGTCCATTAAAAGAATGTTTTTAATATTTTTGCTGTGACCTCATGAGCTTTTACTTTAACAGCATACCTCTCGTTTTCAATTTTAAAAAATGATTAAATGAACCTCAAGAGAATTATTTAAATAAATAAAAGGTTGTTATGTTACCTGACTATTACTGAGGGGTATTAGAACACATCTCTTAAATAAATTTGTTATATATATTTTTTATTATAATATTAATTACTATAGTAACATCTAAGGTGTTACGGGTCAAATTTGACCCATATATATTTATTTCAAAGAAAAAGGCAAAAAAGTATTTTCAAAAATAACTTTAATATAAATGGAAAGCTAAACAAGTAAATCTCAAAATGTGGATTTGCAAGGTCAAACAAACAACGAACGATCAAGCAAATCAAACCAATAGAAATGAGGCACTAGTTCCAAAAAACGTCTTTGTGTGCAAGAACATGCATGTGCATTTAGATGCATGTGTGGCAAAAAGTGACACTTTTAGTGTGTTCTTTGCAAATATATTTTTTGCAGTAGAAGCAGAGTACGTTTGTCTTTCTGTCTTTATTGCTAGGGCAGACCTGACACCTCTTTCTTTTAGAATCAGGTGGCCTCAGTGGGGTTGTGGCTGTGGCTGTGTAGGTTGATGTTGAGGCAGTGCTGGCCGAAGAGGATGCTGGCACTGATGCTTCTTGTGTTGCTGATGGTGTGGAAGGATTGGAGCAAGCTTGTCAGATTTTTCTCTAGTTTCTCTGTTGTCAAATCTAAGGACTCTTGATATCATTCGAAATGACTGAAGTGACATTGTTGCCCGGAAATATTTCTGCCTGTCGACGCATCCCAGAGGCTATCAGTGGCCTCATTGCTGGATTTGTAAACACCAGCAAGAAGAAGAACACCAATATAAGCATCCAGGTATTCCTCATCAATGTCATTCCACATGTCGCCATGAACCTTTTTTCCTTCAAGGTTTGTCATAGCAATCATGACTTTCTTTAGTGACAATGACATAAACAGATCAAAACATGTCTTGATGTCACTTACTCTCGTCACAGCAAACCTTGTGATTCCAGGGGTCACTTTGATGACATTTGCAGCAGCTGCCCTGCCATGTAAGTCAGGAGGTACTGAGCTCCAACAGATGTTACCACTTTTGGATTTGAACATTTCAGCAGGAGTGAGTGCAGCTTCAGCATCGGTGACCTCCTCATCAGACTCATCAGATGTGTCTGTGCCTTCTGGTAGATACTCTACAATGTCTTCCTCCTCGGAAACCTGCTCATCTGTATCACTATGCTGTTCTGTGTCCTCTGCCTCATTTTCAGAAAAGATATGATCCAGAGCTTGGCTTACTGTAAATCTTCTTCTCATTTTTGACTGCTGCAAACAGGAGATGTGTACTCTGCAAGTCACCAACGCTAAACTAAATTTGTCTTATGCAAGCCTTATATGTCTGAACATGTCTGTCTTTGTTTGTTTGTTTTGTTTGTTCAGGTAAGGAGACACACAGGCAAAGAGAGAAGCCCCTCAAAGTGTGTTTATGATTTTTGTTTTGACCCTAACTATTGTTTTATAACCTTAAATTATAACTGGGTCAAAACTGACCCTACCAACACAAAGGTAATAATTTTCACCAGAGCATTTTATAATTTAGTACAATTGTTTTTTGTTTTGTTTTATTTTAATTAAATACAGATTCCTGACAAAGTCAAAAAGCCTTGATGCAATAAACAAAATTAGGTAGTAGTTTTATGCATTTAAAAAGTAAAACCGGGTCGGTGCTGACCCTAACACAAGAGGAAGGTTTAATAAATAAATGACCAAGTATAATATTTTTGTCTCATTTGTTTAACTGGTTTCTTTTTTATCTACTTTTAGGACTTGAGTGAAAATCTGATGATGTTTTAGGTCATATTTATGCAGAAATATAGAGAATTCTAAAGAGTTCACAAACTTTCATGCACAACTGTATATATATATCCATCCATCCATTTTCCAACCCGCTATATTCCTAACTACAGGGTCACAGGGGTCTGCTGGAGCCAATCCCAGCCAACACAGGGCACAAGGCAGGAACCAATCCTGCCAGACAGAAGAGCAGCTTCAGCGACAGACTGCTGTCACCGTCCTGCTCCACTGACAGATTGAGGAGATCGTTTCTCCCCCAAACTATGCGACTCTTTAATTCCACCCGGGGGGGGGGGGGGGGGGGTAAACGTTAACATTCAACATTATACATAGTTACTGTCTGTTTTTCACCTGCATTATTATCATTCTTTAATTTAATATTACTGCGGTGGGTTGGCACCCTGCCCAGGATTGTTTCCTGCCTTGTGCCCTGTGTTGGCTGGGATTGGCTCCAGCAGACTCCCGTGACCCTGTGTTCGGATTCAGCGGGTTGGAAAATGGATGGATGGAATTTAATATTATTTATTGTATCAGTATGCTGCTGCTGAAGAATGTGAATTTCCCATTGGGATTAATAAAGTATCTATCTATCTATCTATCTATCTATCTATCTATCTATCTATCTATCTATCTATCTATCTATCTATCTATCTATCTATCTATCTATCTATCTATCTATCTATCTATCTATCTATCTATCTAACCCACTGCAGGACACACACACAAACACACCCACACACCAAGCACACACTAGGGCCAATTTAGAATCGCCAATCCACCTAACCTGCATGTCTTTGGACTGTGGGAGGAAAACGGAGCGCCCGGAGGAAACCCACGCAGACACGGGGAGAACATGCAAACTCCACGCAGGGAGGACCCGGGAAGCAAACCCAGGTCCCCAGATCTCCCAACTGCGAGGCAGCAGTGCTACCCACTGCGCCACCCGTATATATATATCTATATATATATATAGAGAGAGAGAGAGAAAGAGAGTTGTTTACAGACCTTTTATAAAAGATTTCAAAATCTAAACCCTTATCTTGCTGCCTTATAAAAATGTAGAAGCCAGTTCTTTCAGATAATTTGGAATTGTAATTGTTTGTAAACACTGGTCCATGAAACGGTCTTCTAATAATAATTCTTTGCATTTATATAGCGCTTTTCTCACTACTCAAAGCGCTCAGCAATTGTAGGTTAAGGACCTTGCTGAAGGGCCCAACAGAGCAGAGTCCCTATTGGCATTTACGGGATTCGAACCGGCAACCTTCCGATTGCCAATGCAGATTCCCTAGCCTCAGAGCCACGACTCCGCCACTTCTAGACTTTGGACCCCTAGATAAAGAAATATGACAAGCAAGTTTCACACTGGTCCGGAGTAAATGCTTAAATCATACTTTCCAAAAGTAGTTTTCAAATTGATTTTTTTTTTACCATTACTAATATATTACCTTTTATATTATTTTGTGAAGGTGGCAGAATCTGATAGAACTCTTGATTAGTTAGCTATGTCTGCCACATTTACTTCCCAACCTTCCCAACTATGGCAGGAGGAATCATCAGAATACTGATTTTTTTTTTCTGTAGTAGTCCTTTTTGCCGTGATACCTACTATATTTTATAAGAGAAACATGTTTTATGACATAGCATTATTTAATGTAGACAGAATATGTCATTAAAATCTGCAAAGCTTTGTACAGTCGAAATGATATTTATCTAAATTTCCCCTGGGGATTAATAAAGTTTAATCTAAATCTTGATCTAAATAATAAGTAGTGTAGGTTTTACTCAGATTGCCTTTCACTCGCTCGACTAGAATGCAGCGAGTGAAACGCAATTTTTTTAACTAAATTTTCCACTTATATATAGTATAACAAATTAGGAACGTACATTTTTGATGCATTCTTTGGCCACCTGCCGCTGTACAGGTATTTAAACTCCGCCACGCACCTAAACCGGCTTCCAGCTCAGACTGTGCTCATACCACGTGTGAAACATTTCGTTTCTGTCAAACCCAGCCCATTGGAGCCCTGGTCGTCAAGGGAACGAAACATACACAGACACTCAAGGCGCAGCAGCCAATCGCTCTGTAGTTGCCACGTGTCACGTTACGCGCCTCGTGCGTACTGCAGACAGAGCTGCACATGGCGACCAAGGAGGGAATGTGGGTGGGCGTGTCGCAAGTGGGGCAACAAATGAATGACTAGTTGGTTGTTAAATCGTGAATGGATGGGAGATTACCCGTTCGCTTTATCACGTAGTTGTACGTTGCGTCATTCTTATTCTTGTAATTTTAAACATATACGTGGTAGTGTGTCCTCGTGAAAGAATCCATCCATTATCGAACACACTTAATCTAAGTTTAATGTTATGGGTACCGGCGAGCCTCGTGCGGCAGTAACCATCAATACTGGACGTGTCCTCAGTCCACAGCTGAGAACACCTGTGTAACACAGCCACATTCACGCATACGGAACAAATGTAATTATTACTTAACATTAACATCTTGCAGGTCAAATCAATAAACTATATATAAAAATATATAATTTATTATTATTCAAATTTCATCGTAGCTGCACTGTCATTCATTATACAGCTGTCCATTTTTTAAAACAACTTACTCCATTAATGGATTGCAAAACCGGCTGACTCAACCTTTTATTATATCTTATCAGTTAAGTTCAAAGTAAGGTTCTTTCATGCTGTCTTTTTTGTGGATATACCATAAGGCACAAGTTGGTTCTAATATGCCATGTGTATATACTAATGTAAAATAGGCATAGAACTTAGTGACATTGCTCCCTTGAGTAGATCTGACCACAGCCTGGCACATGTGATTCCCAAATATAAACCTACTTTTCAACAGCTGCTAGTCATCATGCTAGTGAGCATGTGGACAAAACAAGCTGAGGAGGCTCTGCTGAATGGCCTGCAGGAGGAGGAGGACTGGTAAGGATGTTGAGGGACTTGGACTACATTCACACACTGTTTTCATTTAAAAATTCAGATATTAATCTCCATTTCTGCCTTTCATTCATGCTACCTCCGCGTTTTTAACCACGCAGAAAATGGGTCTTTTGAAAAAGCTCTCCAGGAGCTGATATTTCCGAAAAAGCTGGCTCAGCATTGCAGTGTGGATGGATGAAAACAGAGAGCTTTGAAAACACACAGTAATTGCGATCTGAATAGTTCATGCTTATTACATGGCCCTTTCCTAATTAGATCCTGCTTATTATATTTGCTGAGCTGCTTTGCTTGCGCTATTCTCTCAACAACAATCTGATGTCATTGTCGGTCCTATCAAAACAATCAATTTTTTTTTTTTGGTTTTTCGCATTTGCCACTGCTGTACTGCATGCTTAAACACAAGCTGCAAGTGAACATCTAGTGTGGAAGGCACAAATTCGTTCCTGTTCCTGCGTAGACATGTATGCCAATTGTAGGAAATCGGGTATAGATAGATAGATAGATAGATAGATAGATAGATAGATAGATAGATAGATAGATAGATAGATAGATAGATAGATAGATAGATAGATAGATAGATAGATAGATAGATAGATACTTTATTAATCCCAATGGGAAATTCACATGTCATATGCGTTTTTTTTTTTGTTTTGTTTTAGTGTGGATGAAGAGTCCTTGATAAATGATGTGAAAACACTAGTTAGTGCGCCGTTTTTAACTGACAACATAGTAGTTAATAACCTTAGACGCTGCGTTACTATGTGCAGAATATGATGCCTATAGAGAGTGTCCTTTTTTTTTGCAACAACATCTTATTTTGTAGAACTTCCCTGATTGGTTCCTCCATGTTACAATGCCTCATTTCCTGATGGTCACCCTTCATGTAAGAAAACCATATTCCAACAAAGCAAACATGCAGGGATTGATTGACTTGGTGCTTGTTGTGTTGCTTACCTGTAGACATTTATATTGTGTTTTGTACAGTTTGAATGCTGCATTCATGAACAAAAGGCAAATAATATACCAGTTAATATAGTTTTGTGAAAAATTCCATGGTTGGCAGTATTACATTAACATTATACAAAGTTACTGTCTGTTATATCTGCATTTTTATCAATCTTTAATTTAATATTGTTTTTTGTATCAGTAAGGTGCTGCTGGAGTATGTGAATTTCCCCTTGGGATTAATAAAGTATCTATCTACTGTATCTATCTATCTATCTATCTATCTATCTATCTATCTATCTATCTATCTATCTATCTATCTATCTATCTATCTATCTATCTATCTATCTATCTACTGTCCATTTAAGGATTTTTTCTACCAATGGCAAATGTTTATGCCATATGCATTTTCATTCATTTTAATATGGACAGAGAGAGATGCTTTTGTAAATGAAAGAAAAACATTTTCAATTATAACGGAAATAGAAGAGTTGCTTTGTATAACACTTGTGTTGTTTGCCTGTATGTATTTAAATTGCATTTTGTACAGTTTGAATGCTGCATTCATGCACAAAAGGCAAACAATTTACTGGTTGCTACAGTTTTATGATAAATCACAATGGTTTGGCATTTGGGATGACATCGCCATCCCTTCAAAGACTTTTACGGCGATACATGCATGCCCATTGTAGTTGGATGTCTACTTCATATGTGTTTTCAGTCATTTTGTGTGAACAGAGATACTTTCGTAGATAATGTGAAAATGCTAGTGTGGGCAAAGATCGTTTTCATTTAAAAATGTAATTTTTAAATGAACATATAGCAGTGTGGATGTAGTCTTAGTTACTCACAAGTCTTCTCTAAGCTTTCACAAAGTTTGCATGTTCTTATTATTACTAAATGCGCATAATGGCTGCACTTTCTGCTAAACCAATATAGATAATGGTGCTGCAATGACATCACTGTAATATCCCCAAAAATACTAGAAACAGTATGATGATATTCAAGAAGTTAAAAAAAATAATGGCTTTAATGAATTTCCTACACCAATGAGGCCCTCTAACACCTTTAGTGTTTGTAATGGAGACAGGAAAGACCAAGCCCTGCCATTGCCAAACTTAGCTGCACAAACATCAGTTTTAACGCCTTAATCATCACTTTCTGTCCCAGACTGTCTGTCTAACTTGCTGGGGTCTGAAGAGAAAGATGCAAGAGTGCTGGACTTGATGGCATGACTATGACTATGTGAACCTTAAGTCTATTTTTTCTTCCACAGTTAAGAGTTGCTTCCCATACAGTCCTCACAGGTGGTGCAGTGGTAGTGCTGCTGCTTTGCAGTAAGGAGACTGTGGAAGATTGTGGGTTTGCTTCCCGGCTCCTCCCTGTGTGGATAGCGCTTTGAGTACTGAGAAAAGCGCTATATAAATGTAATGAATTATTATTATTATGATATCTTGTAGTTGTTTTACCAGTTCTGGTTTTGGACAGGTTCCATTAAGTCCTCATTTCCCAAAAGCTCTTCTAATTAACAGTATAATGTAGTGATTAAGGCTTTGGAATTTTAACTTCAACCCATGAGGTTGTGGGTTCAAATCTTACTTCTGTCACTGTATGACTATGAATAAGTTACTTTACCTGCCTGTGCTCCAGTTAGAAAAAGAAATGCTACCAAATTTTATCTCAATTGTTGCATTTTGCCTTAGGTAAAGTTGCAAAAAAATCATAGAAACAATTGTAATGTATCCTGGTTTGTTTAGATAAATTTCTCAAATACTTATATCAATTGGAATTTATAAAACAATCCATTTACTAATCTGCTTATCTTGTTCAAGTTTAAAGGGAACAGGCACCGGTGCCATAAGCATTGACCACAATGCAACAATGAACACTTGAAGTGGTATCAACTAATTGGAGACTCCACCCAAACTCCCTCACAAGTGACAAATTAAAAGCCATCAATTAAACTCAGGACAACTTGGTGGGGTAGGGATCTCCCTCAAAGTAAGGAGACCAGCATTTGCATCTTGGGTTCTCCTTGCGTGGAGTTTGCATGTTCTCCCCATGTCTGTGTGGATTTCCACCAGGTACTTTGGTTTCCTCTCACAGTCCAAATACATGCATGTTAGGTGTATTGGTGTTACTAAATTAGACCTAGTGTGTGGTTGGGGTGTTTATGTGTGTATGTGTGTTCTTCCTGTGACGGACTAATACCCTGTCCAGGGTTTGTTCCTGTCTTGCATACTATGCCAGCTGGGATAGGCTGCTGTACTTCTTGTGACTCTGTTCAGGACTGCTGACATACATTTAAACTCACCTTCATATTGCATACTTTCAGCTCCAAATATTTGGTCTTGAATCCCACCCTGGTCACTGCCTGTTTGGACGTAACATGTTCTCCCTCTGTCTATGTAAATTTTCCTATAGCGGGTTTCCTCTCACTTCTCAAATGCCTACACAATAGGTTAATTGACAACTGTAAAGTCTATACTGGAGTGGATTGGCACTCATCTACTGGAGGTTCCTTCCTTGCATGTGTAACTCTCTCACTGTTGACCTTAGTAAAAAAAAAAAAAAAAAAAAAAAGTAGTAATTTATCTGCTGTTGCATGAGAAGGGTGACAGTGATATCTATAAATAAATGGCCTAAAGATTTGATTCTACTAATAAAAATAATAAATATAAAAAAACACCCACTTTTTTTGTGAATATGAAAAAAGAAATGCACCCAAAACTTAAGCCCATCCACCTTCTCATGTAAAACAACTTCATCAATAAACCAGAAAAAAAAACAATCATGACTTAAAATATAAGCTTCCCATGCATTATTCAGCAGGCATTCATATGCTTAAGACAAATGAAAATCGCCTCGCCTCTGTGGCATCACTCACAACAGTGTTCCAAGCTGCCCCTGGAAACAATATAACTACAAGAACTGTGCATCAGGAGCTTCATGGAATGGGTTTTCATGAGCATAAGCCTAAGATCAATATGCACAATGCCAAGTGTTGGCTGGAGTGATGTAAAGCATGTCGCCACTAGAGCAGTGGAAACATGTTCTCTGGAGTCATCAATCACATGTCACTATCTGGCAGTCTGACAGACAAATCTAGGTTTGGCAGGTGACAGGAGAATGCTGAATCCTGGATTACATAGTGCCTTTTGTAAATTTTGGTGGAGGAAGATTAATGATCTGGGAATGTTTATCAGGGTTTGGACTAGGCCTATTGGTTCCATTGTAGGTTACTGTTAATGTTACAATATACAAGGACATTTTAGATGATAGTTTGCTTCAAACTTTGTGGCAATAGTTTGGGAAAGGCACTTTTCTTTTGAAACTTGAATATACTCCAGTGGACAATGGCCAGTCCATAAAAACATGGATAAACTCTAATGGTAAACACAGAGCTCTGACCTCAGATATACTGAACACCTTTGTGCTAAATAGGAATGTCAGTTCCAAGCCAGGTCTTCTTATCCAACATCATTACTTGGCCTCACAGATGATCTTTTGTCTGAATGGGCTACAATTCCCAAAGACACATTCCAAAACCATTGTGGAAAACCTTCCTAAAGAATGGAGGTGGGGCTTCAGGGATTGGATGCAGTTCCATATTATTATCCATGGTCAAGCTGATATACTATAAGCATGATGGTCAGGTGTCCACAATTTTTATGCCATATAGTATATCATAAGGATGTTTATGAAGGGCATGTTTTTTAGATAGATAGATAGATAGATAGATAGATAGATAGATAGATAGATAGATAGATAGATAGATAGATAGATAGATAGATAGATAGATAGATAGATAGATAGATAGATAGATAGATAGATAGATAGATAGATAGATAGATAGATAGGAGTAGATACTTTATTAATCCCAAGGGGAAATTCACATACTCCAGCAGCAGCATACTGATAAAGAAAATATAAAATTAAAGAGTGATAACAATGCAGGTATACAGACAGACAATAACTTTGAATAACTTTAATGTTTACCCCCCACCCCCCGGGTGGAATTGAAGAGTCGCATAGTGTGAGGGAGGAATGATCTCCTCAGTCTGTCAGTGGAGCAGGACGATGACAGCAGTCTGTCTCTGAAGCTGCTCCTCTGTCTGGAGATGATCCTGTTCATTGGATGCGGTGGATTCTCCATGATTGAGAGGAGCCTGCTGAGCGCCTGTCACTCCGCCACAGATGTCAAACTGTCCAGCTCCATGCCTACAATAGAGCCTCCCTTCCTCACCAGTTTGTCCAGGCGTGAGGCGTCCCTCTTCTTTATGCTGCCTCCCCAGCACACCACCGCGTAGAAGAGGGCGCTCGCCACAACCATCTGATAGAACATCTGCAGCATCTTATTGCAGATGTTGAAGGACGCCAGCCTTCTAAGGAAGTATAGTCAGCTCTGTCCATTCTTACATAGAGCATCAGTATTGGCAGTCCAGTCCAATTTATCATCCAGCTCCACTCCCAGGTATTTATAGGTCTGCATCCTCTGCACACAGTCACCTCTGATGATCATGGGGTCCATGAGGGGCCTGGGCCTCCTAAAATTTACCACCTGCTCCTTGGTTTTTGGTTTTGCTGGTGTTCAGATGTAGGTGGTTTGAGTCGCACCATTTAACAAAGTCCTTGATTAGGTCCCTTTTGAGTGTGCTTGCTCCTACCTTGCACATGGTGTAGCTCCATAAAAAAAACCTGTAATAGGAAAAAAAGTTAAAAAAAAAAAAAAATTAATCAATTAATCAAAACCAATTTTCATTTCTTTTGAACTGACTTTTTAAATTATGTTTTCTATTCCTCTGTGACAGATGGCTGGAAGCCTTGCCCAGTCGGGAAGCCCATCTGATGGAAGGACCATGGGAGAGGACATATCCAAAGCAATAACTCTCTGGAACACGAGAGGGCAACTCCCCTGCATTGCACTGGGGCCACGGGCTTGGAGCTTTGAAGCTCAAACCTGCTAGGGCCCATGGGAACCGTCAGGGGGCGCCTGGACAGTTCCAGAGCCCTGGATTGTAGCACTTCTGCCACACCCGGAAGTGCTGCCGGATGAGGATCAGAGAGCACCTCCGGGTGCACTATTAAAGAGACCACCTCACTCCGTTCTGGGAGCCAGAGTCGGGAGATCGAGGACAATACTTTCTGGGAGAGGAGTGGAGGTGGCAGAGAAGAGAAGAGAAGAAAGAAAAAGAGAGAGAAGGGACTGAGCAGTACTTGTTGGAGATTAGTGCACTGTGTGCTGAAAAAGACAAAGAAAAGAAGTAAAAGAGTGTTGCTTTTGCACTTGTGTGGTGTGCCTGTCTGTGTCTGGGTTCTCCCCATTAATTCCTCACCTCCCATGTCTTATAGATGTACAGGACAGATTCATTTGTGGCTTTAAACTGGAATTTGCACTGCGATGGCCTGCAAACTTGACCATTTTTCTGACTTGTGCTCCAGATTGTCACAATCAATTAATATTAAATGTGGACACTGAAAATGGATAGATGGACTGCAGTGATTCACGTCCCTCTAAATGTGAACATGTGTCTGCGTAAGCTCTGTAATGTTGATCCACCCATCCGTTAATTATTAAACAAGAATAATTCAAGTTATTGTCTCAGAGGATGGTGCCAGTTTCAGTAGTAAGAAATAGATTGCAAGATTCATGCCTGTACAGGCAACCATTGTATATCCTAAAGCATGCTCAAGCAAATCTGTCTGCACTTGGGCAATCAACTCGATAACATGTAACTGGAGTCCTTGGATTATTTTTATTATATATTTAACTGAGACATTTATTTAAGACTAGCTGTGTAAGCCCGTGCTGTAAAAAGCCGGGGTCCTAGAAACTATTGAAATCATCAGAAAAAAAATTGAAATGTACAGATGTCAGGTAACTGAAAACAACTACTCTGGGAGTCTCTATCCTAGGAGGTTTTGTTTTGCCGATGTGCTCGCCTCACTTCTGTATTAGTGGATAAGCAAGTGACTCTTTATTCAGAGATTTCGTTTGCCCACGTGCTCACCTAACTTGTGTATCCTCAGAGGTGGAGTCCTTACCCCGACTCCACCTCTCACTTCCATGCCGTACAGACAGACACACACACTTCCACAAATAGACATTCACAGTTAGGTCCATAAATATTTGGACAGAGACAACTTTTTTTCTAATTTTGGTTCTGTACTTTACCACAATGAATTTTAAAAGAAACAACTCATATGCAGTTGAAGTGCAGACTTTCAGCTTTAATTCAGTGAGGTGAACAAAACGATTGCATAAAAACGTGAGGCAACTAAAGCAATTCCACTTCTTTGCTTTAATAAACTCCTGGGTTGCTTTGGCTGTATGTTTTGGCTCATTGTCCATCTGTATCATGAAACGCCGCCCAATCAATTTGACTGCATTTAGCTGGATTTGAGCAGACAGTATGTTTCTGACTACGGTGGGTTGGCACCCTGCCCAGGATTGTTTCCTGCCTTGTGCCCTGTGTTGGCTGGGATTGGCTCCAGCAGACCCCCGTGACCCTGTGTTCGGATTCAGCGGGTTGGAAACTGGATGGATGGATGGTATGTCTCTGAACACCTCAGAATTCATTCGGCTGCTTCTGTCCTGTGTCACATCATCAATAAACACTAGTGTCCCAGTGCCACTGGCAGCCATGCACGCCCAAGCCATCACACTGCCTCCACCGTGTTTTACAGATGATGTGCTATGCTTTGGATAATGAGCTGTTCCACACCTTCTCCATACTTTTTTCTTGCCATCATTCTGGTAGATGTTGATTTTGGTTTCATCTGTCCAAAGAATGTTTTTCCAGAACTGTGCTGGCTTTTTTAGGTGTTCTTTAGCAAAGTCCAATCTAGCCTTTCTATTCTTGAGGCTTATGAGTGGCTTGCACCTTGCAGTGCACCCTCTGTATTTACTTTCATGCAGTCTTCTCTTTATGGTAGACTTGGATATCGATACGCCGACCCCCTGGAGAGTGTTGTTCACTTGGTTGGCTGTTGTGAAGGGGTTTCTCTTCACCATGGAAATGATTCTGCGATCATCCACCACTGTTGTCTTCCGTGGACGTCCAGGTCTTTTTGCGTTGCTGAGTTCACCAGTGCTTGCTTTCTTTCTCAGGATATACCAAACTGTAGATTTTGCCACTCGTAATATTGTAACAATCTCTCGGATGGGTTTTTTCTGTTTTCGCAGCTTAAGGATGGCTTCTTTCACCTGCATGGAGAGCTCCTTTGACCGCATGTTGTCTGTTCACAGCAAAATCTTCCACATGCAAGCACCACACCTCAAATCAACTCCAGGCCTTTTATCTGCTTCATTGATAATGACATAACGACAGACTTGCCCACACCTGGCCATGAAACAGCCTTTGAGTCAATTGTCCAATTACTTTTGAGCCCTTGAAATGAAGGGATTGTGTTAAAAAAATGCTTTAGTTGCCTCACATTTTTATGCAATCGTTTTGTTCACCCTACTGAATTAAAGCTGAAAGTCGCGCTTCAACTGCATCAGAGTTGTTTCATTTAAAATTCATTGTGGTAATGTACAGAACCAAACTTAGAAAAAAAGTTGTCTGTCCAAATATTTATGGACCTAACTCTATATATAAGATAATTTACAAATGTCAGGATATTTTATAAATATTTACAGATATTTTTAACAGTTGAAACACTGGCAACTCACATGCATCATTAAGTGACCTTAAATAAAATAGGAACTGAACCAGCAGTCTTATGATTTAGAGCTCAACGCCTGGGTTGCTACATCACATCACATTACTCCTTCATACATTGCGAGAACATGACAACTCCACACAGAGAGCATCTAAGCCTAAAACTGAACTGGTACCCAAAAATACCCTCTGAGAAGCTGGGAGATGTAGTGCACACACTAAGAAAAAGAGAATGGGGGCACCAACCCTGAACAATTCCTCACCAGTTACAGGGCCCCAAAAATCAGTAAATGACCTTTAGATCTCAGATGAATAGGTCTGCACATACTAGTAGGATAATGATCTGGTTTCACCTTCTTCATTAAATTTATATATCTCACTGTGCTCTTGTACAGCAACATTCTTGGTAAATAACTCTGTAAGCAGAATGTCCCATTCAAACAGACTGTGTACATCTGCAACATAATAATAAGAGAACACAGCATAACTAAAATGATAAACATTTAAGAATATTTTTATCATTACTGATATTATACCCTAATAAAAATTACTGTTTTTACTGATTTGAGGGCACTCAAAGAGCAAACTAGGAACCAAGTCACCCAAACTATTCTATAACATTTCAGTAATTATTTACTGCTCTGATGCTGATCTTTCTGAACATAAAATAGGTCATTACGATAGCAATTGACAAGAAGAATTCATAATCAATTGGGGAATTACGGTATTTGAGGGTTCCTCTAGAGTATCTCTTTCTCTTGCATGATTTGGTGCAAAAACTAATCAGCACATCGTCATCTCATAACAGGCTTAAATGTCGTGTTTGGTATTTTTCTGTACAGCCATTTTAGCTGTAGACTGTCCTCAAGAAACTGGGACACGCTGACACACACACACACACACAGACAGACTGACACACACCCATCATCGAGATATCAGTGCTTTCGGTATCAGGGGACCTTAAAACATTGAGATCCATTGAAAACCGGAGATTAAAATTTTTGACAAAGCTTCACTCCTCCCCTATAGATAATAGGTTATGGTGGAGGAGGGCGCAAAGCAAAAAGATGTGAGACCCATAACCCCAGATCTGTTTTTTCATAAATTATTTGTGTCTATACTAACTGCATTCCCGACAATCTCTATATGGAATCTGGGGTTTTCACACACAAGGATATTAGGTCAAATGTGGTGTATCTGACATTTTAAAAAGTAAATATGTTGTTTACATTTTGTTTTCCTGATGAGTGCCAACATATATCTTTTTAGTTGAAGTTTCCTTGGCAATGTTTCCCAGAATGCACCTCAGTGTGCTCATTGGAGACATCATTAGAGGAACTTCCAGGGTTTTTCTGAGTTTGAAAGAATAAATCCTTGAATCATTGTGATAAAACATCTTGCTGTATTTTTTTTTATTTTTAGTCTGATTTGTACTTCTCTTCATCATTTGATCATACTGACTACCAGTTCTGATCTTTGGCTTGTTCACCAATTACAATTCTCCAGGACCTTTTTCTTTTACTGTCTTTTTACACTCCTCCTCAAGCCACCACCTTATTGTGGTGGAGAGGTTTGCATGTCCCAATGATCCTAGGAGCTCTATTGTTGGGGGCTTTATGCCCCTTTTAGGGTCACCCAAGGCAAACTGGTCCTAGGTGAAAGACGAGACAAAGAGATGATCAGAAAACCTACTATAAAGAATAAAAACTTTGGATGGCATTTTCCCTCACCTGGACATGGGTCACCGGGGCCCCCCTCTGGAACCAGGCCTGGAGGTGGGGCACGATAGCAAGCATGGGTGGCCGGGTCTACACCAATGGGGCTCGGCTGGGCACATCCCGAAGGGGCAACGTGGGTTCCCTTTCCCAAGTGCTCACCACCTGTAGGAGGGGCCAAGGAGGTTGGATGCAGTGTGAGTCGGGTGGTGGCCAAAGGCGGGGACCTTGGCGGTCTGATCCTCGGCTACAGAAGCTGGCTCTTGGGGACGTGTAATGTCACCTCTCTGAAGGGGAAGGAGCATGAGCTAGTGTGTGAGGTCGAGAGGTTCCGGCTAGATATAGTCGGGCTCACTTTGACGCACAGCATGGACTCTGGAACCAATCTCCTTGAGAGGGGCTGGACTCTCTACCACTCTGGAGTTGCCCCCGGTGAGATGTGCCGAGTGGGTCTGGGCATACTTATAGCCCCCAGACTTGGAGCATGTTCATTGAGGTTCACCCCAATAGACGAGAAGGTTAGCCTCCCTTCGGGTGGGGGGATGGGTCCTAACTGTTGTTTGCGCATGTGCGCCGAACAGTAGTCTGGAGTACCCACCCTTTTTGGAGTCCCTGGAGGGGGTGCTAGAGGGCACACCTTCTGGGGACTCCCTCATTCTCCTGGGAGACTTCAATGCTCACGTGGGCAATGACAGTGAGACCTGGAAGGGTGTGATTGGGAGGAATGCCCCCCCCCCCCACCCTCGATCTGAACCGGAGCGGTGTTTTGTTATTGGACTTCTGTGCTCATCACAGATTGTCCATAACGAACACCATGTTCAAGCATAGGGGTGTTCATATGTGCACCTGGAGTTTTTGGAGGCCATGGAGAATGACTTCCGGATGGCTTCGAGGATATTCTGGTACCGGTCTCAGGAGGGGAAAGTGGTGCAGTATCAACCTGTGTATGGTGCTGATGGTGCGCTGCTGACCTCAACTCGGGACATTGTGGGTCGGTGGGGGGAGTACTTCGAAGATCACCTCAATCCCACTAACATGCCTTCCAATAAGGAAGCAGTGCCTGGGGAGGTCACCGAGGTGGTCAAAAGACTCATTGGTGGCAGGGCCCTGGGGGTGGATGAGATACGCCCGGAGTTCCTCAAGGCTCTGGATGTTTTAGGACTGCCTTGGTTGACACACCTCTGCAACATCGCATGGACATCAGGGATAGTGCCTCTGGATTGGCAGACCAGGGTGGTGGTCCCCCTCTTTAAAAAGGGGGAGCAGAGGGTGTCTTCCAATTACAGAGGGATCACACTCCTCAGCCTCCCTGGAAAAGTCTATTCGGGGGTCCTGGAAAGGAGGGTCCATCAGATAGTCAAACCTCGGATTCAGGAGGGACAGTGTGGTTTTCGTCCTAGTCATGGAACAGTGGACCAGCTCTATACCCTTAGCAGGGTCCTGGAGGGTGCATGGGAGTTTGCCCAACCAGTCTACATGTGTTTTGTGGACTTGGAAAAGGCGTTCGACCGTGACCCTCTGGGAGTCCTTTGGTGGGTGCTCCGGGAGTATGGGGTACCAGATGCCCTGATAAGAGCTGTTCAGTCCCTGTACAACTGGTGTCAGAGCTTGGTCCACATTGCTAGCAGCAAGTCGAACCCGTTTCCGGTGAGAGTTGGACTCCGGCAGGGCTGCCCTTTGTCACCTATTCTGTTCATAACTTTTATGGACAGAATGTCTAGGTGCAGCCATGGTGTTGAGAGGGTCCGGTTTGGTGGACTCAGGATTGGGTCACTGCTTTTTGCAGATGATGTTGTCCTGTTTGCTTCATCAGGCCGTGATCTTCAGCTCTCTCTGGTTCGGTTCGCAGCCAAGTGTGAAGCGGCTGGGATGGGAATCAGAACCTCCAAATCCGAGACCATGGTCCTCAGCTGGAAAAGGGTGGAGTGCCCTCCTAGGGTTGGGAGCGAGATCCTGCCCCAAGTGGAGGAGTTCCAGTATCTCAGGGTCTTGTTCATGAGTGAGGGAAGAATGAAGCGTGAGATCGACAGGTGGATTGGTGTGGCATCCGCAGTGATGCGGGCTCTGCATCGGTCTGTTGTGGCGAAAAAGGAGCTGAGTCGTAAGGCAAAGCTTTCAATTTACCAGTCGATCTACGTTCCTATCCTCACCTATGATCATGAGCTATGGGTAGTGACCGAAAGAACGAGATTGCGAATACAAGCAGCTGAAATGAGTTTCCTCCGCAGGGTGTCTGGGCTTTCCCTTAAAGAAAGGTGAGAAGCTCAGTCATCCGGGAGGAGCTCACAGTAGAGCCGCTGCTCCTCTGCATCGAGAGGAGTCAGATGAGGTGGCTCGGGCATCTGATCAGGATGCCTCCTGTACACCTCCCTGGTGAGGTGTTCCGGGCACGTCTAATTGGGAGGGAAGACCCAGGACATGCTGGAGGGACTATGTCTCCCGGCTGGCCTGGGAACGCCTCGGGATTCCCCCGGAAGAGCTAGAAGAAGTGGCTGGGGAGAGAGAAGTCTGGGCATCTGTGCTCAAGCTGCTGCCCCTGCGACCCGACCTCGGATAAGAAGAAGAGGATGGATGGATGGATGGATGGATGTCTTTTTGCATTCAGTACACACAGGCCCAAAAGGAGGTCTGACTTCAGAAATCCAAAATACTTCTTTAAATGTCCCAATCTATACAAAACTACATAGAAATTACCCATAAAGGGAGAGAAATCGTAAAACCTCTAGCTTGAGAGGCCAAGTCCCAACACTAAATATTTGATGATTAAAAGAATTTATTAGGTGTTAAAGGAGAAAAAGAATGACAAAAAGATAAAAATGAAGGCAAAAAGGCTTCCAAGCAAGGCCCAAATATAATTCAATAATGAAAAGCCAAAATTATAAGCAATAAAGAAAAAAAAAAAAAGCAGAAAATCAATGCTCACAATTACATGACCACTTTAATCCAGGGGTCTCCAACTATGGTGCTACAGTGTCCGCAGGTTTTTAATCTTACCATTTTTTTAAAATAATGACAAGTTTTTGAAACGAATTAGTTTCTTTTCCCTTAATGTTTTCGACTTGACATTAAAGACTCAGACTCCTTAATGGTTTTCATTAATTAGAAGCCAGTCAATAATGAAATACAAAATGACCCAACACTTGGCTGGCTAAGCTGTGTCCATCATATAATATCTGAAAATAAAGAAAGGCGGAGGTCTCAGTAATACTGACCTGCTCAGGTCCACAAACCATTTTGATTGTGTTGTTAGAGTAAAGAAAATAAACAGTTTTGGAAATGTCTGCTGTGGACAAATGAGGACTCCAACAAGCCATATAATTAAACAGTGGGTTTAATTAACAAATATAATTAAGAAATTAGTTGGAGTGAAATTTGTTTGGGGCCCCAAATTAGCTGGTAGTCTGTTGTCTCACTTCACATCTCATTGCTGTCTGAGTGCCATTTAAGGAAAATATTAAGAGAGCGATTCCCAAACTTGGTCCTGGGGACCCCTTGTGGCTTCAGGTTTTTGTTCCAACCAGATTCACTGATCTCATTTAATTAGCTGGTCTTTTTTATTCTTTTCTTATTCTGCATTCAGAAAAACAACAGTATGGTTTTTACATTTATAAGACATTTAGAAATATTTCTGTTTTTTCTAAAGCTATAAATGCTTAACTCTCTTTTGTTGTTTTCCTATTATTTTCCCCTTTCCTGTGTAGTTTGCTCCCTTAATTTAACCCGAATAGTGACAATTAACAACCAGCATAGCAGACACCCAGAATGATGAAAGCTGCAACAACGTCAGCGACAGACCCTCTAATTAGTAAATAATCTATTAAGTTACCAGAACACCTGGAAAAGCAGAATGAAAATTAGGTTGAAAATAATATTAATGACTTAAAAAAACTACATATTCCCCATATAACTGCTTATTACATTTTAATAAAAATCTACCAAATTTAGTTTGTAATTTCAACATTGAGTCCAAAACACAGAAGCTGGGAAATAATAACTCACTTAATTAGTCCAGGAGTCCAATGAAAACTGGAAGTTGGTTGGAACAAAAGCCTGCAGCCACAGTGGGTCCCCAGGACTGAATTTGGGAGTCACTGTATTAAGAAATTCAGAAGACTGAAAACTTCAAAAGACATATCAATTAAAATGAAGGAACATTAAAGTAGTTAACTGCAAAAACTGATCACCAATTAAGGAAAGGGTTAGAATGAAAACCTGTTGCAGCCACAGCAGTGCTCCAGGACTGGAGTTGAAGACCCCAGCTTTAAACGATACTCTCAGTAAACTGAATATACACAATATACTGAAACACATAACTTTATAATGAATCACATACTCATGGACACTGACAGAAATTAAGGGGAAGAATATTTAAGACTGAAGACAGGAAGCAATTCTTCACTCAGAGAGTTGTGGGAATCTGAAAGAAAATACAAAGACATGAAATTGAAGCAGAAAAATTGAGAGCCTTTAAGAAGCACTTGAATGAGATATGGAGACAATTTAACTATTAGCTAACCAGACAAGCTTAATGCATTGAATGGATTTCTCTTGTTTATCGTATTTCTTGTTTTCTTATTATATATATATATATATATATATATATATATATATATATATATATATATATACAGTACTGTGCAAAAGTTTTAGGCAGGTGTGAAAAAATGCTGTAAACAAAGAATGCTTTCAGAAATATAAATAATGATTGTTTATTGTTATCAATTTACAAAATGCAAAGTGAGCGAACAAAAGAAAAATCTAAATCAAATCAATATTTGGTGTTACTACCTTTTGCCTTCAAACCAGCATCAATTCTTACAGGTACTCTTGCACAAAGTCAGGGATTTTGTAGGATTCTAGTCAGGTGTTTGATCAACCAATTCTACCAAACAGGTGCTAATGATCATCAATGTCACACGTAGGTTGAAACACAGTCATTAACTGAAACAGAAACAGCTGTGTAGGAGGCTTAAAACTGGGTGAGGAACAGCCAAATTCTGCTACCAAGGTGAGGTTGTGGAAGACCGTTTCATGTCATGGCAAGATTGAGCACAGCAACAAGACACAAGGTAGTTATACTGCATCAGCAAGGTCTCTCCCAGACAAAGATTTCAAAGCAGACTGGGGTTTCAAGATGTGCTGTTCAAGCTCTTTTGAAGAAGCACAAAGAAACGAGCAACTTTGAGGATCGTAGATGCAGTGGTCAGCCAAGGAAACTTAGTGCAGCAGATGAAAGACACATCAAGCTTATTACCCTTCGAAATCGGAAGATGTCCAGCAGTGCCATCAGCTCAGAACTGGCAGAAACCAGTGAGACCCAGGTACACCCATCTACTGTCCGGAGAAGTCTGGCCAGAAGTGGTCTTCATGGAAGAGTTGCAGCCAAAAAGCCATACCTCCGACGTGGAAACAAGGCCAAGCGACTCAAGTATGCACGAAAACATAGGAACTGGGGTGCAGAAAAATGGCAGCAGGTGCTCTGGACTGATGAGTCAAAATTTGAAATATTTGGTTGTAGCAGAAGGCAGTTTGTTCGTCCAAGGGCTGGAGAGCGGTGCAATATTGAGTGTCTGCAGGCAACAGTGAAGCATGGTGGAGGTTCCTTGAATGTTTGGGGCTGCATTTCTGCAAATGGAGCTGGAGATTTGGTCAGGATTAATGGTGTTCTCAATGCTGAGAAATACAGGTAGGTACTTATCCATCATGCAATATCATCAGGGAGGCGTATGATTGGCCCCAAATTTATTCTGCTGCAGGACAACGACCCCAAACATACAGCTAAAGTCATTAAGAACTATCTTCAGCGTAAAGAAGAACAAGAAGTCCTGGAAGTGATGGTATGGCCCCCACAGAGCCCTGATCTCAACATCATCGAGTGTGTCTGGGTTACATGAAGAGACAGAAGGATGTGAGGAAGCCTACATCCACAGAAGATCTGTGGTTAGTTCTCCAAGATGTTTGGAACAACCTACCAGCCAAGTTCCTTCAAAAACTGTGTGCAAGTGTACCTAGAATAATTGATGCTGTTTTGAAGGCAAAGGGTGGGCACACCAAATATTGATTTGATTTAGATTTCTCTTTTGTTCATTCACTGCATTTTGTTGATTGATGAAAATAAATGATTAACACTTTCATTTTTGAAAGCATTCTTTGTTTACAGCATTTTTTCACACCTGCCTAAAACTGCATAGTACTATATATACATACATATATATATCACCTATATTATATACGGAAACACATACTGTAGACTGAAAAGTACCAAAATGCACAGATTAAATACTGAAAAGCACAACCTAGCTGAAATAAAACAGATTATTATAAAGCATGGTGGCACGGTGGTAGTGCTGCTGCCTCACAGTAAGGAGACCTGGGTTCACTTAGCGGGTCCTCCCTGTGAGGAGTCTGCATGTTCTCAATGTGTTTGCATGGGTTTCCTCCCACAGCTTAAAGACATGCAGGTTAGGTGCATTGGTGATTCTAAAATTGTACTTGGTGTGTGTGTGTCCTGCGGTGGGCTAGCGCCCTGCCCAGGAATTTGTTTTCTGCCTTGTGCCCTTTGTTTGCTGGGATTGGCCCCAGCAGACCCCTGTGACCCTGTGTTAGGATATAGCAGGTTGGATGATGACTGATATAATGCATATGTACACTGTAGGAAATAAAACAGTGCTCTTTAAACACATATAGCATAAACTTTGTAAACTTTTTTAGGATGATGACAATGAAGAGAAAAATCAAAACCTATCAAGATAAAGAAATCCTAGACACCTTATTCCATGAGAACAATCAAAGCTGAGTCTCCAATTCAGTTCCTTGGAGGGCCGTAATGATTTTAGCTTTTCATTCCAGTCACTTTCTTAATTAGTAACCAAATTCTGCTGCTAATGGAACATAGTTTGCATTAACGAGCCATATAATTAAGTAAATTAACAGGTAGCATTAACAGCAAGAATTACAAAATTGGTCACAGAGGAAACTTAAGCCATTGTGGCACTCTGGGAACTGAGCGAGAAACTGCTCCATTAGGACTTGTCAGTGCACTCACATTAGCCATTTCTGTTGTTTATTTCCTAGTCCTGAGAAAAGCAGCCAAATGTTATTTGACCTGAAGCTGTTTAACAACTGGATCTAAGGAAAAAATAACTAATTTATTTTTCTGAACTTTAAAAATTAAGTCAATTAAAGTCAAGGTAGCAAATCTCTGTTCCATTAGCAGAAGCAACTGGCAGCTAATTAAAAAATAATCTGGAACAATAGCCTGCAGCCTCTACAGCCCACCAGGAACAGACCATGGTCCAAATGACCTCTCAGCCTCTCTGCTTCTATCCAGGTAAATAACAAAACACTACAGTCAAGTTCTAATGTATTGTCACATGTGCAGGGAACAATAAAATTATAAATAGACTGTCTGATCAACATGCAATATGTTACCCTCTAATGCCAATCACATCATCTATTAGGTGATCATCCCTGTCACAAGAAGAAATAACTGAGAGTGAGTGCTCAAGTTAGGTAAAGGTCTGGCATTGTACGAAGGCTACATTCATTTTCAGTGTCCTTAGTATTTTCTAAGTTATCACAGCCACAGGCTCAGCAAAAGTGTTGTAGTCATTATAAGGCTGTTTGAAAAGGAGAATGACTGGGCAGCCTGGTATGATATAAAAGACATCAAACAGTAATGTTGTAACATCAATAGTCCTCAAAAGCAGTGCATTTTCAGCCCTCACACATACATGTCACACATGGCCACCACCTAACATGTTGAGGGAACATGTAGCCCTGACAGTTTGTTTCACTCTGTCCTCCCATCACAGTGGCCTCCTGAATGGGCTTAGTTCCTCGGTCCAATCCTGCCACAACACCAGCTTACCCACTTCTGCACTAGCATCTTCTGTCAAACTCCTGGCAAAGGCAGGGAACACCCTGCTACTCTTCCTGTCAACTTGCCACCTGCGCCTTCTGGCCAGGAATGGTAAGGGAGTCAAGTCTGGCCCTTCATGCCATCCATTACTATATATATATATATATATATATATATAAATATATATATATAGAGAGTGCATCCAGAAAGTATTCACAGCGCATCACTTTTTCCACATTTTGTTATGTTACAGCCTTATTCCAAAATGGATTAAATTCATTTTTTTTCTCAGAATTCTACACACAACACCCCATAATGACAACGTGAAAAAAGTTTACTTGAGATTTTTGAAAATTTATTAAAAATAAAAAAACTGAGAAATCCCATGTACATAAGTATTCACGGCCTTTGCTCAATACTTTGTCGATGCACCTTTGGCAGCAATTCCAGCCTCAAGTCTTGTTGAATGTGATGCCACAAGCTTGGCACACCTATCTTTGGTCAGTTTCACCCATTCCTCTTTGCAGCACCTCTCAAGCTACATCAGGTTGGATGGGAAGCGCCGGTGAACAGCCATTGTAAGATCTCAAGTAAACTTTTTTCACGTTGTCATTATGGGGTGTTGTGTGTAGAATTCTGAGGAAAAAATGAATTTAATCCATTTTGGAATAAGGCTGTAACATAACAAAAGGTGGAAAAAGTGATGCGCTGTGAATACTTTCCGGATGCGCTGTATATATAATAGGGCGGCACGGTGGCGCAGTGGTAGTGCTGCTGCCTCGCAGTTAGGAGACCCGGGTTCGCTTCCCGGGTTCTCCCTGCGTGGAGTTTGCATGTTCTCTCAGTGTCTGTGTGGGTTTCCTCCGGGTACTCCAGTTTCCTCCCACAGTCCAAAGACATGCAGGGTAGGTGCATTGGCGATCCTAACTTGTCCCTAGTGTGGTGTGGGTGTGCGCCCTGCCCAAGGTTTGTTTCCTGTCTTGCGCCCTGTGTTGGCTGGGATTGGCTCCAGCAGACCCCCGTGACCCTGTAGTTAGGATATAGCAGAATGGATGGTTAATATTAGGCCTGTCTGTTTTTTGAGTAGCTGATGTGATAAAGAAATAAGTGTGGCAAAAAACACTGGAAGGTGTATAAATTGAAATAAATCATCAGGGGCCTCATGTATAAACGGTGCATATACACAGAAATGTTGCGTAAGAACGTTTCCATGTTCAGATCGCGATGTATAAAACCTACACTTGCCGTAAAGCCACGCACTTTTCCACGGTACGTCATACCCTGTCATACGCAAGTTCTCCGTTAGGTTTTGCATACTGGCGGCACCCAGCGTCAAAGCAGTGCTACTGTTCCTGTGTGGTTACCCTTTCTTAGATCCACATCCACAACGGCGGCTCAAGTGCTCCTTGTAGACCTGTTTGTACTTGCAAGTTACCGTGAGGTAATTGTACTTATGATACAGTTATAATATTGCACATCCTGAGCCACTTTATAAAGCGCGTATTTACATAAGATGACGATATCAGTTTTAAGATGAAATGCAGCAAAATATGTTGATTATATTATACAGATAAAACTTTAACTTTAACTACACGGTGCCTCGCACTGTTTTCATGCTGTGGCTGGCGCGACACTGGAAGGATAGATGGATAGAATAATTAAACATTACGAAGATATTTCGATGTTCCTTAAACGTTTTGAAGAATCGGCGTTCTAAGCTTACAGATAGCTTAACGTCTAATACAGAGGTGATTGTGTGGCAATTGGGTGTTTGGAGAAAGAAAAGTAAGGACAGGAATTGGGGGTTAGTACGTTTGAAAAAGACAGTACTTCTGTAATAAAGCATTTCATTGAAGGTCGCGCATGGTGCAGCAAGCATCTTGCTAATAGACATGAACAATCACTGCGCCACCGTGTTCCCATGTTTAATAACAGGCTTTAACTCATATCATCATGAAAATTATATCACGTATACTTCTCAGTATTTTAATTACTCAGAGAGCTGTAATATTACGAACGTAATGGATTATGTGTCCTGTCTGAAGAAGAGCACGTAGTGATTGAGGCACATAGAGCACATATAAGATCAAATACAAAACAAAGCATTTAACGTGCTACTGTAGTTACGATGGGATTTGAGAAACTAGTAAATTAAACAATTTTAAGATGAAGTTTATGATGTTCTACTTTAATGACAAAATAAACTACATGATTGAAGTGGAAATGTCGAGATTAAAGTTGACATTTCGTGCTTTTTTCACATTGTGTGCCTTTTTTTCACTGTACCCTAATAAGCTTTCATATGACACTCAAACGGTGGGCTACGATTCGCCTTTTCACGCCGACTTTGATATGTGAAAACTTTTTTATTTCGGGCACTGTGCGACTTTGTAAACTTGAGCTTTCGAGTTTCTCCGACACGCTATGTCACTTGATCAACTTCCTTTTGTTTATTATATTACTGTTTAAACCAACAAATAGTACGTTTTTCTTTGCCTCCATTTGGTATTCGCTGAAATTCTTCTATTTTTCCTCATACTTTTGCCATTGCCTTTTCACAGAACGCTGGGCTTAAGTACTATTTATATTGATTTGCATATTCAAAGAGGCGTAATTCTGGGAGGAGTTGGGGCGGGACAGCAATCGCGCGCACGTACGTTTATTTCCATGCTGAGCGGGATTTATGTAGCTGAAGAACGCGGAAGTTGGCGAACGCACAAATTCCTCAATCTGGATTTTTCTGTGCATAAGCACATTTCGGCTTTTGTTCTTACGTCATGTTATTGTGCGAATTCTACGCACGGCGTTATGCATAAGGCCCCAGGTCAGTGCATTTGAATAAAAAAACTTATTCTGACTGCAGTGGTTGTGGAGAATGAGGTACTGGAGACAAAGACACATCAAAAGAGGCACAGGACAGCAAAAACTCCAATATGGGTCTGCTGCTCAGACTTGCATCACAGAACGCCTTCAGAAAGTATTCAGACCCATTCAATTATTTCACATTTTGTTTTCTTATACTAAAATCATTTCAATGAATTCTTCCCCCCATCAAACAACACTAAATACCCTGGAATTACAAACTGAAAATAGGATTTTAGGAGTTTTTGCTAATTTATTAAAATGAAAAGCTGAAATCTCACATTAACACAAGTATTCTGATTCGGAAATATGGCTCAGGAGCATCCATTCGATTGATCA
Organism: Erpetoichthys calabaricus; assembly: GCF_900747795.2. Taxonomy (NCBI): domain Eukaryota; kingdom Metazoa; phylum Chordata; class Cladistia; order Polypteriformes; family Polypteridae; genus Erpetoichthys; species Erpetoichthys calabaricus. Next base: position 23,544,110 of record NC_041394.2, on the reverse strand, counting down.
TCAATGAGAAGTTTCTCCATCTTGTTTGTAGTCTGCTTGTGATTAATTCAGTTGACTGGACTGATTAGAAAAGGAAGCACACCTTTCTGGAGAAAGTTCCAGCATCAAGAAAAAGCCAAGCCATGACGTCAAAGGAGCATCTCTTAGAAAAGCTTAGAAACAGGATTGTGTCAAGGCACAGATCTGAGGAAGGCTTCTGAAATATTCCTGCAGCATTGAAGGCTCCCAAGAGCACAGTGGCCACCATAATTCTTAAATAGAATAGGTTTGGAACAACCACAACTCTTCCTCGAGCTGGTATACAAACTAATATCATAACACATAAGAAAATCAAATAGTATATTTCTGGCTCTGAGGTGTTCAGAAGATAAGCCAAAGTTCACTTTGGCCTTTGGCCCTTTCTCAGGGGCAATAACTGTTTGAATATACAACACACCTGTTACCTGTTTTAATAATAATAACAATAACAACAACAACATAAACAGTATTAGTAACAATAATAATAATATAGTGTCTGACATTAAAGTCAAGTCTATTATATCAGCTGTACATTTATAATAGTCAGAGACCTGTGCCTTATTCCTTCTGAGAACTATTGCTCTGTAAATGTTTTGTAATTGAATCCCAGTCTTCAGTTGGTGCTCCAAAAACAGCCCAGTAACTTACCTCAGGCAATACAACAGGATACAAGGAGAGTGTAACACCATGAGCAATTTGGAAGATTCTAGGACAATCTCTCTGAACACACATCTATATTCTTAGCCATTATCCACTATATCATTTTACTGTTTTTGTTACTGTATGTAATTTTGATTTTGTTGCTTAATTGTTAATTACTGAGAACAGAGATGCATTATAAAGTACACGCTAATTAAACGCCGCTTAACCTCTGAGGTTCCCTATAAAAGGAATTTATTACCCATTGTCATATTACCTTCTAAATGTACACAACCTAAAGTTTTGCAGATGACAGTAAGTCAATGGTAGCACAAACAGTAGATAGATAGATAGATAGATAGATAGATAGATAGATAGATAGATAGATAGATAGATAGATAGATAGATAGATAGATAGATAGATAGATAGATAGATAGATAGATAGATAGATAGATAGATAGATAGATAGATAGATAGATAGATAGATAGATAGATAGATAGATAGATAGATAGATAGATAGATACTTTATTAATCCCAAGGGGAAATTCACATACTCCAGCAGCAGCATACTGATACAAAAAACAATATTAAATTAAAGAGTGATAACAATGCAGGTAAAAACAGACAATATCTTTGTATAATGTTAACGTTTACCTCCCCCGGGTGGAATTGAAGAGTCGCATAGTTTGGGGGAGGAATGAGCTCCTCAGTCTGTCAGTGGAGCAGGACGGTGACAGCAGTCTGTCGCTGAAGCTGCTCTTCTGTCTGGAGATGATACTATTAAGTGGATGCAGTGGATTCTCCATAATTGAGAGGAGCCTGCTGAGCACCCATCGCTCTGTCACAGATGTTAAACTGTCCAGCTCTATGCCTACAATAGAGCCTGCCTTCCTCACCAGTTTGTCCAGATGTGAGGAGTCCTTCTTCTTAATGCTGCCTCCCCAGCACACCACCGCATAGAAGAGGGCGCTCGTCACAACCGTCTGATAGAACATCTGCAGCATCTTATTGCAGATGTTGAAGGACGCCAGCCTTCTAAGGAAGTATAGTCGGCTCTGTCCTTTCTTGCACAGAGCATCAGTATTGGCAGTCCAGTCCAATTTATCATCCAGCTGCACTCCCAGGTATTCATAGGTCTGCACCCTCTGCACACAGTCACCTCTGATGATCACGGGGTCCATGAGGGGTCTGGGCCTCCTAAAATCCACCACCAGCTCCTTGGTTTTGCTGGTGTTCAGGTGTAGGTGGTTTGAATCGCACCATTTAACAAAGTCCTTGATTAGGTTCCTATACTCCTCCTCCTGCCCACTCCTGATGCAGCCCACGATAGCAGTGTTGTCAGCGAACTTTTGCACGTGGCAGGCCTGGCAGTTGTATTGGAAGTCTGATGTATATAGGCTGAACAGGACCGGAGAAAGTACAGTCCCCTGTGGCGCTCCTGTGCTGCTGACCACAATGTCAGACATGCAGTTCCCGAGACGCACATACTGAGGTCTGTTTGTAAGATAGTCCACGATCCATACCACCAGGTATGAATCTACTCCCATCTCTGCCAGCTTGTCCCTAAGGAGCAGAGGTTGGATTGTGTTGAAGGTGCTAGAGAAGTCCAGAAACATAATTCTTACAGCACCACTGCCTCTGTCCAAGTGAGAGAGGGATCGGTGTAGCATATAGATGATGACATCCTCCATCCCACCATTACATTATATTACATCTCTCTGTTATATTAAAAACGTTTTCAATCATGTCTGCGGTTTTCACCCTGGACCACTCCCCTCCACGCCGCTCTCCTACTGTGCACATCCTCTTTCCATATGACACTCTCAGCGCTAACTCAATCTTCAACGCGGTCGGTTATAATGGCAAGGCAGAAAAGCAAATTATCTATTCAAGAACGTCAAATTTTAGATTGCGATAGAAAAAGAGCAATAAGAGCTGATAATGAACGTTGAAATAAAGAAAATAAACAAAGCGGCATATAATAAAAATCAAAAACAAAGAAAATCGTCCAATAAATGAAAAAGAGAAAAAATATTCCGAACAGTATGCGAACAAAAATGCAACATTTATAGAATGTAAGTTAGAAGGTAAAGTAATTCATAATATTGCTTTTGAAGAAGTGTTAATGTAATTTTTTATTTACTTTTTATTATGTTTTATTATGCTTTACATTTTTACTTCTACTTTCACTTTTTTATTTTTACTTTTTACTACGTTTTCTTATTCATTGGTATTTAAAATAGACACTTGTATTGAAATACTCAAGAAACTGATTTTCTATCTAAAATAACTAAGGACCAAACCATCTTCCTGCCTTGCCCCTCATACTCTTCATGTATACCATCTATTGAAATACACTCGCTTTCTCTAACAGAGGAGCACCCCGACGCCCTCTGACCAGCTCAGTCACAAGATAGCATGCGCCCAGCACTGGGGGTTGGCAAGTGAAGCGAACAGGGGATGGAGCCCCCTGGTTATAACTTAAAGAAAAGGTAACCTTTAGAAATTAATAATAAATTGCAGCATTATTCCGTCATTGGATAAGTGGTGTGGTAAGAGCAGCTTAAAAGCTGTTAAACTAAACAAGATGATAACTATAAATACATAATTAATAAATGACTAAATTAGTAGCTAAATAGACCTAGAATAGGTATGTTGTAAATATTGGCCAATTTCTACAATTAGGGAATTTGTATTTGAACTGATGCCCAGTGTCACCATACAGAGGCTGAATCCTCAGCCTTATTCCTTAATTTAGCCACTAGGAGGCCTCACTGCTCATATTGTTTTACAGCGGCTACAGTGGATTTAGAAATTATTGAGATCCTTTCACTTTCTGCACAATCTATTGTGTTGTAGATTAAACTTTAAATGGATACATTAGCCCTATTCATCGCTTTTGAAGATTAATAAGTCGGTCATGTAAATGCTGTCATGGATGGCCGGGGCCCCTACCCAGCCAGTACTCCTCTATCTTGGAAGGACCAGGGGAGCAAGTGTGGACAAAGCATCACCTTCCCTGGAACGCTTGATGGCAAACCCCCTGGATGGCAGCGATACCTCAGACTCCCGCAGGGTTTCATGGGAACTGGAGTTCGTTACAGCCCTGATGGGATCCGGGGGTGCCACCAAGATGTGCTGCAACTGTCCCTGAGCCTGTGTGGGCAGTTCTTCTGCCACACCCGGAAGTGCTGCTGGAAGTGGGTCAACAAGCACCTGGAGCACTTCTGGGTGACCTACTGTATATAAGGGACCAGCAGACACTACTCCGGGAGCCAGAGTCAGGAGGAGAGGGACTAAGCTTGCCGGAGAGGAGAGGAGGAGATAAAGAAGAGAGAAGAATTGTGTGGGTTTGTGCTTTATTTGGGACTGTGTTGTGCCTGTGGGAAATGGAGAGGGCATTGCCCACAGGTGAAGAAAATGTGCCTCCCGTGTCTGTCTGTGTCGGGTTGAGTGCTCGTATAGCACCTTTGCTACAATGCACATTATAATAATGGCTAGATTAAATAAACTTTATTAATCCCATGGGGAAATTCAGATGCATACAGCAGCAGAAACAAAAAAAAAAAAAAACAAGAATACAGACTCACAAGACAGATAAAACATCCAATAAATCTATCAATTTATATTGTGCAGATATTTCAAAATGAACATAAAGAATACATCAGGAGGAAGCATTGAATTGCCTGATAATAATGGGCAGAAAAAACCCCCAGAGGTGCTTTTTAGCACACCATGGTGGAATGAGCCTGTAGCTAAAAGACAATGCCTCCTGGCAGGAATTTTTCATGTTGGCATCCAATTCTGCCACCATCCTGTTTTCCAAAACAGCTTCCAGTGTGTCCAGGGTTCGCCCTGTGATGAAGCAGTCTTTTCTGATTTAGCTGGATTGGCTGCATTTCCCTACTTGTTTGTGGGTGTTGTTATCTCCCACTTTCTCAGAAATGTTATCTGTATGCACGGATCATAAATATATGCAAGTTCTCCGGTCAAGTTTTCTTTTTAAAAGTCCCACTTTTTCATGGAAATTTGTAAAGACACATTTGTGGTCTCTTTTTTGTGTGTATGAAAGTTTTATAAATCTGACCCCAGGTCTCGACCATGTCTACCTTGACACTACCTGTTTATTTTTTAGAATAGCTATTTGTGTGAAAACGTATGTTCTAACAAAATGTTCTCAATGGATAAGCAGGTTTAGATATTTTGTGGAAATTTCATCTTTAAGCAACTGTGATCTGTGCCCTGTCACATGCAGAAGAATGACTTCCATCCATCCATCCATCCATCCATCCATCCATCCATCCATCCATCCATCCATCCATCCATCCATCCATCCATCCATCCATCCATCCATCCATCCATCTTTTTTTAGCCTGCTTATTCACTTCTAGGTCCTGGGGTGCCAATGTCTATTTCAGCAGCACTTTTTACAAGACAAGAGCCAGTTCTGGACAGGGTACCAGTCCACTTCAGGGCACTTGGATGCACTCACTCACATTCACTAAAATCTGGCATTCATTTGAACATTGCTCTTCATAATTTTCAGCATCTCTGCCATGTCCTTTTATTTTGCTTGTGATACATATTAAACTAACTGGTCCATTCTTATCAGTATCAGAAAAGATGGTGCATGTAGTAATCCTAAGCTTGAATACATTTCCCCATGTAATATATTTTATTTGCCCCGTAAAACATTGTCTCATCCAGGGACAATTTGTGAGATGGTCTTGATTCTGTCGAGACAAAGACACAGATAGCAAGACCTAAAACTAAGGTATGATTACATACATGAATGGATGGATGAATGGCTGACTGTATGGAGTATGTACTTTTTCGTGAATTTCCCCTTGGGATTAATAAAGTATCTATCTATCTATCTATCTATCTATCTATCTATCTATCTATCTATCTATCTATCTATCTATCTATCTATCTATCTATCTATCTATCTATCTATCTATCTATCTATCTATCTATCTGTTATATAGTGCCTTTCATATCTATCTATCTATCTATCTATCTATCTATCTATCTATCTATCTATCTATCTATCTATCTATCTATCTATCTATCTATCTATCTATCTATCTATCTATCTATCTATCTATCTATCTATCTATCTATCTTATTTGTGGATTACATATCCTCAACATAGTAAGAACAGGATTCACTGATGGAGACAGTGCTGAAATTGTCTCTTGCTGCTTTGGGTTAAAGTATAACTAAAAACGCAAAAATTAATACAAAGTTATATTTAACTTTCATCAGCCATCAGCTCCCTGTGTGATTTTTTTTAGTCACCACAAATCTTTCTGCTGAGTCGGCTGGAGAAGTTGCGAAAACTGAGATTTTCACAGAAACGACTTCACATCAGCATCTGAAACACATTTCACGGCCTACTCGCCTTCAAGTGACATGGTGATTATGTGCAATGTGGAAGCATAAACAGTGCATTATTAATTAGAATAAAATGACTGTGCACAAGGGTTATTATTCTTAAAGATATATTTACACTCTAGTCTACTGAAACTGCTTATGCCTCTTCTGTAAAAATCCAAATCTTCTAATTTTGTGTTAACTGTGTTAGAAATGGCAGTCATATTAACACGACCCCATCTGTTTTTGCCAGAAAAATATCAGAATCATAAACTTAATTGAAAGGGAATTCATACTTTTTATCGAATAAATACACCTTTATTGTTGTTGTTTTTTTAATTTTTTTATTAATTTTATTAAAATCAAATAACATTCCATACAAATAACTCAAGTTTAAAAAAAAAAACTAAAAGGTTCAAGACAAATCAACTCCCACCCCTGAGAAACAGAGCTAGGCCAGTAGAGTAAAACTTTAAGCCAGTAAAAATAAGTAAATAGATAAATTAATAAATGAATAAAGATAAATGGAGTAAAAGAGGGGAAAGAACCTGCTTCCTCAATTTAAATGCTTATTCTAAAACGTTATTGATGAGATCCTGCCAGGTTCTGAAAAAGTTTTGCACAGATCCATTAAGTGCGAATTTGATGTTTTCCAGTTTCAAATAGTGTATGACATCAGTTACACACTGGCTCTGAATAGGTGAGTTAGGATTGTTCCTGTTGAGCAAGATGAGTCTGCGTCCCACGTACAGTATATACACTAAAATCAAAGAATAGAAACACTAAATGGCACAGTTTTCCATCTATCCATCTATGAGATTTGTAACCTTTGAATCCAGCTTTTATGATTATAGGAGTCTATCCCGGCAACAGTGGACACAAATCAGGAACTAACCATAACAGGGGGTACCAGTCTATTGAAGGGCATCTTTTATGTGACAAATCAGAGTTGATCAACCTAAGTTGCACATCTTTGAATGCAGTCAGAATATCATTATACTGAAAAAATTAAATAAAAACTATATATAATATTTTTATGAAATAATGAAATAAATTAAATAATCCTGCTCCACTGACAGACTGAGTAGATCGTTTCTCCCCTACACTATGTGACTCTTCAGTTCCACTCGGGGAGGTAAACGTTAACATTATACAAAGATACTGTCTGTTATACCTGCATTGTTATCACTCTTTAATTTAATATTGTTTTTTTATCAATATGCTGCTGCTGGAGTATGTGAATTTCCCCTTGAGATTAATAAAGTATCTATCTATCTATCTATCTATCTATCTATCTATCTATCTATCTATCTATCTATCTATCTATCTATCTATCTATCTATCTATCTATCTATCTATCTATCTATCTATCTATCTATCTATCTATCTATCTATCTATCTATCTATCTATCTATCTATCTATAATAACCTGGGTTTGCTTCTCGGAGCCTCCCTGTGTGGAGTTTGCGTGTTCTCCCCAGTGTCTGTGTGGGTTTCCTCCCGCAGTCCAAAGACATGCAGGTTAGGTGTATTGTCAATCTTAAATCGTCCCTAGTGTGTGCTTGTTGTGTGGATGTGTGGATGGCGCCCTGCCCGGGGTTTGTTCCTGCCTTGCGCCCTGTGTTGGCTGGGATTGGCTCCAGCAGACCCCCGTGACCCTGTGTTAGGATATAGTGGGTTGGGAAATGACTGACTGAATTAAATAATGTGCAGGCATGGTTAGAACAGAACACAGTAATCAAAGGGAAATTACTATTATAAAGATCCTTTTAACATGGAGAATTTATTAAAGGTTGGCACCCTGCACGGGATTGGTTCCTGCCTTGTACCCTGTGTTGGCTGGGATTGGCTCCAGCAGACCCCGTGACCCTGTGTTCGGATTCAGCGGGTTGGATAATCGATGGATGGATGGAATTTATTATAAAAGAGAGAACCAAAAAAACATGTACATACTTTGATTTTTTTTATGACCGTTCATGTCCAAGATTGCATTTACAAATTTCAGTTCTATGATGAGAGCATGAATTTGTTTTCTTACTTGGCCATCTAAGAAGAGACAATGAGAGAGTAATGGCACCATCTACTGGCACACAAGAAGAAAAAAATATCACGTCTTAACCTTCCAGATATAATTTTTTTTTTATTACTATTCCTTATTAATCCCGAAGGAAATTACTTGGTTTTTCGCATACCCCTTAGAGTCAGAGTGCAGGGTCAGCCATTGTACAGCGCCCCTGGAGCAATTGAAGGTTAAGGGCCTTGCTTAAGGGCCCAGCAGAGTAGCATCACTTTTTGGCAGTGACGGGGATTCAAACCGGCACCCTTCAGGATACCAGTGCAGATCCTTTAGCCTCAGAGCCACCACTCCGCCCTAATAATGGTTCCCTTTGGAATGCACCTGAAATAAAAGAAAATGATTAGTTTGTCTCGGTCACCTAAGATGTTTGTTTCTTTCCTGAGGGCGGACTAAAGTGCTCAAACTCAGCAGGGACGGCCAGTGACAGGAGCTGCAGAGCCCATGCGAGGAAACCCCACTACTTTACTCACTACTTGGGGTGTTCGTCGTCTAACATGTCTCAGGGTTCTCAACTTGCAAACTACTATAGGCGGTCCCAGTACATTTAAAGACTTCCAAGGGAGCTGCAAGGTGACTGAAAATAATAATAAAATAGCTGCAAAATACTTATATAATTAAATATCAAACTACAACAGGGTTGGCAAACTTATGAAAAAATTGAAAAGCCTGAGTCATCTATAGTCAAAACATATTCCATGTGATCCACCATCACTGCTACTTTTTTTAAAGACCTCCTTTGAAGTCTGCTTCATATAAAGATTATATATGTATGTACTCTAGTTTAGCTGGGTTATATTTTACATCTGGCTTTAAAATGTGTCCCCAATGTCCCCATCAAATAGAAATTAGATGGATGCCCTGTATACACATTTAAAAATAAAGGTGCCAGAGTGTTTCTTCAGAGCAATGCCATAGGGGAACCATTTTTGGTTTACAGTACACTGTGAGAACGGGTCCGAACACCATCAGACAGACACCAGCTCTTTATAAAACACACGTCTAATATTCCTCTTAAACCCACACAGCACACAGAGCTTCCAGCACCAAACACTCCCAACATGGGCCTCTCTCAATGTCCATGGGCCGCCTCTCTTCCTCCTGTCCCTGGAGCTTCGTCCTGCTCCAGCTCCCGACTCTAGCTCTCCGACTGTAGGAAGGCGGCCCCTTTTATATTCACCCGGATGTGCTCCAGGTGCTTGATGATGTGCTTCCGGTGGCACTTCCTGGTGTGGCGAAAGTGCCGCATGAGCACCTGGAAGCACTCCGGGTGTCGCTGGAAGGACCTTCTCCCACCTTCCCAGGTGTGAAGTGCGGAGTTCCCGGGCTTTATGAGACTTGGGGTGCCCCCTGGCGGTAGCCACAGGCTCCCATGGGTTTGTGCCTCCTTGCTCCATCCCCTTGATCCCTTGCTTATCCAGGGTGGTTGCCCACTCGTGGCCCGGGGGACTTACTGACTGCCTCCCCATCCTTCCAGGCATCCCGGCTGGGTCTGGCCCCCAGCCTCCTGTGACAACACCCATCCACATGAAGGTTCCAGAAAGATCCTGTCACATACGTGTGATTGGGAGGCAACTTGGGGGCGGAGTGGTGGCTCTGAGGCTAGGGATCTGCACTGGCAATCGGAAGGTTGCCGGTTCGAATCCCGTAAATGCCAATAGGGACTCTGCTCTGTTGGGCCCTTCAGAAAGGCCCTTAACCTGCAGTTGCTGAGCGCTTTGAGTAGTGAGAAAAGCGCTATATAAATGCAAATTATTATTATTATTTATTAACTTGAGGGCTCATCTTGTTGTAATTCCACCCCGAACCAAAGGATGGCACTGTCATCTAATGCTTCTCCTTCTTTTCTTCCTACAGAATGGACGACCACCAGTCGATCTGACGCCACTTCTGGGCTGTTGTCTCCTTGCCAACCCTCTCATTCCGGTCTGACTTCCTCTTAAGGGCCAACGCCACCATCTTTGAGTCAGTCAAGCTCTGACTACCGTCGGGAGAGACATTCATATCTTGTTGGTTTTTGCCTTGCTCCTTATTTTCCCTTTGGCCAACAAATATACAGGGTTTATCTTCCAGGTGCTCCAGCTCTCTCTAACTGTCCATAGACCGTTTATTCATTTAGATCTGTAACAGGCTCCATACAGCAAATAACCATGAATAGATGGTAACAGATGATGATTTTAAAAGGCTGCATACAGTATAATATCACAGGCTAACTCCAGGTTTTCTTGTCCAGTTAAGTGTCCTTCTAGGTAGCCTACCATACATTAAAAATGTCCATTTTTTTTTTCAACATATTTGGACTTGTTTCAAAGCACAAAGAAACCCGCTTCATATTCAGTGAATCCTTTCCAGAATGAAATGATGCTTTGTCAAGCAATAGTTCAACAAAGAACCACACAATCCAGTAAAGAACCATAAAATGGCATTAAAGAACCAGGATGTTTTAAGAGTGTGTGCACAGCAGTTCTGGGTTTAGCGTCTGCCTGTGTTTACCTGAGCAGCAAAGTCCACCGCGGATACTAACCTGTATGGGAATGGGCAGCTCGTTATGACCCAGTAATAAAATTAAAAAAGAAGGTGGCATGTCACACTGCCATCAAGAATTGCAGTCTTTTAGCAGGATGGCAAAAATGTGACATGAAGGAGATGAAAGCTGACTACATTACATCACAGGTGTCAGGGCACTCGCTGTCTCTTCATGGCTTTCCTGACTTACTACCTCCTCCCCTCCTGAAGTGTTTGTCTTTCTGCTGATTGATTGCTGTGTGTGGATAGAAAACGTATTTGCACTTCCATCCTTGTTAAAATCTGACCTTATCACTGACGGAAACTCTCCTGTGCTGAGTCCAGAGGATTCTGTAATTGAAATGTTTTCAATGACTAAGTCTGTATTTTAAAAATTACTTTTTGATTTTTTTTATTTCCAGAAAATGGGTATTATTTTACACTTAATTTATAAAGTAATGCTCAAGCTGACCGAATAGTGTGCAGTTTTCGTTGTATATGTGGTGACAAATTTATCCATCCATCCATTATCCAACCCACTTTATCCTAACTACAGGTCACAAGGGTCTGCTGGAGCCAATCCCAGCCAACACGGGGTGCAAGGCAGGAAACAAACCCCGGGCAGGGGACGCCAGCCCACCGCAGGGCACGCACACCAAGCACAATTTAGAATCACCAATGCACCTAACCTGCATGTCTTTGGACTGTGGGGGGAAACCGGAGCGCCCGGAGGAAACCCACGCAGACACGGGGAGAACATGCAAACTCCACGCAGGGAGGATCCGGAAAGCGAACCCAGGTCTCCTAACTGCGAGGCAGCAGCGCTACCACTGCACCACCGTGCTGCCCGGTGACAAATTCTTGACACATATTTTTAGGAAGTCACTGCGCACTGGAGAGATTCCGAAGGACTGGAAAATGACAAATGTCATCCCGTTATATAAAAAGGGTGACGGGAGATCCAAGCAACTATAGGCCAGTAAGCTTAACATACATCACAGGAAAATTAATGGAAGGAATTATTAAGGATAAGATTGAGCAACACCTGACAAGAACAGGAGTTATTAGGAACAGTCAGCATGGGTTCAGAAGAGGGAGGTCGTGTTTTACTAACATGTTGGAATTTTATGAGGGGGCAACAAAAGGATAAAATCAAAGTGGAGCTTATGAGGTTATTTATCTGGACTTTCAGAAAGCAATTTATAAGGTGCCACATAAGAGGTTGGGCATCAAACTAAAAGAATTGGGAGGTCCGGGTGATGTGTGTAGAGGGGTGCAAAATTGGCTCAGACACAGGAAGCAGAGGGTGATGGTGCGAGGAACCTCATCAGAACTGGCTGATGTTAAGAGTGGTGCCCAGCAGGGGTCAGTGCTAGGGCCTCTGCTATTTTTAATATATATAAATGATTTTGAAATGAATATAAGTAAAAGGCTGGTTAAGTTTGCAAATGATACCAAGATAGGTGGATTAGCAGATAATTTGGAATCCATTGTATCATTACAGAAGGACTTGGATAGCATACAGGCTTGGGCAAATGTGTGACAGATGAAATTTAATGTCAGTAAATGTAAAGTGGCGGCACGGTGGTGCAGTGGTAACGCTGCTGCCTCGCAGTTAGGAGACCCGGGTTCACTTCTCGGGTCCTCCCTGCATGGAATTTGTAGTTTCTCCCCATGTCTGCGTGGGTTTCCTCCGGGCGCTCCGGTTTCCTCCCACAGTCCAAAGACATGCAGGTTAGGTGGATTGGCCTAGTGTGTGCATGGTGTGTGGGTGTGTTTGTGTGTGTCCTGCGATGGGTTGGCACCCTGCCTGGGATTGGTTCCTGCCTTGTGCCCTGTGTTGGCTGGGATTGGCTCCAGCAGACCCTGTGCTCGGATTCAGCGGGTTGGAAAATGGATGGATGGATGGACAAATGTAAAGTATTACACATAGAAAGTAAAAATGTGAGGTTTGAATACACAATGGGTGGTCTGAAAATCGAGAGTACGCCTCATGAGAAGGATTTAGGAGTCATAGTGGACTCTAAGGTATCAACTGCCAGACAGTGTTCCGAAGCCATTAAGAAGGCTAACAGAATGTTAGGTTATATGGCACCTTGATGTGTGGAGTACAAGTCACAGGAGGTTCTGCTCAAGCTTTATAACACACTGGTGAAGCCTCATCTGGAGTACTGTGTGCAGTTTTGGTCTCCAGGCTCCAAAAAGGACATAGCAGAACTAGAGAAGGTCCAGAGAAGAGCAACGAGGCTGATTCAGGGGCTACAGGGGATGAGTTAGGAGGAAAGATTAAAAGAGCTGAGCCTTTACAGTTTAAACAAAAGAAGATTAAGAGGAGACCTGACTGAAGTGTTTACAGTTATGAAGGGAATTAGTACAGTGGATCAAAACTGTTAGTTTAACATGAGTTCATCAAGAACGTGGGGGACAGAGTTGGAAACTTATTAAGGGTAAGGTTTGCACAAACATTAGGAAGTTTTTCTTTACACAAAGAACGCTAAACACTTGGAATAAGAGACCAAGTAATGTGGTAGACAATAAGACGTTGGGGACTTTCAAAACTCGACTTGATGTTTTTTTGGAAGAAATAAGTGGATAGGACTGGCAAGCTTTGCTGGTCTAAATGGCCTGTTATTGTTTAGATTGTTATAGATAGATAGATAGATAGATAGATAGATAGATAGATAGATAGATAGATAGATAGATAGATAGATAGATAGATAGATAGATAGATAGATAGATAGATAGATAGATACTTTATTAATCCCAAGGGGAAATTCACATTCTTCAGCAGCAGCATATTGATAAAAAGCAATATTAAATTAAAGAGTGATAACAATGCAGGTATAACAGACAGTATCTTTGTATAATGTTAACATTTACCCCCCCCCCGAGTGGAATTAAAGAGTCACATAGTGTGGGGGAGGAATGATCTCCTCAGTCTGTCAGTGGAGCAGGATTATTTCATTTATTTCATTATTTCATATAAATATTATTTATAGTTTTTATTTAATTTTTTCAGTATAATGATATTCAGGGTGAGAATCGACAATCTCGACTAGGTGTCAGTCCATCACAAGGGATACTCACACACACAGCCACACTCAGCCGTGCTGGGAAGTAGTCCACAATTGCCAGTTAACCTGACGAATACATGTGGTGACTCTAAATTGGCCGACAGTGGGTGTTTGTTTCATTGTATGATATGGATTCACCTCCGAATATTTAATGAGCAGGCAAACAAAACACACCCATATATGGGGAGAACATTCAGCTTCATCTAGAAAGTAAGATGTCTGTTTTTTTTTCGGCATTATGAATTTTCACCACAGTCCTGGCTGAGATTTAAGGTTGATCAAGTTTTTTCTGATGTTGCTCCTGTTCTATGGAACACTCTGTCCTTCTGCATTAGGTCTTCCAACACTATTGATTTTTTAAAATGTCAGTTGCAATCCTTACTTGCTGTTTGGCATGTGGAGAGGTTTTAAAGGTAGTTGTGTTGCATTTTATTATAGTCTTTTTAATTGATTGATATGATTTATGTTTGTGCTTTATTTATTTATTTCTTTGTACTGTTAGGGGGCTTTGCCTCCTGCTCGCCAGCATCCACAGCCTGCACTACACGCCAGCCACTTTGTGTCTCTGTCACTCGTGTATGTGGATTTCACTTTCATCAAACAACAAATCTTTTAATTCTCGCAGATATGCCTCTTCATTGGGAAGAAACACTACTTTTCCTTGATGGCAACATGAATTAGACGATCTACAAGTCTCCGACTTAAAGCTTAAATCTGAACAATATATTTGATCTCTTTTTGCTGTTCCGTTATTTAACCAAGTAATAATTTCCGTTTGTTAGCACTAATGCGACCTTTACTATCAGTTTTTTTGAGACTTTTGAATTTTAGTACTTTAATTATTGCCTGCTATGCATGTGTATCGCGCCGACGTCTTTGAACCTCTTTATGACGTTCTACTTTGTCATCTACTCTTTGTCTTTTATTTATGGCCCTGGGCGTGGTAAAATCTCTTGGCACAAAGTCTCATATCACGGGATGTGAAAGTATCTCTCTGAAAAAGTCACTTCTCACCCCAGGATTTTTTTATTATAATAGAGAGATTTTATATGTTTAACATACTTATTGATTTCATTCTGAAGTTGTTTGTATTCTGTTTATATGCAACACTTTGGTTAGCATTTGTTGTACTGAAATGTGCTTTATAAATACAAGTTTGACTTCATATTATCAATTAATTTATCTTCCTAACCTGCTTAACTAGGGCAGCTGGAGCCTATCCCAGCAGTCATGGACCAGAAGGCAGGATCATCATCTGGACATAGTGCCAGCTCATCACAGGGTGAACACCAACACACACACACACACACACACACACACACACACACACACACACACACACACACTCACACACACACACAAATGGTCAGACTTATTAATGCCAATCCATCTACAATGCATGTCTTTCTACTAAGGAAGGAATGTGGAGCACCCAAAGGAAACCCACGTGGACACAGCAGCACTACTACTCTCTTCTTAATAACTCCTAGGGGACAAATTAAGTATCTATCTATCTATCTATCTATCTATCTATCTATCTATCTATCTATCTATCTATCTATCTATCTATCTATCTATCTATCTATCTATCTATCTATCTATCTATCTATCTATCTATCTATCTATCTATCTATCTATCTATCTATCTATCTATAATAATAAAAGGCAAAGCCCTCACTGACTGACTCACTCACTGACTGACTGACTGACTCATCATTAATTCTCCAACTTCCCGTGTAGGTGGAAGGCTGAAATTTGGCAGGCTCATTCCTTACAGCTTACTTACAACAGTTAGGTAGGTTTCATTTCGAAATTCAAAGCGTAATAGTCATAACTGGAACATATTTTTTGTCCATACACTGTAATGGAGGAGGCGGAGTCACATATCGCGTCATCACGCCTCCTACGTAATCACGTGAACTAAAAACAAGGAAGAGATTTACAGCACGAGTCACACGCGGGAACGAAGGTAAATGACGTTAATTTTTGACTGTCTTTTAATACTGTGTAAGCATACATATTAACACATGTGCAATTAAACGTGTGCATTTACGGGGTGATTTCTCAGGCTTAAAAGCTCACCTTTTATCAAACGCGGGAACAAAGGTAACTGACGTTGTTCACTGTCTTTTAATACTGTGTAACCATACATATTAACACATGTGCAATTAAACGTCTGCATTTACGGGGTGATTTCTCAGGCTTAAAAGCTCGCCTTTTACTAAAAAGGTAAATGCAAAACTATTTTCAATCACTTTATTGAAACGCTCCCGTTAAGGATTGCAATAACATATTCGCGAGATAAAAGAACGAAGTAGGGGGAAATGGAGGAACAGCCGGAAACAGCGAAGAGCAAAAAATTAATTAAACAATTGAGAACGGAGCGAGTGAAGCATACAAGCATGTTCATAAGGGAAACAAAGCACGGTGTAAAACGTAAGTTTAAATTAACTTTATAGAAACGCTCCCGCTGCGGATTGCAATAACATATTCGCAAGATAAAAGTTTAATGAGAAGACACGAGGTATAAACGAACCACACGCCGTGGCGCAACGTTAAGGGCAACAGTTTCAACCATTCTATGATCTGCTTCTCGCAACTGAAAGACGGCACATGGCGGATGTTAGCCGACTTGCTGACCGCAACGTTAGGGGCTTCAACTATCGCGCTGACGCCACATCTCAGTGCCAACACTTTGCAGACTGTACTTAAAAGACACGCCCTCCTCACTGGACAGTTAAAAAGACCAATCAAACTAACGATGACATCAAGTATTACCCAATCAAAAGTAGGAAAGGAGGCATCTTCATAAAATGCGTGTGGGATGATTTGCATGACACGCTGCTTTAAAAAAAAAATGATAAAAAAAATACGGGATAAATCCCGTCCAGTATTGATTCAAAACGGGACGCGCAATTTCATTCTCAAACGCGGCACGATTCCGTATTTTAAAGGACGGGTGGCAACCCTACAGTGCCAGGTAACCACCCATACAATCAGATTGTGATTCAGACTAGGAATGCAATGAATGTAATTACCCCGATCTACATACAAGGCCAAAGTCTTGCAACATTCAAAGATGATGGTTTGGGATAATTAGTACTTATTAAGTACACCATGGAACATAAAAGAGCTTATGAAGCCTTGAACCGAAAAAAGCAAGATCTCAGAGATCGTAAAAAAAAAAAAGGAGGTAATGTTGTTTTACTCGCTGTACATTTTAGTCAAACATTACCAGTTATTCCACGAGGGAGACCAGCAGATGAACTCAACGCGTGTTTAAAATCCATGCTTCTCCCACGCTCGGTTATATGTCGCGTGTTCTCGGGTAGGTACACCAAAAAATGTATACATTTAAGCATGTAATGGGCAAAGAAAAAATGAGGTATACCCGAAGGCACTGCAGTAGTACTCAATGTAACTTTACTTCTTAAATGTTAATGTTTTACTGTTTAATAATTTATACGCTTCTTATATATTGTTCAAATTCTTTTATCAAAATACCAGTGACAGCGCAATGCACGATAACATGGAGTGAATACACCATACGCATCTGCCCACGGCCGCCCTGGTGTGCGCAGATAGGAGTTGATTCTAAAATAAAATAAACATAAAAAGAGTAATACAATCATCACCCATAAAGCGGATAGCAGACGTGACGTATTATATGTGTACCAGATTTCAAGTCAATAGGTGAAACGGTTTGCAAGCTACAGGTCATTTAAAATCCTGGACAGACCAACGAAAAGCCACGGTAGCAAATTATAGAAGAAGATTTTACTGTTTAATAATTAATATTTATATGAAATGTGGGCGGCACGGTGGCGCAGTGGGTAGCGCTGCTGCCTCGCAGTTGGGAGATCTGGGGACCTGGGTTCGCTTCCCGGGTCCTCCCTGCGTGGAGTTTGCATGTTCTCCCCGTGTCTGCGTGGGTTTCCTCCGGGCGCTCCGGTTTCCTCCCACAGTCCAAAGACATGCAGGTTAGGTGGATTGGCGATTCTAAATTGGCCCTCGTGTGTGCTTGGTGTGTGGGTGTGTTTGTGTGTATCCTGCGGTGGGTTGGCACCCTGCCCGGGATTGGTTCCTGCCTTGTGCCCTGTGTTGGCTGGGATTGGCTCCAGCAGACCCCCGTGACCCTGTGGTTGGGAATATAGCAGGTTGGAAAATGGATGGATGGATGAAATGTGCTTCTTATATATTACTTCATATTCTCATATGATAATGATGTTAATGTTGTTTATATTGATTTCTATGTTATTGTAAGTGCATCTATGTGTGTATATGTATGTATGTATGTATGTATGTATGTATCTATATATATATATATATATATATATATATATATATATATATATATATATATATATATATATATAAAAATATATATATAAAAAATATATGTGTATATGTATATATAATATATCTGTATATGTGTGTATATGTGTGTGTATATGTGTACATGTATATATATATGACAGCAACACTCATAACAATAACACAATTACATTGACAATCATGTTACGTTATTTTTAAAATGTTTCCTTTCCTTTTTCATAACCTCTTTAACACACTACTTCTCCGCTGCGAAGCGCGGGTATTTTGCTAGTCTATTATATAGTGCCTTTCATTTCTATCTATCTATCTATCTATCTATCTATCTATCTATCTATCTATCTATCTATCTATCTATCTATCTATCTATCTATCTATCTATCTATTATATAGTGCCTTTCATTTCTATCTATCTATCTATCTATCTATCTATCTATCTATCTTTCTATCTATCTATCTATTATATAGTGCCTTTCATTTCTATCTATCTATCTATCTATCTATCTATCTATCTATCTATCTATCTATCTATTATATAGTGCCTTTCCTATCTATCTATCTATCTATCTATCTATCTATCTATCTATCTATCTATCTATCTGTTATATAGTGCCTTTCCTATCTATCTATCTATCTATCTATCTATCTATCTATCTATCTATCTATCTATCTATCTATCTATCTATCTATCTCCTTCCTGTTTCGCTGTCGCTGTGCATGCTGGATGGTTGTTTCGAGTGTGTGCGAGTGTACCTGTTGGTGGACGCGGTGCGGTGAGTGTGGGTTTTCTTTTTTCTTCTGATTTCTATTTTCTTATTTCTATCTTTCTTTGGTGTAAACAGATAAAACTTGTTTTGTACTGAGTGGCTTAGGCCACGGCAGCCGCAATGGCTGCGAATCTTGAGCGTCTAAGCCGCTGCCATGGGATTAAATTTATTTCGGAGGAGTTTGTTCCTTTAGAGGCGGGGGTGTTGGCGGTAGGCGAAGTGATAGGCTGTGAGAATATCAAGTCGGCTTCACGAATGAGCGGGTCTATCGTTGCTTTCCTGAGCTCTGAGGATTTAGTTCCCATAATGGTTGAGAAAGGGGTTGTTATTAATGGCTCCTTTGTACAGGTTTCCCCTTTAGCCGTCCCGTCCCGCAGAGTGACGATTTCGAATGCGCCGCCTTTTCTTAAGAATGAAACTATAGCTAAAGAATTGGAGCGGCATGGACGTTTAGTTTCGAAAATTCGTTATATCCCTTTGGGCTGTAAATCGCCGGATTTGAAACATGTCTTGTCTTTTAGGAGACAAGTTTATATGGTTTTAAATAGAATGGACGGTGACTTAAACGTTGCAATGAAGTTCAGAGTGGACGGTTTTGATTATGTGATTTTTGTCACTTTGAATGAAATGAAATGTTTTGGGTGTGGGAGTGAAGCCCATTTAATCAAACAGTGTCCTGAGAGGCAACATGGGCACAAGAAAACTGACCATGCAGTTACAGAAAAAGAGGGGCAGGAAGTGAAAGATCGTCCAGTAGTGGCTGATGGCGCAGAGGCGCTTGTAGAGGCGCGGGGCGTTAAGAATAGAAATGCCTCAAGATCTGAGGGGCTAGAGGATCAGGTGCCTCCCAGGGATGAGCCGAATGAAGGCGGTAGTGAGACTGTAGGTCAGACAACAGCAGCTGCAGAAAGTGTGTGGGGTGACATTGACATGGACGAGGGAGGCAGCAACGAGCCTGAGGAAAAAAGTGAATTTAAACGTCCTGCTCAAAAGAAGCAAGGTGAAAGGGAAGAGCGGGCACGTAAGAAACTTGTTTTAAGTCAGGGCTCGGGGGTCATTGGAGAGGATCCCGCCTATGGTCCTTGTCAGGAGGATGTTCCCGTCTTCGCGGAGACAGCCGATGACGGTTCAATTGCGAGGAATGTCGGGGAAGAGACCGATGACGGTAATATTTCCAATGGGTCTGCTGCCTCGGAGCCCCCAGAGTTAAAAGCCAGGGGGGGTTACAGCGCTCAGAGTGTAAAAGAGTTTTTGGTGAACACCGCCGGTAAAAAGGGGGTGGACGTGGCTGAGTTTTTCCCAGACATTGAGCTCTTTATATCGTCTGTCCGCGGGTTGCGGCGGGACAAAGCAGCCTCCGCGATGTTTGATGTTAAAGAGCTCGTGAGGCTCAAGAATTTAACAAGTAAACTGAGGAATCAGTCTAACTTAAACACCACCTAATGGCTAAGCCCCCTGTTAAATCCACTCCACAGTATTTGTGGTGGTCCCTGTGTTTCATTGTGTGTTCATCCATATATTCAGATATCATGACAAGTGTACAAATAGGAACTCTTAATATTAATGGGGGGAGAAGTGCAGATAAGAGGGTCGCACTTTTTGATTTTATAAGACAAAAAGATTTGAATGTCACCTTTCTACAAGAAACTCACATTGATGAGCAAAATCAGTGGGAGTGGAGCAGGGATTGGAAAGGGGACATTTTCTTTAAAAATGGGACAAATGTTAGTGCTGGAGTGGCCATTTTATTTCTTGGTGGGCTGCAAGTAGAAGTCTGCAGGACTGATGAGTTGGTGAAAGGGAGACTCCTGAAAGTGACAGTAACACTTCAAGGCAGTGTCGTCACTTTTATTAACGTGTACGCCCCGAATGAGGGTGAGGAGAGGCTCCAGTTCTTTAACAAATTAAGAGATCTGTTATCTGAGTGTGACCCTGAGGAAGTGGTGGTGTTAGGAGGGGATTTTAATTGTACACTTGACTCAAGGATGGATAGAAACAATGGACTGGAACCGCACCCTCGCTCAGTGCGAGCTCTGGGAAAAATAATTAAGGACTTTGGGCTGGAAGATGTATGGAGGTCAAAAAATGGGGCCTGTCTGCAATACACTTGGGGGAGGATGAGTGGAAACACGATCTCAATGGCGAGACTCGATCATTTTTACAGTTTTAAGCACCTGTTAGGGTTATTTAAGGTGTGCTCTATTGTGCCTACTGGCTTCTCCGATCACAGTCTGGTGTGTTGTTCATTTCTTTTTAACGTGTACAGACCCCATAGTCCATACTGGCATTTTAACACACTCCTCCTCAAAGATCAGAACTTTAAAGAGTTGTTTGTTCATTTCTGGGGAGGTTGGAAGGCTATGAAGAAGGAGTTCACCAGCTTACAACAGTGGTGGGAGGTTGGGAAGAGTCATATCCGGGCTTTGTGTCAGGAGTATACCAGAAATGTCACCCAAGTATTGCGGTCAGAAATGGCAGCTTTGGAAAATCAAATAGCTGAGTTTCAACAACAACTAGAGGAGGGTCCAAATGAGCAGCTGCAGGCGAGCCTGACTACTGCTAAACTGGGGTTGGCCCACCTGCTTGAGACCAGGGCTCAGGGGGCTTTAGTGAGGGCCCGCTTTCAGCGGTTGACTGAGATGGATGCACCAACGCAGTACTTTTTTGGTTTATAGAAAAAAAACTCGCAGAGTAAGCTCTTACATTGTATAAGAACACCTGATGGCAGAGAGACACAAGAGCCCAGTGAGATAAGGCAGGTGGTCCGCGAATTTTATAAACTTTTGTTTGCTGCAGATGGAGATGGTGGCAGTGAAGACCAACAGGCCTTTTTGCAGGACTTACCGCAACTTCCCAATGCAGACGTGGCAGATCTAAATAGTGAGGTGACCTTCGCAGAACTCACCAAAGCCCTGGGACAGCTGAACACAGGGAAGGTCCCGGGAATCGATGGCATTCCAGTGGAATTTTACAAAGAGTTCTGGGATGTCATTGGACTGGACTTGCTAGAAGTGTTTCGGTGGAGTTTTAAAACTGGTTTGTTACCTCAAAGCTGCCGTAGAGCTGTGATCACGCTGCTGCCGAAGAAGGGAGACTTGTGTCTCATTAAGAACTGGCGGCCAGTGTCTCTCTTATGCGCAGACTATAAAATTCTCTCTAAAGCCTTAGCCAACAGGATGGTCCAAGTTTTGGGGAGACTGGTGCATCCTGATCAGAATTACTGCGTGGCTGGCAGGTCCATTTTTAATAACATTTTTTTAATTCGGGACATTTTAGCTGCTGCAAAACTGTTTGGTTTTCGGACTGGTCTTATATTTCTTGACCAGGAAAAAGCTTTTGATAGGGTCAGTCACTCTTTTTTATGGAATGCCATGAAGGCTTTTTGGTTTGGGGAGTCTTTTATTAATTATATTCGATTACTTTACAGTGACATTTCTGGTATAATTAAGGTCAATGGTGGTTTGTGCGCACCTTTCAGCGTCAGAAGAGGAGTCAGACAGGGCTGCTCTTTGTCCGGTATGTTGTATGCTCTGGCGTTGGAGCCATTCCTGGTGCACCTGAGGAAGGTGCTGACTGGTCTCACCATCCCCAACTGCAACATGGACCCTGTGAAAGTCACGGCTTATGCTGATGATCTCGCAGTTGTCATCTCAGGCCAAAAGGATTTGGACAAACTAACTGACTGTCTGCGGAATTACAGTAAAGCGTCATCGGCCAAAATTAACTGGAATAAAAGCAGTGCAGTGCTGGTTGGGAACTGGACAGGATGTAGTCCTCCTCGACTGGAAGGGGGTCTGCAGTGGACCACTGGGGGTTTCCTGTACTTGGGAGTCCATCTCGGAGATGACCACTACATCCAAAAGAACTGGGAGGGTCTGTTGGACAAGGTTACAGCTCGGCTCACTAAGTGGAAGTGGATACTCCCTCAGTTATCTTATAGAGGACGGATGCTGGTAATTAATAACCTGGTGACCTCCAGCCTGTGGCACAAATGTATTTGTCTGCAACCTCCACCTGTGCTTGTTCAGCAGATACAAGAAGCGATCATGGATTTCTTTTGGAATGGTACCCATTGGATACGGAAGGGAGTGGTATTCTTGCCGTTGGATGAAGGCGGACAAGGACTTATTGACATTACCAGCAGGATTGCTGCTTTCCGCCTTCAGACCATTCAGAAACTGCTGTACCCTGTTGAGCAGAGCCAGTGGATGAACTTGGCCGTACTTTTCTTTAAACAGGCCAGGCATATGGGACTTGGTAAAAGTTTACTGCTCTACCATTTTGATAAGATCGGGACTTTACATGTGCCAGAGTTTTATAAAAGCCTTCTAGCAGCGTGACAACTGCTATCGATCAAAAAGGACTGTGATGACCTTTCCTCTTTTTGGGTCCTTGATGAACCGCTGCTCTACAATCCTGCTGTTGGCACTGCTACAGGACTTTCTGAAAACTTTATTCATCATTTCATAATACATAGAATAACCACAATAAAGGACATCATTGACTGGGAAAATTACACTTGGAAAAGTGCACAGGTGGTAGCAGAGGAAACAGGAGTGCACTCAGTACGCCTCATGGAGAAGTTTCTGTGTCGGATACAATCATCACTGGACGGGGAATCCATGACACTCCTGCACAAAATGTTCACCTCACGACTGAAACCAAGTGATGAAACGCCTTTTCCAATGCTTACTGTATCTCCAGCTGTTGAACTGAGGGACAGTGAGACCGAAGTTTTAGCCTTACGTTCTCTTGAGGCGTTATCTCTGCCTACAGTGCCAGGGAAGCAGCTCTATAGGATCTGCGTGAAGGTGAACAACCTGGAACAGCTGAGGACACGAAGACACGACACACCGTGGAGAGACAAACTCAGAGCCCCTCAAGGACTGAACCCCGCCTGGAGGTCGTTGTACAAGCCACCATTGGCCAGTAGGGTGGGAGACCTACAGTGGAGGTTGGTGCATGGGATACTAGCGGTGAACTCCTTCTTATCGATTATATGTCCGGGGGTTTCTGATTGCTGTCCTTTCTGTGGTCTGCGGGAAACTGTGTTTCATGCTTTTATGTACTGTGAGAGACTCCAGAGCTTCTTTAGTGTTATAGAAATAATAGTAGAAGGGCTGGGGGTCCCGTATAATAGCACGGTGTTTGTGTTTGGGGTGAAAATTACACGACAAACAAGAGAGAATATGATCTTAATTAATTTTATTATCGGGCAAGCAAAACTATCAATATGGAAGACCCGTAAAAACAAAATTACTGGGAGTGGGATTGAAGATGTTGTTGTTTTTTTTAGAAAAATGCGCGAAAGTAGGATATTAGTGGATTTTAATTTTTATAAGTCTACGAATAATTTAGCACAGTTTAAAGAATTGTGGTGCGTAAATAATGTACTTTGTAAATGTGATGAAGATTATTATTTACAATTTGTGCTCTGAGTTTGGTGTTTTGTTTTTTACTTATTTATAACTTTGAGATAATAAAGAATACGAAGGATAAGTGGGATTGGAAGGTGGAAACAATGGGAGGGATTAGATAAATATATATATATAGATTTTATTCTAAAGAACAATTTGAGTATGTAATGTTTTGAAACTGAATATTCATAAATAGGAATGTGTGTATATGTGTTCTGTATGACTTAAGATTGAGTTTGGTTTACTGTTATGATTTATTTTCTGTGTTTATTCAATAAAGTTTGTTTTTAAAAATAAAAAAAATATCTATCTATCTATCTATCTATCTATCTATCTATCTATCTATCTATCTATCTATCTATTATATAGTGCCTTTCATATCTATCTATCTATCTATCTATCTATCTATCTATCTATCTATCTATCTATTATATAGTGCCTTTCATTTCTTTCTATCTATCTATCTATCTATCTATCTATCTATCTATTATATAGTGCCTTTCATTTCTATCTATCTATCTATCTATCTATCTATCTATCTATCTATCTATCTATCTATCTATCTATCTATCTATCTATCTATCTATCTATTATATATAGTGCCTTTCATTTCTATCTATCTATCTATCTATCTATCTATCTATCTATCTATCTATCTATCTATCTATCTATCTATCTATTATATAGTGCCTTTCATATCTATCTATCTATCTATCTATCTCTCTATCTATCTATCTATTATATAGTGCCTTTCATTTCTATCTATCTATCTATCTATCTATCTATCTATCTATCTATCTATCTATCTATCTATCTATCTATTATATAGTGCCTTTCATATCTATCTATCTATCTATCTATCTATCTATCTATCTATCTATCTATCTATCTATCTATCTATCTATCTATCTATTATATAGTGCCTTTCATTTCTATCTATCTATCTATCTATCTATCTATCTATCTATCTATCTATCTATCTATCTATCTATTATATAGTGCCTTTCATTTCTATCTATCTATCTATCTATCTATCTATCTATCTATCTATCTATCTATCTATCTATCTATCTATCTATTATATAGTGCCTTTCATTTCTATCTATCTATCTATCTATCTATCTATCTATCTATCTATCTATCTATCTATTATATAGTGCCTTTCATTTCTATCTATCTATCTATCTATCTATCTATCTATCTATCTATCTATCTATCTATCTATCTATCTATCTATCTATCTATCTATCTATCTATCTATCTCCTTCCTGTTTCGCTGTCGCTGTGCATGCTGGATGGTTGTTTCGAGTGTGTGCGTTTGTACCTGTTGGTTGACGCGGTGCGGTGAGTGTGGTGTTTCTTTTTTCTTCTGATATTCTACTTACTTATTTCTTTCTTTCTTTGGTGTAAACAGCTAAAACTTGTTTTGTACTGAGTGGCTTAGGCCACGGCAGCCGCAATGGCTGCGAATCTTGAACGTCTGAGCCGCTGCCATGGGATTAAACTTTTATCGGAGGAGTTTGTTCCTTTAGAGGCGGGGGTTTTGGCGGTAGGTGAAGTGGTAGGCTGTGAGAATATCAAGTCGGCTTCACGAATGAGCGGGTCTATCGTTGCTTTCCTGAGCTCTGAGGATTTAGTTCCCATAGTGGTTGAGAAAGGGGTTGTTATAAATGGCTCCTTTGTACAGGTTTCCCCTTTAGCCGTCCCGTCCCGTAGAGTGACGATTTCGAATGCGCCGCCTTTTCTCAAGAATGAAACCATAGCAAAAGAGTTGGAGCGGCATGGACGTTTGGTGTCTAAAATTCGTTATATCCCTTTAGGCTGTAAATCGTCGGATTTAAAACATGTCTTGTCTTTTAGGAGACAAGTTTATATGGTTTTAAATAGAATGGACGATGATTTAAACGTGGCAATGAAGTTCAGAGTGGACGGGTTTGATTATGTAATTTTTGTCACTTTGAATGAAATGAGATGTTTTGGGTGCGGGAGTGAAGCCCATTTAATCAAACAGTGTCCTGAGAGACAACATGGGCACAAGAAAACTGACCATGCAGTTACGGAAAAAGAAGGGCAGGAAGTGAAAGATCGTCCAGTAGTGGCTGATGGCGCAGAGGCGCTTGTAGAGGCGCGGGGTGTTAAGAATGGAAATGCCTCAAGATCTGAGGGGCTAGAGGATCAGGTGCCTCCCAGGGATGAGCCGAATGAAGGCGGTAGTGAGAATGAAGGTCAGACAGCAGCAGCAGCAGAAAGTGTGTGGGGTGACATAGACATGGACGAGGGAGGCAGCAATCAGCCTGAAGAAAAAGGTGAATTTAAACGTCCTGCTCAGAAGAGGCAAGGTGAAAGAGAAGAGCGGGCACGTAAGAAACTTGTTTTAAGTCAGGGCTCGGGGGTCATTGGAGAGGATCCCGCCTATGGTCCTTGTCAGGAGGATGTTCCCGTCTTCGCGGAGACGGCCGATGACGGTTCAATTGCGAGGAATGTCGGGGAAGAGACCGATGACGGTAATATTTCCAATGGGTCTGCTGCCTCGGAGCCCCCAGAGTTAAAAGCCAGGGGGGGTTACAGCGCTCAGAGTGTAAAAGATTTTTTGGTGAACACCGCCGGTAAAAAGGGGGTGGACGTGGCTGAGTTTTTCCCTGACATTGAGCTCTTTATATCGTCTGTCCGCGGGTTGCGGCGGGACAAAGCAGCCTCCGCGATGTTTGACGTTAAAGAGCTCGTGAGGCTCAAGAATTTAACAAGTAAACTGAGGAAACAGTCTAATTTAAACACCCCCTAATGGCTAAGCCCCCTGTTAAATCCACTCCACAGTATTTGTGGTGGTCTCTGTGTTTCATTGTGTGTTCATCTTTATATTCAGATATCATGACAAGTGTACAAATAGGAACCCTAAATATTAATGGGGGGAGAAGTGCAGATAAGAGGGTCGCACTTTTTGATTTTATAAGACAAAAAGGTTTGAATGTCACCTTTCTACAAGAAACCCACATTGATGAGCAAAATCAGTGGGAGTGGAGCAGGGATTGGAAAGGGGACATTTTCTTTAGCAATGGGACAAATGTTAGCGCTGGAGTGGCCATTTTATTTCTTGGTGGGCTGCAAGTAGAAGTTTGCAGGACTGATGAGTTGGTGAAAGGGAGACTCTTGAAAGTGACAGTAAAACTTCAAGGCAGTGTTGTCACTTTTGTTAACGTGTACGCCCCGAATGAGGGTGAGGAGAGGCTCCACTTCTTTACCAAGTTAAGAGATCTGTTATCTGAGTGTGACCCTGAGGAAGTGGTGGTGTTAGGAGGGGATTTTAATTGTACACTTGACTCAAGGATGGATAGAAACAATGGACTGGAACCGCACCCTCGCTCAGCGTGAGCTCTGGGAAAAATAATTAAGGACTTTGGGCTGGAAGATGTATGGAGGTCTAAAAATGGGGCCTGTCGGCAATACACATGGGGGAGGACGAGTGGAAACACGATCTCAATGGCGAGACTCGATCATTTTTACAGTTTTAAGCACCTGTTAGGGTTATTTAAGGTGTGCTCTATTGTGCCTACTGGCTTCTCCGATCACAGTCTGGTGTGTTGTTCACTTCTTTTTAATGTGTACAAACCCCGTAGTCCGTACTGGCATTTTAACACACTCCTCCTTAAAGATCAGAATTTTAAAGAGTTGTTTGTTCATTTCTGGGGAGGTTGGAAGGCTATGAAGAAGGAGTTCACCAGCTTACAACAGTGGTGGGAGGTTGGGAAGAGTCACATCCGGGCTTTGTGTCAGGAGTATACCAGAAATGTCACCCAAGTATTGCGGTCAGAAATGGCAGCTCTGGAAAATCAAATAGCTGAGCTTCAACAACAACTAGAGAAGGGTCCAAATGAGCAGCTGCAGGCGAGCCTGACTACTGCTAAACTGGGGTTGGCCCACCTGCTTGAGACCAGGGCTCAGGGGGCTTTAGTGAGGGCCCGCTTTCAGCGGTTGACTGAGATGGATGCACCAACGCAGTACTTTTTTGGTTTAGAGAAAAAAAACTCACAGAGTAAGCTCTTACATTGTATAAGAACACCTGATGGCAGAGAGACACAAGAGCCCAGTGAAATAAGGCAGGTGGTCCGCGAATTTTATAAACTTTTGTTTGCTGCAGATGGAGATGGTGGCAATGAAGATCAACAGGCCTTTTTGCAGGACTTACCGCAACTTCCCAACGCAGACGTGGCAGATTTAAATAGTGAGGTGACCTTCGCAGAACTCACCAAAGCCCTGGGACAGCTGAATACAGGGAAGGTCCCGGGAATCGATGGCATTCCAGTGGAATTTTACAAAGAGTTCTGGGATGTCATTGGTCTGGACTTGTTAGAAGTGTTTAGGTGGAGTTTCAAAACTGGTTTGTTACCTCAAAGCTGCCGTAGAGCTGTGATCACGCTGCTGCCGAAGAAGGGAGACCTGTGTCTCATTAAGAACTGGCGGCCAGTGTCTCTCTTATGCGCAGACTATAAAATTCTCTCTAAAGCCTTAGCCAACAGGATGGTCCAAGTTTTAGGGAGACTGGTGCATCCTAATCAGACTTACTGCGTGGCTGGCAGGTCCATTTTTAATAACATTTTCTTAATTCGGGACATTTTAGCTGCTGCAAAGCTGTTTGGTTTTCAGACTGGTCTTCTATTTCTTGACCAGGAAAAAGCTTTTGATAGGGTCAGTCACTCTTTTTTATGGAATACCATGAAGGCTTTTGGGTTTGGGGAGTCTTTTATTAATTATATTCGATTGCTTTATAGTGACATTTCTGGTATAATCAAGGTCAATGGTGGTTTGTGCGCACCTTTCAGTGTCAGAAGAGGAGTCAGACAGGGATGCTCTTTGTCCGGTATGTTATATGCTCTGGCGTTGGAGCCTTTCCTGGTGCACCTGAGGAAGGTGCTGACTGGTCTCACCATCCCCAACTGCAACATGGACCCTGTGAAAGTCACGGCTTATGCTGATGATCTCGCAGTTGTCATCAAAGACCAGAAGGATTTGAACGAACTAACTGACTGTCTGCGGAATTACAGTAAAGCGTCATCGGCCAAAATTAACTGGAATAAAAGCAGTGCTGGTTGGGAACTGGACAGAATGTAGTCCTCCTCGACTGGAAGGGGGTCTGCAGTGGACCACTGGGGGTTTCCTGTACTTGGGAGTCCATCTCGGAGATGACCACTACATCCAAAAGAACTGGGAGGGTCTGTTGGACAAGGTTACAGCTCGGCTCGCTAAGTGGAAGTGGATACTCCCTCAGTTATCTTATAGAGGACGGATGCTGGTAATTAATAACTTGGTGACCTCCAGCCTGTGGCACAAATGTATTTGTCTGCAACCTCCACCTGTGCTTGTTCAGCAGATACAAGAAGCAATCATGGATTTCTTTTGGAATGGTACCCATTGGATACGGAAGGGAGTGGTATTCTTGCCGTTGGATGAAGGCGGACAAGGACTTATTGACATTACCAGCAGGATTGCTGCTTTCCGCCTTCAGACCATTCAGAAACTGCTGTACCCTGTTGAGCAGAGCCAGTGGATGAACTTGGCCGTACTTTTATTTAAGCAGACCAGGCATATGGGACTTGGTAAAAGTTTACTGCTGTGCCATTTTGATAAGATCGGGACTTTACATGTGCCGGAGTTTTATAAAAGCCTTCTAGCAGCGTGGCAACTGCTATCGATCAAAAAGGACTGTGATGACCTTTCCTCTTTTTGGGTCCTTAATGAACCGCTGCTCTACAATCCTGCTGTTGGCACTGCTACAGGACTTTCTGAAAACTTTATTCATCATTTCATAATACATAGAATAACCACAATAAAGGACATCATTGACTGGGAAAATTACACTTGGAAAAGTGCACAGGTGGTAGCAAAGGAGACAGGAGTGCACTCAGTACGCCTCATGGAGAAGTTTCTGTGTCGGATACAATCATCACTGGACAGGGAATCCATGACACTCCTGCACAAAATGTTCACCTCACGATTGAAACCAAATGATGAAACACCTTTTCCAACGCTTACTGTTTCTCCAGCTGTTGAACTGAGGGACGGTGAGACCGATGTTTTAGCCTTACGGTCTCTTGAGGCGTTATCTCTGCCTACAGTGCCAGGGAAGCAGCTCTATAGGATCTGCGTGAAGGTGAACAACCTGGAACAGCTGAGGACACGAAGACACGACACACCGTGGAGAGACAAACTCAGAGCCCCTCAAGGACTGAACCCCGCCTGGAGGTCGTTGTACAAGCCACCATTGGCCAGTAGGGTGGGAGACCTGCAGTGGAGGTTGGTGCATGGGATACTAGCGGTGAACTCCTTCTTATCGATTATATGTCCGGGGGTTTCTGATTGCTGTCCTTTTTGTGGTCTGAGGGAAACTGTGTTTCATGCTTTTATGTACTGTGAGAGACTCCAGAGCTTCTTTAGTGTTATAGAAATAATAGTAGAAGGGCTGGGGGTCCCGTATAATAGCACGGTGTTTGTGTTTGGGGTGAAAATTACACGACAAACAAGAGAGAATATGAACTTAATTAATTTTATTATCGGGCAAGCTAAACTGTCAATATGGAAGACACATAAAAACAAAATTACTGGGAGTGGGATTGAAGATGTTATTGTCTTTTTTAGAAAAGTGTGTGAAAGTAGGATATTAGTGGATTTTAATTTTTATAAGTCTACAAATAATTTAGCACAGTTTAAAGAAGTGTGGTGTGTAAATAATGTACTTTGTAAATGTGATGAAGATTATGATTTACAATTTGTGCTCTGATTTTGGTGTTTTGTTTTTTTACTCATTTATAACTTTGGGATAATAAAGCATACGAAGGATAAGTGGGATTGGAGGGTGGAAACAATGGGAGGGATTAGATAAATATATATATAGATTTTATTCTAAAGAACAATTTGAGTATGTAATGTTTAGAAACTGAATATTCATAATGTGTGTATATGTTTTCTGTATGACTTAAGATTGAGTTTGGTTTACTGTTATGATTTATTTTCTGTGTTCAATAAAGTTTGTTTTTAAAAATAAAAAAAAATATCTATCTATCTATCTATCTATCTATCTATCTATCTATCTATCTATCTATCTATCTATCTATCTATCTATCTATCTATCTATCTATCTATTATATAGTGCCTTTCATTTCTATCTATCTATCTATCTATCTATCTATCTATCTATCTATCTATCTATCTATCTATCTATTATATAGTGCCTTTCATTTCTATCTATCTATCTATCTATCTATCTATCTATCTATCTATCTATCTATCTATCTATCTATCTATCTATCTATCTATCTATCTATCTATCTATCTATCTATCTATCTATCTATCTATCTATCTATCTATCTATCTATCTATCTATCTATCTATCATGTTTTCTTGTTCACTCATCTCACCACACTACACACTTTTATTTGAGAAAGGACAAACTTCACTTAATTAGTGATTAACATGCATGTAGAACAGACACTGACTTGTCGCCTCCTCTTTAATCTTCCTGATGATCATTCAAATTGTTTCCTTCTGTGTGTGATTTTGAAAGAAATGAAGATGCACCTCCATGGCACAAGCACAAAGAAACGTGGACAGAGTGCTTGTTCTTGGCATTGGTGAACTAAAAATCTAAATCATTTTGTTTACCTGCTCATTAAATATTCGGAGGTGAATCCATATCATACAATGAAACAAACACCCACTGTCGGCCAGTTTAGAGTCACCACATGTATTCGTCAGGTTAACTGCCAATTGTGGACTACTTCCCAGCACGGCTGAGTGTGTGTGTGTGAGTATCCCTTGTGATGGACTGACAGCTAGTCGAGATTGTCGATTCTCTCCCTGTTCTAAGTGCTGCTAGCTTCCCTGACACTGAAATAGATAAACAGATTTAAAAATGACTGGATGGATGGACAGACAAAACAAAGGTGGATACAGGCAGAACATGCTCCATCCTCATAGAATGAAAATCAGATTGAGGTTCTGTAGCTGAGAGGCAGCAGGACTAATGACCATGCCATACTGCTAACCACTTAATAAAAGCACAGGATCCACATGTATAAAGTAGAGAAAAAGCATGACAGGTGCTTAAGATCACATCGACTAATACAGCGTTCTTCATTTTATTCTACATTCTAAAGATATTGATTCACATCCAGAAACAACGATTTCATGCTTCATGAGGCAGCTGACTGACGATAAAAAAACATCATCTGGGATAAAGTTAAATGATTAAACAGCAACCGGTTTTGACAGCTTACTCCAGATACCTGAGAAGAAGATGATTCATTTTTTGTTTACTTGGAAAATGCAGACGCATTCCTTGCAAGGTCAATAACTTTGTGGGAGTTTTCAAAAATCGCCACATTCTGTGTGAAACAGCCGACATCGCCCTTAGCCTCCATTCCTTTTTTTAAAGCTTCCAGTCAGTCATGTGAAAGTCGTGATGTCACTGTGTAGACGAAGTCATCACGTTAAATTTTCATAATGAACAGAAAGACTTGAAGGTCTTTTTCTTGGATTTGCGGAGATTTGTGGAATCAAGCTGTGACTTAACGTCTCTTCTCGGATGAGTTGATGATTATTTATCAGAGTGAACAAAACATAGAAGTCCAAATGTGATATGCAACGCATCGATCAGTCACACACTCGTCCGTCATGGTGTCACCACACGCTGAGAGACCCCGCCACACGAGCGAGCGCAAGTTCAGAAAGCTCGGCTCTACCCGTTTGCACTCGACACTCGGGACCGAATTGTGGGACTTTTGCACACGGCCACTTCGAAGCAAGTGACATGGGGTAAACTAATATCAAAGCGGAAAACGTGTAAAATGGGGACAGTGACATCGATTAAAAGGTATGGCCTGTCGTCAGATATAGTATGGGATCTGAGAGGGAGGGTAGAAAAGTACAAAATATAAGAAAAGTACAGAAACAGGGAACATGGAAAATATTTATATATAGCGCCTTTCCCAAGATAAAAACTTAACAATTCTCTACAGCATACCTGCTCAGTAAAATGTGTTTCACTAAACCAAACTATGCCATAAAAAACTGAAGAATGTGGACCCGAGCAGAATTCAGACTACAAGTATATCTGTAGCAACTGGAATTTAATATACAGTAGATTCAGAAAGTATTCACACCCCATCACTTTATGCACAATTTATTGTGTTGTAGGTTTATTTTTACATGGATATCTTTGTCATTTTTGCCCATGAATTTATAGTCACTAATCCTAAGTACAAAACAAAAACCTGTTTTCAGAAATGTTTCCAATTTTTTTCAAATCAAAAGCTGAAATCTCTTGTTCCTACAAGCATTCAGATTCCAAATTATGCTCAGTTGCCTCCCTGTTTGGTTTAATTCTCCTTGAGATGTTTTGTAGAACTTGACTGGAGTCCACCTCTGGCAATATGAATGGACTGGACATTATTTAGAAAGGCGCATATACAACTGTGTACATAAAGTTCCACAATTCACAATGCATGCATGGCAAGGCAAAAACCAAACAATGAAGTCTAAGGAACTCCTTGTAGATCTCTGCAAACAATTTCAGATGAGGCAAAGATCAGGGTAAGTGGATCAAACCATTTCTAAAGCTTTGAGTGTTCCCAGGTGCAAAGTGGTCTCAATAATTGTAAAATGGTGGAAGATTGGAACCACCAGAACTCTTCCTAGAGTTGGCCATTTGGTCAACCTGAGTAACCGGGCAAGAATGGCCTTGGTCAGGGATGCAACCAAGAATCCAATTTGTCATTCTAACAGAGCTTCAGGAGTCCTTTGCTGAAATGGGACAATCTGTCACAAGGACAGCCATCTTAGGAGCACTCCATCAATCAGGCATTTACGGTGGAGTGACTAGTCAGAAGGCACTCTTGATTTAAAGGACTCTGAGAGGATGTGGACAAAGACTCTCTGGTCTGATGAGACAACATGAAAGTGTTTGTGCAGACCTACAAGCACCATGCACTTCTCATCACCTACCTAATGCCATTCCTGCATTCAAGTATGGTGGTTTTAGTGTCATGCTATTGGGGGGGGTTTGGGCTATCAGGAGCATAGACAGGGAGATTGCTTGGAATGGAGGGAAGGATGAATGCAGGCAGATCCAGAGAACTCCTGCTCCAGAGTGCACACCACTTCAGAATGAGGCAATGGGTCACCTTTCAGCACATCAATGACATAACACATACAGGCACGACAGAACTAGAGCAGCTTTGAGTGGTCTCATCAAATCCTAGACTTAAACCCCATAGAACATTTGTAGAGGGACCTAAAGATGGCAGCTTACAGACACATTTTATCCAGTCAGACAAATTTTGAGAGGAGGAATGAGATGAACTGCCCAAATCCAGGTGTGCAAAGCTTGTAGAGACTTACCAAGAAGATTTGAAGCTGGAATTGCTGCCAAAGGGTCCTCTACAAAGTAAAGAATTAAGGATGTGAATATTTATATGAGTGTCCTGCGGTGGGTTGGCACCCTGCCCAGGATTGTTTCCTGCCTTGTGCCCTGTGTTGGCTGGGATTGGCTCCAGCAGACCCCCGTGACCCTGTGTTCGGATTCAGCGGGTTGGAAAATGGATGGATGGATGGATATTTATATGAGGGACGGCACGGTGGCGCAGTGGGTAGTGCTGCTGCCTCGCAGTTGGGAGACCTGGGGACTTGGGTTCGCTTCCCGGGTCCTCCCTGTGTGGAGTTTGCATGTTCTCCCCGTGTCTGCATGGGTTTCCTCCAACAGTCCAAAGACATGCAAGTTAGGTGGATTGGCGATTCTAAATTGGCCCTAGTGTGTGCTTGGTGTGTGTGTCCTGCAGTGGCTTGGCACCCTGCCCGGAATTGGTTCCTGCCTTGTGCCCTGTGTTGGCTGGGATTGGTTCCAGCAGACCCCCGTGACCCTGTGTTCGGATTCAGCAGGTTGGAAAATGGATGGATATTTATATGAATGAGAGATTTCAGCTTTTGATTCTTAATTAATTTGTTAACCATTCTGAAAAGAGGTTTTCACTTTGTCATTATGGATTATTGAGTGTAAAAAATGTCACACAATAAAGTTTGCAGAGAGTGAAGGGTTCTGAATCCTTTGAAGTCCTGTGGTAAATTGGCACTGTTGATGTTGGTAGTTGGCATTAGACTTAG
The DNA here is from genome assembly GCF_900747795.2 of Erpetoichthys calabaricus. Taxonomy (NCBI): domain Eukaryota; kingdom Metazoa; phylum Chordata; class Cladistia; order Polypteriformes; family Polypteridae; genus Erpetoichthys; species Erpetoichthys calabaricus. The sequence continues at coordinate 23,508,757 of NC_041394.2, read as the reverse complement.
TGTGGTGACAATCAAGGTAGGTACATCATTGAGGTCATCAGGTGGGCACCCCCATTCTTTGAGATTTCATTGATAAGCCCACGGTGTTTCCAGAGGGCTCAACGGTGCTACCTGGCGTCTCAGGTACATCTCCCTCAGTACCATACTCTCCTGTCTTCATAAGGTAATCCCAGTTTTTATCTTTCCTTTTCATTCAAATCAAATTGCTGCTTTTTCTTCTACATTTGACAAGAACTGGATTGCTTCTTGGAGGGAATGGCAGCTCACTTCCTATCTTCTTTTATAGACTGGTTACAGATGTCACAACCACGTCTACGGGGAAAATCTTGGTCTTCCAGCTATTCTTTGTACCTTCACCTGCCAGATCTGAATACTTGATTCTTTTCCTCAGCTTCTTCAACGCCTTCTTCCCCTGGTACTGTTAAGTCCACAACGTATGTGAGCTCGGCTGTCTGTGAGTTCAAGACAGAAATCGATGAATCTATTGGGATGGGGAAAACAAAGCATGGCCCTTATGAAGCACCAGACCAACAACCACTAGTTGAGGGGGTGAGTGCATCAGAAAAATGAAATACTGTTCAAAGGATAGTAGAAATGGAACATTGCTTACTGCACTTCTTAAAACTGGCCTTTTATCCAAATTGGTCAAAATCCAAACTTATTCCAATACTCTATTGGTCATAATTGTAACTTTTAAGTCATCTATCAATACTGTAACTGTTTTGAGTAATACAATACAATACAGTTTATTTTTGTATAGCCCAAAATCACACAAGAAGTGCCGCAGTGGGCTTTAACAGGCCCTGCCTCTTGACAGCCCCCCAGCCTCAACTCTCTAAGGAGACAAGGAAAAACTCACAAAAAAAACCTTGTAGGGAAAAAATGGAAGAAACCTCAGGAAAGGCAGTTTCCAGGTAGGTTGGGCATGCAGTGGGTGTCAAAAAAGGGGGTCAATACAATGCAATACACAGAACAGAACAAATCCTTAATACAGTATAAAAATAAAAATTTTACAAGTATGGAACAGAATTCAACAGTAGATGATATCACATAATAGGATTTGGATTTGTTTAGAGTCCTGGAGACCATCAAGCTGCCTCCCCCTACTGAAACAGCACTGGATCAGCCAATCCAATGAAAGAACCCCTCTACCCCACGATTCCTGCAATCCTCCATCAGTGATGACTTTATCTTAGGCAGGCAAAACAACATGGCAGGTGGGCTGTGGCACCAAGTAAAACATTTGAGTACCGAGAAGACAAAACAGAACAGGTGACAGTTAGTAACAAATTCTAACTCTCATGTTACTTATGTTTTAGTGCTAATGACCAACAACAGAGATGCAGTCTGCTCAGTTACTCAGCAGCTCTAGTCAGGGTGTGCTAAACTGAAGTAGTGAGTCTTCAGCCGGGATTTGAAAGCTGAGACTGAAGGGGCTTCTCTTATAGTAGCAGGGAGACCTGCTTTCAAGTCCATAAACTGGACATCAAGCAGTTAGCCATGCAGTCACAGTAATCACATTAGATCACCACTCAATCAGTCATTCAATCATTAAAAAATCAGTAAATAAAGAATTGTGTTACATTTATGTGCTTGGCAGATGTTTTTATCCAAAGTGACTTACAAAAGAGGTAGACATAATCGAGTAACATTCAGCTTTGGCTCTTTGTTCAGCAAGTGTAATAGGGCAGGTAACAAAAGTTGATTGTCACAAGTGAAAAGATTTACAGCTAATAAATTTACAATTCTAGGTTACAATCAATAAAATAGTTAAAGTTAATGTAACAACAAATTAACCAACAATATTAAAGATCACAGAACAAAGTTTTTTTTTCCCTCGATTTGACAGATATTCACAGAACAGACGGGCCTTCAATTGCTTCTCAAATACATCGAGGGAGTCAGCAGTTCAGATGAAGGTGGGCAACCGTTCCACAAACTAGGAACTACACAGTAAAAGAGTCTGGATTGAGACTTGATACCACACAGTGGTGGCATCACCAGACGCTGATCCCTGGTTGACCTGGGTGGGCGAGCAGACGTATAGCACCTCACCAGGGTCTCCATTTACTCAGGTGCTGACCCACTAACTACTCTGCAGGCAAGCATCAAGGATTTGAACTTAATGTGTGCTGCTACAGGGAGCCAATGTAGCGACCTGAAGAGAGAAGTGACATGTGCCCCTCTCGGCTGGTTAAATACGAGGGGGGGGTCAATCTAAAGTTAGAAAATGGGATTTATTAGAAAATGAAATGAACCTTCACAAAACTGATCATGTCATTTCACAATGGCATCTCCAACCTTCTCAATGCACTTGCACAACCTTCCTGGAAGTGCCAGCAGAATAAAAGGTTTTGTCGCATCCACGCAACCATTATTATTATTAGTATTTCATACCAGTTATTGATTTCTAAGCTGCTTCTACCCACAGCCCAAAATTATATGTCAAAAACCTAACTTATAGTGAGGAACAGTAATGAATTAACTAGTTCAGGTGAAATTAAATATGTGCTTACCAAAATATGACATTTCACACCAAATGAAAACTGTGACAATAGCACATTTTTTTTCATCTCCTCTGCAACATTTTTCTGTATGTGCAAAAGAGCACAAGGCAACTTGTGGAAAGAGTGGACGGGGGGAGGATGCGTAGACAGAAATTCCCTGCAAACACCTGAGAGGTGTCTCTTCACTGCTAAAATCCACTAGCATGGGTATGTGGTCACTGGTGAGCCTTAAGAAGGATCCTGGCTTGGATCAGCTTACACATTTAGAGAAAGTGAACATAGATGGTGTTACCTCTGACCCCAATTGAGAGGACTGGTGGTGTAAATGTACAAAGAGGCAGTGCATGACGCAGATGAGAACATGTGGAGATGGATGGAAGGAGCCATGGAAGATCAGGGTATCTAAGGAAGGAGACAGTAATTGTGTCTGTGGAATAGCCCATATGAAGCAATATTTTTCACAATAATACATTTCTTAAAAAAATAAAAACTTATTTCAGTGAATTTTGTGTTTCGCAATTAAAAAACAAATAACTGTATATGGGAAATTTTGAGAAACTGTATGCAAGAACTTTCAGTCATTCCTAGTGAGAAGATCCTGTATACCCAATTTCAATGCTTGAAACAAAGTAATGTGTGCAGAGAAAGACAAACAAACAGAAATCATGCTTTACTATAAAGTCTTATAAGGGCAAAGTCAAATCTGTCAGGTGTCTGTCACCCAAGGTTAGACTGACCTCATTCAAGACCGCTGATGCTGGCTAGTTATTTACTGGTGTGTAAAATCATGGATTTCAAAGTAGGGGTGTACTTACTTATCAAGTTCATGTACAAATTGGGGAAATCAGCTTCAGATACGTTAGCGGCACTCCACAATAATGTGTGTGTAATCATAATCTCTCACTTACCTGCTATATCACATGTCAGGGAACTTTTTGACCGCCCATTGTATATATATAATGCAGAGGATCATTTGGACAAGCCACAGTCATTCTGGAGGCAAGTGGCATGGGCAGATGAAGTTAAGGTTGAACGTTTTGGCCAAGATTCCCAGAGGTATGTTTGGAGGGAAAAAGAGACAACATTTCATGAACAGAGCACCTTGCCAACTACAAAACATGCAAATATGTATATTTGATATATAGAACCTATCAAATAATACAAAGAGTACTCAACACATGTTACGCCCTATTTGGGACTCATCAGGTGTACACACTTTTGCTTCTCCTTGTGGAGATCAAACCTCAGACATCAGCGCCTGAGATAAAGACTCAGACTGTGGCACGATGGCTGGTTCAATTATTTGACAGGGTGTAGATCAAAGTATTACACATACATGTGATCACAATCTGATATTTGGGTAGTTACCCATCAGGTAATGCTTATGGTTGGTCTGGACAGTCAGTCAGCAGACATACTACCACAAACTTAACTTGGTAGGTAACCACCCAAATATCAGATTGTGATCCACCCTAAGCATATATATATATATATATATATATATATATAGTCACACACGTGTACTTAGGAGGCAGCCAACAAGCTATAAGATGAATGATCTACCACGAGATGAAGGGTTGATTTAGGGTACTAACGCCTCTCTCTCTCTTAACATACCCAAAGAAGAAAAATAACAATCCCACGCACTTTCATTCAGTACTTCCAGTTTCTCAAAATGGCGAATCCCACTTCCGGTTCCCATGGATGACGTTACTTTCCGGTTCCACCATGATGACGTTGCACCCGGCTCCCTCTTGATGACATCACCTCCGGACATTATCCATCCATCCATTTTCCAACCCGCTGAATCCGAACACAGGGTCACGGGGGTCCGCTGGAGCCAATCCCAGCCAACACAGGGCAGAAGGCAGGAAACAATCCCGGGCAGGGTGCCAACCCACCGCAGGACACACACAAACACACCCACACACCAAGCACACACTAGGGCCAATTTAGAATCGCCAATCCACCTAACCTGCATGTCTTTGGACTGTGGGAGGAAACCGGAGCCCCCGGAGGAAACCCACGCAGACACGGGGAGAACATGCAAACTCCACGCAGGGAGGACCCGGGAATCGAACCCAGGTCCCCAGATCTCCCAACTGCGAGGCAGCAGCGCTACCCACTGCGCCACCGTGCCGCCCTCCGGACATTTGCTGTGTCTGATTTATTAATCTAAGGAGTCCTGGATGGCAGCACGGTCTGGGGCACCTGGAGTACTTCTTTCTGGGAGTCCATGCAGCACTTCACACAACTGTGAGTGCTGCTGGAAACTAATTGGAGAGCACCTGGAAATACGTCCGGGTGAGATATAAAAGAGGCTGTCCCACTCCATTGTGGGAGCCGGAGTCGGGAGGTGGAGGACAGAGCTTGTGAGGGGAGGAGTGGATGTGGCAGAAGAAGCAGAAGAGCAAGAAAAATAGTTAAAGGAAAGAAAGAAAGAAAGAAAGAAAGAAAGAAAGAAAGAAAGAAAGAAAGAAAGAAAGAAAGAAAGAAAGAAAGAGAAAGAAAGAAAGGAGATATTGTGGGGGAATTCTGCACTGTGGGCGGTGTATAAATAAGAAGAAAATAAATTGTGTGTGCTTTGGGGCTGGTGGGACTACCCCTTACCCTTTAGGACTTTTTAGTCTACGTGTCTGTCTTTGTCGGGGCTGATAAGATTCCACAAGTTTCATCCCAGATGGGACCACCTGACCGTTAACTGGCAGGAGACCGGATTTAAAAAATTTCTTGTGTCCAGCCTGGCACAACAGAGCAAGGCACACATATTTCTGTGCACTGCGACAACACAACCACCTGCGGCTCACCCTCAAGGCAGCAATGGTCATCAAAGCAGCTATTCCTGACCGATGGCCTTAAGAGTGTTGAGGTTCCATGCTCCAATCCCGTGACACCACCATCAGCCAGAAGGGCTGCCCTCTGTCATCCTGGAGGAAGGGTTGTCCTGTGCAAGCTTTGCAGAAATCTCCTTAGCATCCTCACAGCAGGCAGTGTAGTATAATGGCAATGAAAGTGAACCCTGAGCTGTCAGGTTGCAGGTTCAGTGCCCACTGCTGACTCACTGTGTGACTCTGAGCAGTTCAGTTAGCCTACGTGTCAGCAGTTCTTATACCTCAGTGCTTATATTCCTTGGTATGATGGTATGACTATACAAAATAAAGCCTGTTTTTTTCACATTGCCTTTCCATCAGCAGCAGTCTTCATTTCTTGATCATAAATGTCTACTTGCCTCTTAGTGACCACCTCAATGTCCTCATCATCACTGCCTAAGGTATTTTTTTCCATAGATTAATAGCAAAATTAATTGGTATGCATAAATGGAAGCCTAATGTGTGTTCTAGCCAGAGGTGTCCATGCATTAAAAAGACCATATCAATCACATTTTTTTGCACATACAGTTATACTTTGTACAACTTGCAGCGAGATGCAGTGGACCTTTGGAATATCGCTATTGTGCAGTTGATGGACGCTCTCCACCTTGCTTTCTGTATGGACACAAATTAGTTTATAAAGTTAATAGGCAAAACATGTCAGTCCCCAAAAAAGAATGAGAGGGTGACACAGTGGTTATCACTGTCTTGGTGGCTTTGTGTAGAATTGTGCAGGGTAGTATTATGTTTCAGTATGAAGATTTGTGTGTTTTATGTTTTATTGTTAATTGTGAGTTATTATTGTTCATGTATTGTATTATCTTGTACTTGATGTTCTGTCTCTTTAGTTTTACTTACGTTCCTTGTTTGTGGAGCCCTAGGAGGCGGGGCCACCCTGATGTTGCCACTCCTGCACCCTCTCTCTTTGGCTATTTAAACTGGCCGAGAAGGCTCAGGTGTTGAAGATTTCTGTGAGTATCACCATTTCATGATGGATGTTCTGTTTTTAATGACTTTCTACTTCTGTTTTAAGGATTCCGATGTCTGGACCGTTTTCACTTGGACTTGTTTATTTAGGATTTCCTTTAAGGCAACTCCATTCTGCCCATTTTTTCTCATTTCAGACATTCTTTGTGTTTTCTAATTCTTTTTTTTTTAAATAGATTATTGATTCATAAAGATTCTTCCTTTGCTCATTTTAATACAAACTGTGGGCTTATGGTCTTCCCTCCTCATTTGGCTTCTGTTATAGTTTTGTCATATTTAGAGTTGTTTTGCTAGCTATTAATTTTTGGGTCTTCACCAACTGAATCCAGCAGGTAGTACTGGGGGCCTGGCTGAGTTCAGGTGACCTTCTGTGTTGCAGACCAGTTAGGATTCCAGCCTCCTCCACTGCTTATTATAGGAGGCCTCACAACCATTTTGCCTCTGAGGAAGTTCTGTTTCATGATAGAGAGGTTAATTAGTGACACTAAATTGGCCCACCATGAATTAACATATCCTCTAATGATCTGGCACTCCCATACACTCAGTGTTGGTCTCTGCATTTGACTGATGCTGCCCCGATAGTTAGTGGAAAGGAATAGAAAAGATTAATTAAAGAAGCGAGTGGGATGTTGTCCTCCTGCTTTAACCACTGTTTAATAGTGAATAAAATAATTTACAATATCTAAGACTCTGTTTGATGCTAAGGTATCTTTTTGGTAGCAACAGGCAAATAATCTGTCCATATTCTAAACCCATCCATCCATCCATTATCCAACCCGTAATATCCTAACTTCAGGTTCACAGGGGTCTGCTGGAGCCAATCCCAGCCAACACAGGGTGCAAGGCAGGAAACAAACCCCGGGCAGGGCACCAAGCACACACCAGGGACAATTTAGAATCGCCAATGCACCTAACCTGCATGTCGTTGGAGGAAACTGGAGTACCTGGAGGAAACCCATGCAGAGAACATTCAAACTCCACGTTGGGAGGACCTGGAAAGCGAACCTGGGTCTCCTAACTGCGAGGCAGCAGCGCTACCCACTGCGCCACCTTTCCCATGCTCAAGACTCTTGGAGAATAGATGTCTATGCTGGCAGCCCTGGGTGCCAACACCATCTCAGATGTTCCATCTCTTGTCCTGTATATGGACTCATCATCATTTCAAATGTGGCCTATTAGTGTGATGTCATCTGCAAATTTTAGAAACCTAAAAGACAAAGGATTTAGAATTGGAACAAGGCTCTTAATTGTGTATTTTTGGTAGTGCATCCTCATTAAATTGGGGTAACTTGGCAGCCTCACAGAGCTAAATGTCTAGTCTGGACATTAATTGGAATGAGTTTGCATGATACAAAAATTGGCGGAACAGTAGACATTAAAATGGCACCAAATACAACTCAAGAAGACTTGGGCAAGCTTTAGAACTTAGAGGTTTTTGTTGTCTAAAAGGCAAAAAAAAGTTTAGTTATATTATAAAATACACTAGTGAGACTGCATCTGGAGTATTGTGTGCATTCTGGTCAGTACTCTGCAAGAAAGACATGGCAGCACTTGAAGCTGTGCAGAGGAGAGCGACCAGGTGCATCATGGTACTTAAGGACATGTGCTACTGTGACAGACTCAGAGAATTAAATCTGCGTAGTCAGGAGTAGAGGAGACTGTATGGGGACCTCATTCAGGTCTTCAAAATCCTCAAAGGAGTTGATATAGCAGATCCAGCAGAATTATTTCAGCTTACTTGAGGACATCAATGGAAATTAAGGAAAAGTGCATTCAGGACTGAAGCTAAGAAACACTTCCTCAATACTCAGAGAGTTGTGGGAATCAGGAACAAACTACTGAAACATGGAGTTGAAGCAGAAACCTCGACAGCCTTTACAAAAAATCTGGATGAGATTTTGGGACAGCGAACCCGATGGACTGAACGGTCAAATTCCTTACGTTCTCTCCGTGTCTACATGTACTGCACTCAAGTAAGCTCATGTCCTCTCACATCCCAGAGATGCCGCTGTTAGACAGACTGGTGGTTCTGAGTTGCCCTCTTGTGGGCTGGCATACTCTGTGGTCGGTTCTTGTGTTAGGACTGATGCTACCAGGTTACACAGGGTCAGGTTTGGTACACTCTGAGCAGGTACAGAAAATGGATTGCTTTTAAATGTTTAATCGTATTTAAAATTTGACACTGTTATTTTGGTTCACCCTTTTAAAGATTATATGAGTAAATGAGTAAAATTGAGCAAATGAGCAAATGAGTAAAGGTGATCCTCCTGGATCCCTACCTCTATAGTGTCATACAAGTGTGAGAGGCAGCTGAGGGGCTTGAATAATTGTAATAGTACACCAGACCATGGAGTGGTGCTGGCCACTAATTCCTATGTTCTTTCCTCTGCAGACCAACAGAAGGAAATCCTACCTGACTGTTGTGACCTCACTTCCAGTCAACCCACTATATAAACTCCATCTTAACTCAGTGTATTCAGTTCTGTACTGAACTCCGTCTGTAAAGACTGATTTTTTTTTCTTTTTTACTTTGCTTATTTCAAGAATGCTGGTGGCTACCCTAAACCTCTTTGTGCTTATTGCACAGTAGGTATTACACCTTCTCCTCTAACTTGTGTGACACATGCTGTAGGTGCTCTGGTCCCCTTCCAAATTCTGAAGACAAGCTGGTTGGGCTAACAGGTGACTGTAAATAAAAGTCGTAGAATGGACATCCCATCCAGGGTGGGGTCCAGAAATAAAGAGAATGGATGGATTTATTACCATCCTGCACAGCCTCCTCTGTTCTTAGTTACTACAGTAGCTCTTCATCAATGTTTTATACTCGTCTGCTCATTTAATAAAACATTTATATGTTCCTCAATATTGAAGGTGTGACTTTAAGTTAAAGTTATTATTTTTTTTTTATTAACATGGGAACTGTAACAGCATGTTTTAAATGTTTTCTGGGGAAAGATATCCACAAACATGGTACAGTCTGCCAAGTGATTCAATAGCCTGAAATAAAAAGAAGTAGATAATACTTTCTATCCACCAGCAGAGGGGACCATAACCAAGAATGATGCAGTCAGTTTATGGCACAGCTTTATTCTCTTTCATTCATCGGTTTTTCTAAATCTGCTTAATCCAATTGAAAATTGACAGGGAGACAGCAGTGAATGGAACACCACTTGGCCACATTGATCAAAACGGTCCTAACTGGTCTTAAAAATCTCAAAGTGGTGTAATTGTGAATTTCCCTTTGGGATTAATAAAGTATCTATCTATCTATCTATCTATCTATCTATCTATCTATCTATCTATCTATCTATCTATCTATCTATCTATCTATCTATCTATCTATCTATCTATCTATCTATAATAATAATAATAATAAATTTTATTTATATTGCACTATCTATCTATCTATCTATCTATCTATCTATCTATCTATCTATCTATCTATCTATCTATCTATCTATCTATCTATCTATCTATTATATAGTGCCTTTCTCTATCTATCTATCTATCTATCTATCTATCTATCTATCTATCTATCTATCTATCTATCTATCTATCTATCTATCTATCTATCTATCATATAGTGCCTTTCTCTATCTATCTATCTATCTATCTATCTATCTATCTATCTATCTATCTATCTATCTATCTATCTATCTATCTATCTATCTATCTATCTATCTATCTATCTATCTAATTTTGTTCATGCTCTTAGGGCAAGCAGGAAAAACATTTTATCTTCTTCTTCTTCTTCTTCATCTATTCCCACTTTTGTGTGGGGTCGATGTTTTAAGGTTTTTGGCTTGATTGTTACAGATTTTATCAGTGGTCCTAATTTAGAAAACTAATCCTAACTTCACTAGGACTTAAATTTGTGAATTTATGTTTGTGAATTTATATTGCATCGCAAGAAAATAACAAGGTGTATTATAGTAGTGGGGTGTTGTACCGTGTTAGCCATTTACGAATGTAGTGAGAAGTCAAGCGAAATGACAACTTTTATTGACTAACTAAAAAGATTACAATGTGCAAGCATTCAGGGCAACTCAGGCCCCTTCTTCAGGCAAGATGTTGCTTCGAAAGCTTGCATATTGTAATCTTTTTAGTTAGCGAATAAAAAGTGTCATTTTGCTTGACTTCTCACAACAAGATGTATTATATGAAGAGATGGTGGGTGTACTAGAAATATCCATCCATCCATCCATTATCCAAGCCGCTATATCCTAACTACACGGTCACAGGGGTCTGCTGGTGCCAATCCCAGCCAACTCAGGGCGCAAGGCAGGAAACAAACCCCAGGCAGGGCACCAGTCCACCGCAGGGCACACACTAGGGACAATTTAGGATCGCCAATGCACCTAACCTGCATGTCTTTGGACTGTGGGAGGAAACCCACACAGACCCGGGGAGAACATGCAAACTCCATGTAGGGAGTACATGGGAAGCAAACCCAGGTCTTCTAACTGCAAGGCAGCACCACTACCCACTGTGCTACCGTGCCACCTACTAGAAACATGAATATTGTATATACAGTCATATGAAAAAGTTTGGGTACCCCTCTCAGCCTGCATAATAATTGACTCTCCTTTCAGCAATAAAGATAACAGTGGTATGTCTTACCTTTCCTTGTTTTCCGAACAAAATTTTTTAGTGACGCAGTATTTAGTTGTATGAAATGAAATCAAATGTGAAAAACTGGCTGTGCACAAATGTGGGTCCCCTTGTAATTGTGCTGATTTGAATGCCTGTCACTGCTCAATGCTGATTACTTACAACACCAAATTGGTTGATGAGCTCGTTAAGCCTTGAACTTCATAGACAGGTGTGTCCAATCATGAGATATAAAGGTATTTAAGGTGGTCAATTCCAAGTTGTGCTTCCTTCCCTTTGACTTTCCTCTGAAGAGTGACAGCATGGGATCCTCAAAGCAACTCTCAAAAGATCTGAAAACAAAGATTGTTCAGTCTCCTGGTTTAGGGGAAGGCTACAAAAAGCCATCTCAGAGGTTTAAACTGTCAGTTTCAACTGTAAGGAAGGGAATCAGGAAATGGAAGGCCACAGGCACAGTTGCTGTTAAACCCAGCAGGCCTGGCAGGCCAAGAAAAATACAGGAGCGGCATATGTACAGGATAGTGAGAATGGTGACAGACAACCCACAGATCACCTCCAAAGACCTGCAAGAACATCTTGCTGCAGATGGTGTATCTGTATATCGTTCTACAATTCAGCACAATTTACACAAAGAACATCTGTATGGCAGAGTGATGAGAAAGAAGCCCTTTCTGCACTCACACCACAAACAGCATTTGTTGTATGCTCATTCAGACAAGCCAGATTCATTTTGGAAAAAAGTGTTTTGGACTGATGAGACAAAAATTGAGTTATTTGGTCAAAACAAAAAGCGCTTTGCATGGTGGAAGAAGAACACCGCATTCCAAGAAAAAACACCTGCTACCTACTGTCAAATTTGGTGGAGATTCCATCATGCTGTGGGGCTGTGTGGCTAAATCAGGGGCTGGAGCCTTCTTTAAAGTCGACGGTCAGATGAATTCAACACAATATCAACAAATTCTTCAGGATAATGTTCAAGCATCAGTCACAAAGTTGAAGTTACGCAGGGGTTAGATATTCCAACAAGACAATGACCCAAAACACAGTTTGAAATCTACAAAGGCATTCATGCAGAGGGAGAAGTACAATGTTCTGGAATGGCCATCACAGTCCCCTGACTTGAATATCAGCAGGATGATTTGAAGCAGGCTGTCCATCAAATTGAACTGAACTGGAGAGATTTTGTATGAAGAATGGTCACAAATATCTCCATCCAGAATCAGACACTCATCAAATGCTATAGGAGGACAGCGTCTAGAGGCTGTTAGATTTACAAAAGGAGGCTCAGCTAAGTATTGATGTCATATCTCTGTTGGGGTGCCCAAGTTTATGCACCTTTCTAATTTTGTTATGATGCATATTGCATATTTTCTGTTAATCCAATAAACTTAATGTCACTACTGAAATACTACTGTTTCCATAAGGCATGTCATAAATTCAGAGGAAGTTGCCATTTTGAAAGCTCAGGCAATGAGAAACAAAAATCCAAAGAATTAAGAGGGGTTCCCAAACTTTTTCATATGACTGTAATATCAATACTCTTTGATTTAGTATAAAAACTCTTGTTTACATAAAAGAAGCTATAGATAAGTTAAACATTTTTGATTTCATATTTAAAACAGAATTGGTGCCACAAACACAGTATTATCACAGTCAGGAGCTTAACTTGCCACCAGAAGATGGCACTCGGGCAGAGATGGGCATGCACATTTTGGGAAATGCAAGTGTTTTAGAAATGCTGGACAACAATGACCTCGTAAAAAAAGACATGGATTTGACAGATATCGCAAAGTACGTTACGTGATCACTCCATCTCTGTGCAGAAGCCATGTGCAGTCAGCCAAAATGATTGTTGGTAACGTTACCTTTTTTTTGGCCATGTGGGGAAAATGCAGCTTTGCAATAGTGATGACTTGGGTGTGCCACAATCAGCCATGTCTTGAATTTTGTGCCAAATCCAAATGAGCAGGCCTTCCATTTGCTGAAGAAAAAGCTTAAGGGGACAAGCCCTCGAAAGAAGCAGGAGCTGAAGATGGCAGCATTAGAGGCTTGGCAGAGAAAATCCTCAGCACCTGGTGATGTCTGCGAATTGCAGACTTCAAGCAGTCTTTGCATGTAAGGGATATGCGACAAAGTCCTAAATATGACAGCTTTAATAGACCTGCCATTGCTACGTCACAAACCTTATAGTGCCCTGAAATGGGGTGAGCATGTAGAAAAAGTGTTGCCATTTCTAAATGGTGTGACTGAAATGTCTGCAGATCCTCTCAATTAAAGTCTGCAGTGTGCGCTTTAATTACAATGTTTGATTTGTAATTTTAAACTGTGGAACAGAGGGGTAAATCAAGGCAAAATGTGTCTTTGTCCTAAACATTATGGAGGGCACTTGGTCTTAGTGGCTTTCTGTACACACAGACTCACAAATCCAATACACAACATAAGATAAAGAAGGACAAAATCAGAGAGTTTTCAACTAGACTTTACTAGTTTTAACATCAACAAGCTTTTCCAGCTATGCACAATCACAGTCACATGATGCAAAACCTTATTTTTTTGTCTTTTTTTTTTAAAACAGAGCAGAAATATCACAGATACAAATAGCAATAAGTCCACTGGTCGCTGCATTAGAAGGGCCTGCAAATCCACAGCCGAAGCAGTCTTGTGGCCTTCAAAATGGGAGTAAATATGTGAGCACATGAAGTCACTTGACCTCCCCGGTACACCCTTCTTGTGGTCTAAAAGTCAACCACACTGCAAATAAAATGTCAGTTTAAAATTGCGACTTTGGGAAGAATTAAATGAGTGAGGAAATTGTATGCTGACACTGTAACGGGAGAATCGTACAACACAATAACACCGTAAGGTGTTCTCATTTCAAGTGTTGAAACTGTAAATTGTAATTAAAATACTTAAAGGTAGCATCATAAAGCATTCGGAAAGTTGGACATACTTAAGCGCCGCGGTGTTTGGGGCGCCATATAAATGACTACGTTGTAACAGCAGACTCACTGCTGCGGCCCACTGTGCGATTCAGACGCACTACCCGATGACACTGGTGACACCAGAATCAGAGCAATGGCACACACCTCTTAATGGCCTCGTTCTTTCCTTTGCTTTGCCCCGCACACATCTGGCGGTCAGTTCCTTCCGTCCTGACATATTTACTCCACTGTTATAATTTTATGTAGTTAGCCAGTAAGGAGCCCGATCTTCTTTGGGTGAATTCATATTGCGTCACAAGAAAATAAGAAGCTGTATTATATGAAGAGATGGTGGGTGTGCTAGATACTGTACATAAATATTGTATATAATATCTATACTCTTTGATTTAGTATAAAAACTCTTGTTTAAATGAAAGAGGCTTTAGATAAGTTAAATATTTTTGATTTCATATTAAAAATAGAATTGGTGCCACAAACGCAGCATTATCACAGTCAGGAAAAGCCTTGTGTATGTGCTGTTAATATTTCTACAAATTCATGCATTGCTGGTCACAAGAGGACTTCCTTAATCCTGGCTCATTGAATGGAGCACTTACTAGAAAACAAAAACAAAACGAAACAAAACAAGAAAAAACCTTGACCAAGATCCTGTCTACTCGGTAGACATTAGATTACCACGTTGCTCTTTCTGACCTTTGCACCAAATAAGGCTGCAGATCAAAAACGTTCTCATGCAACACATTCTGCACGGCCCCGTGCAGTTCAGTCAAAATTGCAGGCACTTCATGAAGTCCACCTTTGATCTTTACGCCTGCCACTTGATTTGCAAATAGCCGCCGGACGTGGCTTCTCAATGCCTCCATATTTGCTTTCCCAACTCTTTCGATTCTGACCAATTCAGACAGGCTCGCAGGTCAGTCAGGGTCAGGACGAACCCCGTCATTGACTTACAAAAAAAATAACAAGTTCAGCAGAATTTACAAATTCTAAATAGCCATTCAAAAAGTTCATTAACAAACAGATATCTAAAAATACCAGTACTTGTGACAAGGGTTTGGCACTCCACACTATGACAATAATGTTGTCAAGGCTGTGACATGGCCCCATAATACTAACAAAATGGCAAAAAAAGCACCAAAAATGTTGAAAAATTTGCATTGGAGATAGGACCCCCTCTGCTTCACAAATGTCTGTTTTTTTTCCAATAAAAGTCATATTTTTTACCAACCATAACTGGTAAATAAATATTTACATTAAAAAAGTATCTCTCTGTCTCTCTCTCTCTCTATATATATATATAAATACATTTATAGGAATACATACAAAATGACGTCTCTAGGATTAAAAGGCAAAATTGCCTAATTCTGCACGGGTCAAACTGTACTGCTTCCGGTTATTTCTTGTTCCTTGAAGCAGTTGCCCATTTTTCATGTATGTCTAACAAAATGGCCTTTCTTGGCTATATGGTGTCTCCCACCATGCATTCTACTACTCTTGTCAATCCAAGAAAGTCACATTTAACAGAGTAAAAAATGTTGTGTCTGGAATGAAGGCCTGCTCACAAGGCAAAGGCAGGCATGTTTTAATTTGTCATCTCTTTTCAGGCATATAAAGTGAAAAGAGTGAAATGACATCAAAGTCATTACATATTTCCAGATTTGGCATTTTGTCAGTTAATCCTAGACTCTCTTAAAGGAGCTTGCTTCGATTTCTTTGCCGCGGTAGAGAAGAGTAAAGTTTGGAGGATACATTCAATGGATTTTTTTTTTATTCTGCAGTGAAACAATTAGAAAATGCAAATAACTAAGAGAAAATATAATTATTGCAGAATGACGGCAGCCCTTTGGTTACACTCTGTCCTGGTCAGCAGCCATTTCACTGGAGGAAATCGATAGGATTTGTTTTTGTTTTTTTTTTGGAATAGCATAGTTATCAAAATCTACAATTATTTTCAACATGAAACAGACTGAGCAACACTGTGAATTTAAAAACAATATAGAAAGAAATCCTACTGAATGTATTTCCAACATATTTGTGCCCAACAATTAGGCATTTCTCACAGTAAGGGAAAAAAAAATAGAGAAATGCCAAAGCCAGTCACTAGAGGGTGCCATCCTCCTAGTCTTGGCCCTACAGCATCATCCTATATGCAGGTTTATATTTCAGTCAATCCGAACGCTAAATTACTCCTGTAAATGCTTAATTTGCTTAATTTAGCTTTTCTGTTTGGTTTAGAATTTGGTCCTTCCTTGGAATACTCACAAAAAGTAGTCACCTACTTCCATTTAAGGAACAATGGACATCAATGTGAACAATAAAGGTTTGATAAGTACTAGCCGTGCACACAAGTGACCAGACTGCACCTGGCATTAAAATGTGTCTCAGGTGTCCCCATCAAATAGAAATCAGCCAGTCTTGATTCATTCTGTGAATTTCACCTTGGGATTAATAAAGTATCTATCTATCTATCTATCTATCTATCTATCTATCTATCTATCTATCTATCTATCTATCTATCTATCTATCTATCTATCTATCTATCTATCTATCTATCTATCTATTATATAGTGCCTCTATCTATCTATCTATCTATCTATCTATCTATCTATCTATCTATCTATCTATCTATCTATCTATCTATCTATCTATCTATCTATCTATCTATCTATCTATCTATCTATCTATCTATCTATCTATCTATCTATCTAAAAAGCCGTAATGACAGAGTGATACGTTACCAGATGATGTACTCTTTATTTTCAAATTTTATGTTGTTTTGAGAATTAAGCTGGAATTTACGTATTATAAAACAATGTGTAATATCGAAGAATTTGAAAAAGTGTGGGGAGCGAAGGGGGTGCTCTGCTCCACTGAGGAGGAGAAACTAAAAATCCATTTGGAATAATGAAGAAGAGCTGGTGTGTGATTGTTATGTTAAATGTTATAAGGATTGATTTGAGTAATAAATACTTACTTCAAACCTGAGTATTTGACTTTAATGTGTGGGGTAGGAGGCGTGGACCGGGGAGTAGTGGAGGACTAATGTAATCATCATTTTTCTTGAGAAATTGTTTTTTATATTAATGTGTTCATGTTTTCTATTATTGTGCAAAATAAAGTTTATATTAAAAATGAAAAAAAAAATTATCTATCTATCTATCTATCTATCTATCTATCTATCTATCTATCTATCTATCTATCTATCTATCTATCTATCTATCTATCTATCTATCTATCTATTGCATTTCTTATCTTTCTTGTTATGGCACACCACCACATCTACTTTCTTTTATATAATTCAAATCTCAAACTATTATTATCACATTAATTTAGCATACTGATCTATCTATCAATCGATCATATAGAGTCTTTCTTATCTGTCTGTCTATCTATCTGTTATATAGTGCCTTTCTTATCTATCTATCTATCTATCTATCTATCTATCTATCTATCTATCTATCTATCTATCTATCTATCTATCTATCTATCTATCTATCTATCTATCTATCTATCTATCTATCTATCTTAAAAATAAAGGTGCCAGAGTGCTACTTCAGAGCGACGTGATAAGGGAAAAGATCCCCTAAAGATTCCCTAAAGATCCATCCACGTGAACGTTCCAGAAAGAACCTTCATTTATTTAGATCCATAATAAGCTCCATATGGTAACCAACCATGAAGAAATGGAAACAGATTTGTGATTCTAAAAGAACTCTCATTTACAATAGCTCAGACCAGCTTTTCTTAACCCGTTAGTGTCCTACTAGGCAGCCTACCATACGTTAAAGACATCAGGTTTTTTTCTGCATATTATGAAGTTTTTCAAAGCTTGGAGAACCAGCTCCACACGCTAAGAACTCTTCCCAGAATGAAATGGTAGCTCAGTCATGCAATGGTGTGACGCGGAACCATACAGCCTGGTGAAGAACCATAAAATGGCAGTATGGAATTGAGTCCATTGATCTCAAAAACAATACAAACCTTTCTTGAAAATTTGGAAAACCTAATTCATCTGTTTAAGAATTAGGAAGAAGTGGCACCAGTGACTGAGAGCATCTGGTGATTCTCTGGCCTGGCAGAATCTGCAGCCACTGCAGCTGTCCATTATTGATTAAAAGTCCACCTGTCTTAACTGATACCCCTGGCATGCCTAGGAATTTTGTTGGATGGCAGACCTTTTGGCAGATGGCACATTGGCGCGATGCACGCCTGCGTAAATTCACGTCACAATACTTACTGAATGTGACATTTTCACTGCCCCTGGGTCCGTGGACAGTTGGCAATTTTAACTTTACAGCCTCTGAAGTAAGTTTTAAAAATGTGTGCTTTCCAAAATCGGCAAAGAAATACAGCATAGCTCCTTTGAACTCTGTTTGTGCAAATATACAGTAAATGTGAAGATACACATGTACAGTATGTATAAATGTATTCATGCATATATGTGCACATACAGAGACATTTGTTTACATACTTCAGTGGCAGAAGGCAGTGAAAGGCATTGTTTTTTTTTTCTTTAATTAAAGCAAAGGTCCCTTTACAAGAAAGGGCACAACAAATAGAAAGAAAATAAGTTACTGCATTAAACTTATATACTTTACATACATATATATATATATATATATATACTTAAAAAAGGTTTATATTGCAAAACTTGCCCTAAATTGCCCAAGAACATTAAAAAAAAGATAACTGTAATGATTAATGAAAGCAGGAAGGAGAAAGTCAGTTTACTTCTCAGCTTTCCTCTCCCAGTGCAGGACCGGGAGGGACATTCTCATCATCTTTGTCAGTTTAACTGAAAGACCGCAGTCTCTCAAATTCACAGAAAAAAAAATTTTTTTTGTCATATTAACAAGAAAACAATAACAATCGTGAGAACATTTCACTTTACATTCGTTCAGATGCACAAAAGTAGGCACCAACCTGCATGCCGTGGGGTTGCCTCTCTCCCAAAGAAATCTGACAGGATAGTAAAAGTAACATGAAAGGGGGTAAAGAAATCACGCGCCCAAAGTACATTAGGTAAGCTGTAGGCCCTAAGCGGAGAGGTGCCATTGGAGAGGAATGAGCATTTCGGAGCTTCTCTTTATTTTATTTTTTTTATATTATTCTCTTGAGGCTCTGTTTTTGCAACCAGGCTCTTGGAAAGATTACAATGGAGAGAAAGAATGACTTCTTCTCATCCATGTTCTCATCTCCTTATCAAGTTTGCTTGTCTTGGTGGGAGTAGGGATAGCAGTTTTACACTGCAACACTCGATTGCGATGAGAGCAGGCCATTCAGCCCAACAAAGCTCGCCAGTCGCGTCCACCAAATTCTTCGAAAATAAACATCAAGTCGAGTTTTCAAAGTCCCTAAAGTCTTACTGTCTACCACACAGCTTGGTCGCTTATTCCAAGTGTCTGTGGTTCTCTAAGTAAAGAAAAACTTCCTAATGTTTGTGTGAAATTTACCCTTAACAAGTTTCCAACTGTGTCCCCCGTGTTTTAAATAGGAGGCGCAAGACTGACCGGTTTTCTCTTTCTCCAGGTTCTCGTTAAGAACCCACGGACACTCCTTGTCAGTCAAGAGATATACTCCCTCAAGTATGTCCTCCATTTGCCCCTCAGTCTCTTTACTGGATGCCCAAACCACATCAACTAGTTCTCCTTGTTCCTATGCATTTTTACAGATAATGAATATTATTAGCCTCCATATGGTACACAGCACTTGGAAACAAAAAAAAAAATGAAGCAATTACCAGTACTTAGAAAAAAATATGCGGCAAGTGACTCTCATATCGGCAAACCCAGATCCGTCCGACTCCCAGTTCTTTACGTGATTCGTTTGGTTTCTCATGCGGTTTGCTGTTCCCGGCAGCACCCAGACTCCATCTCTGCAAGCTATGAGCCTGCAGGAGTGTTTAAGCATGTACGATGACTACACGTCCCCCACTGCTTCATGCTCCTCCTGCCAGAAATATAACAACAAAAAGAAAACAAAAATGGCATCCTTCGGCTAAGGTTTAAGAGCGTCTGAGTTAAGAAGCATTGAAAATGCACACTGGACAAATGAACATCAATGGACCTGGTTTGTCTAATTACAGACGTCTTGAAGACCAAGTTCAATTTCACATCACATTCAGGCTTAAGGCCCACTGGGATTCTTGTGCATTGAGCTGCATGTTTACTATAAGACAGTTAACGGAGAAATTAACAGGGAGGATCAGTTCAAAATGGGGACTAATTATGGTTGGCGTCTGGCTTACGGAAGTGAGGCAGCATCCTCCCATCTTGGACATCGTCCTGGGCAACTGCATTCGGAGGAGGACATGCATACTGGTCCTACATCTTCCTGGAACATGGACAGCCAGCAACGGATTTCAGTAAAACACCTGGCAAATTTCAGATTAAGTAGGCGAGTATTAAAAAAAACGCTGCCGGGTCGAGAAATGCTCAGTCCTCCTACCCAATAGCCCCTTCTCATCAGCCTTATTCATTTGAAACAAGCATGCCTTCCACCTACTCATGAAGAATTTCAACCACCCCCCCACCCCCCCCAAGACTGTGAAGCCCTCCCATTATTTGTTTTTTTTTTTTTCTTTAAGGATAACCTTTAACGCTATCAAATCCCCTCTTTCTAGCAAAAGCAATAATGGCAAAACATTTTAAACACAAAGCCCACATTTTAGCTGGACTGAAGCTTTCATACATTACACCAGCTTAACAAGCACATCATTTACAATCAAAATGAGCGAGCCATGATTATTATTATTATTTTTTTTGCTTCTGGGCTTGTGCAGCTGAAGAGTTGATTGACGGCTGCTTTTCATTTTTTTTTTCCATAAAGGAGAAAGCCAAAAAAAAAAAAATAAAAATAAATAACAACTATAACGGCACACAACAAAATCCAACGTTTCTAGCAGTCCTGTGGCGTTAAAACATTCCCAAGCCTATTTGACAGCAGCAGGTGAAAAGAGGTTCAAGCACATTGAACCAGGGAATTGCTGGAGGGCATATGGTTTCTCTGAATTTTTAGTTTGTTTTGTTTTTTATTTATTTATTTATTTTTTTCATAGCCAGGGTGAAGCCGACGTTGTTGGCGTTGAGGATGCTGTCTCGGTGTCGGACGAAGCTGTCAGTTCAGGAGTCTCCGGGGCTTGCTTTAAATGAAACAAAACAAAAAACAAAAACAAAAAACAAACGCAGTGCGACACCATTGAAGACAAATTTTGTATGAAAAGAACAAATTCAGTTTTTTTTTTTTGTCTTAAAAATAGAGTTTTTAGCATGACTGATGCGGATGGAAGAGGCAAGAATTAAAGTCTAGGCAAGCAAGAAACCAAAACTGAATAGAAAAATAATATAAAATAAAAACAACCAAAACAACAAAGAGAGAGGATGTCTCTGCGGGGTGCAGGGGTGCTGGTTTTATGTGCGTGTATGTGCGTGTGTGTGCATGTGTGTGCGTGTGTGTGTGTGTGCGAGTGCATTTACGTGGAATCAGGAAGGTATCAAGAAGAAAGGAAGTATGGGTGTAGGTTTGGTAATGGTATTATTTTGTTTTTGCATTTCACAGAGCAAGTAAAGATGGAGAGCTCAGAGAGTCTGAGGATTGTTCACTACTGCTGTTCCGGTGATGTGCGCTCGCTCCGCAGGTCGATGATCCCTCTGGGTAGGTGAACACAAATGAAGATGTATATGAGGAGTTAGCTGGGTAGGGAGCACTCATCACAGGCTCAGTGTGCGCAAAGAAAGAACTAGAAAAGTCTACCTCTGCGCCCGGGTCCGACATCAGCCCTGGCTGCTGCTGGCTCTGAGGGTGAGGTGGGTAAACGGCTGGCACAGATGCACTGGCCAAGTAGAAAGGGTCCTCTTTGACGGCCAGGCCAAGAATGGACACCGAAGGCCTGACTTGCTGCTGTTCCTGCTGCTGAGGGTCCTCCTCAAAAGGAATTTTACAGGCGGGTTGATGTGCCACCAACACAAACTCCAGGCGGTCCTTTTCTTTTTGAAGTTCGGCAATCTCAGCCTCGAGTTCTGCCTTCTCTTCCTCCAGTTGGTCAGTCTCCTGTGATGGAACACAGTAATTACATGATGAGATGAAAAGGAAGAAATCATTTGTTTTATAGCCACCTGGTTGGTTTTCATTTCCTTTGTAGGACATATCCAGCCATCCTTCCATGCGTCCATATTTTTAAATAAGGCTGGAAGGATGAAGGCAACATGGAGCTAGACACAGTACAGTAGAAGCAAATCATACCATCTTAGCATTTAAAAACAGGAAATCACGCATCTATAAAGAGTGCGAGGGTGGTTGGAACAACTGATGGAATACCCTAACAACTACTCAAGGAGAAAATATAAAATGAAGTGCCATGTTAAGGGGACAACAGTTGCTCACTTGGTAAATGTAGTGTGGTACTGACACATCAAAAGCAAAACTTAGAAGAGAAAGAGAGCAAGCTATTTCTGGTCTATCCAACACAAGAATAGGCTTCATAGCCATAAGTCCATTCAATATTGGAAATTAAGGTTAAAGCTATCATATGTAATAATGTACAACCTTAACTTAAGCTTATAAAATGACAACAAAAGATGTGGTCATAAAAGCAAAACGTTCAGATAATCATAATGCTATACTTAAAGTTGAAATGCTGGACAGGGTCCCGCTGTAATTCTCATTCATAGAAGAGTTGTAGGCTGTGCTCTTTTAAGAATGATTCCAGTTTGGTTATGCAGTGTTTTACTAATTCTGATGAAGCAATTACTGCATTAATCATGTCTGGGTATTCTAAAATGTTGCATTGATGCTTTTTTTTTATTAAGCACATTAGAGGGACGGTTTGGAGACAAAGTCAGAGAGGCGAGATTGAGTTGGTTTGGACATGTGCAGAGGAGAGATGCTGGGTATATTGGGAGAAGGATGTTAAGGATAGAGCTGCCAGGCAAGAGGAGAAGAGGAAGGCCTAAGAGAAGGTTTATGGATGTGATGAGAGAGGGGACATGAGGGTGATGGGTGTAACAGAACAAGATGCAGAGAACAGAAAGATATGGAAGAAGATGATCTGCTATGGTCACCCCTAACAGGAACAGCCAGAAGAAGAAGAAGAAGAAGAAGAAGAAGAAGAAGAAGAAGAAGAAGAAGAAGCATTGTTTTGTTCTTAGGATTCCACTTTGTATTGCATGATTGCCACCATTTTCATTTATTTTGTGTGACGTGTGACGCTATATTGTTTGAAGCTACGCACTGTAAACTACAGTCACTAAAATCAACATTTTAGGACCATCTGATGGAATACCACAACCACAAGTCCAGTCAAAAGTCAAGTTGGGGAGTATGCACTGATATAGTATATTGCCGCACCCATTGCACGACAAAACAACTCAGGATCGTGGTTGGCAACCCGCCAGGCAAACACCCTCCGGAAATAACCCTCTATCTGCCGCAGCCAGGTGTTACGTAGGCGAACCCTTGGCCTGGTGCAGCCACTCAGGTCCCCTCACCCTCGGGGAAACGTGCCACATGGCCGTAGTGCCGTAACTGACGCTCCCTCACAATGCAAGTAATGTGCCTCATGCGGGACTCCATGAGCAACCACTCATTCGACACAAAGTCAAACCAGCGGTACCCAAGGATTCTCCGGAGAGACACAGTACCAAAGAAAAGACCTTCATCCTTTTGCATAGATATAAGGAGCACCACACACCCCTTTCCAGCGATCTCATGACCCCCCATGCTCTCTCAATCCGTCTACTGGCTTCATAGGAAGAGTCACCAGAGACGTGAATGTCACTGCCAAGGTAAGTAAACCACAACCACGCAAGGAGAAAATGTGAGATGAAGTGCCATATTAAGGTGGCAGCAGTTGCTCGCTTGATAATTGTTGCGTACCAACTGTGGTACTGACACATTAGTAGCAAACCTAACAGGCAGAATTTGGGAAAATCTCAGTTCTGGAAAGATGTTTCTAAGGAGATGAACACTTCTTTAGGGACAACAAGAGAACTGGCAAAGTTGACTAATAATCACCTGAGTTTCTTAGTAAGTTGCAACCATATTAACAAGGGGAACCTACCAGAGTTGAAAAATACAAAACGTGGTACAAGTAGAACAGCAAAGTGAAATGAAGAACCATACAGGCTTCTACTCAAAGGCATATGTGCATACAATCATGATAGATTTGTGCCTGTCAGATCTTCTTAAACTGCACATTGACTTCCCAATCAAAAGGACTTTCAAGAAAATCAAAGATATTCATTCATTCATTCATTCATTCATTCATTCACCTCTTATCCAGCACTGGGTCACGGGGCAACAATCGTAGCAGTGTGGCCTACACAATCCTTTCCCCAGCCACACTTGCCAAATCATGGTGTGTGATCACAAGCCGTTCCCTGGCCATCTGGGAGATATAGTCCTCACAGCAAACTGTGGGTCTTCCCAGGGGTCTACTTACACCTGGTCTTACCCATAAAACCTCCACAGGGAGGAAGCATGTGTTTCAGATACCCAAATCACCTCAATTGACTCCTCTTGTTGCAGAGAATCATTGGCTCTACTCTGAGCCTCTCCTGGATATCTGAACTTCTCAGCCTATCAGTAAGGGACATCCCAGCCCATAGTCTCTAATTAAACAGAACTTCACTCAGTAAAAAGAGAAAATATTCATAATAACACTGTGTGTGTGTGTACAGTATGTGTGTGTGTTTAACAAGGTCCAGCAGAATTGAATGACAGTGTGCAAAGGGAAGCAGCTTTTATAGATCGGGATTCTGAAAATACAGCCCAAGGTGTGACATGGACTGGAACTAGAAGTGATCCCGAACTGGGCGTAATCTCAAAATAAAAAGCAGGTTTGAACACAAGGGCTTTAATCATTCTAGCACAAACATCTCATCTTTTATTTTTAATCTAAACTTTATCATATTTTTATTTTAGTTAAATTGTGTCCGTATCTATATTGATTAATATTGAAATGCATTATCATGGTGGGAATAACAAAAGGTGTAAACTGCTGGGATGTCCTATTTTTTAAAAGTAAATCCCTTTTCTTAATTCTAAATGACAACTAAACTAAAAACCAAATACACGCACTTCTAAAGATTATTGTTGTTATAATTACAAGTTAACGGGACTCTCGTAATTTTAAGCATGGTAGTTTCACTTTGTAGACTACTTGCTGTAGAGAGGCCAGGGAGGGATCCACTATCAAACTAATGAAGCTTAACCTGCAGGGCCCCTAAGCCTAGAGGGGTCCCAGAAGTGTCTTTTATTGTCATCCCCCCATAACTCAAAAACTATAAGGCGGAGGAAATCTTTATTCATACAAGTGACTTTGACATGTTTGACAATTTAAATCAAAATCTGAGATGTAGTGGTTAATATTTTAAAAAGATTGTGGTGATCTGTTGTGGAATAATCCCATTGAAGAAGTTAACAGTGGTTACCCAGAATTCTTTGCTGGTTGCAAAGGAGCCCCCGTAACAGGGTCCCAAAAATGTAGGTCAACCACTGGTATAGACTTCAACTGACAAACATCATTCCAGTCCACAAAAAGTTAACCAAGTGCACTTGTGAAAATACTGGTTCTTTAATGGAATTTTATGTTTCTTTAGTGGCTTGTGTGGTTCTTTGTAGAACCGTTCTTGACAAAGCACCTTTTCATTCTTGGACAGGTTCTTTGCATTTGAAGGTGGTTCTTTGTTTGGAAAAACGTTCTAATATGTAGAATGGTAGGCTATCTAGCAAGACACTGAGCCTGTGATATTGTATGAAGGAAGAGCCCATTTAAAATCAGGAGTCACTGGTGTCTCACAAATTTGTTTCCATTTCTTCATGGTTAGTTACCATATGGAGCTTATTATGGATCTAAATAAATAAAGGGTCTTTCTGGAACCTTCATGTGGATGGGTCTTTTGGGGAACCAAATATGGATCCCCTTTAGCATCACTCTGAAGAATCTCTCTTTAGTTTTAAGAGTGTGCTGAGAGTGGCATGTGTACCAAGTGCCTAGCCCTGTGCAAAGGGAATGATAGTAGGCATCACTTGCAACTGGCTCTTGAGGATGTAAAAGGTATTTTTTTATCCGATATTTAATACTTTAATGTCTGATCGCAGTCATTACAGGCATATTCCTTTTACACTTTCCTTTGCCCATTTCTCTCTCTCTCAGCACTTCTCCACCTAACAGGTAATGTGTGGTGACCATACTGGCACAAAAATGGCTGCCGGCACATCATCCAGGTGGATGCTGCACAATAGTGGTTGTTGAATTGGCTCTCCACTCACTGAAGCGTTTTGAGTAGTGAGAAAAGAGCTGTTTAAATGTAAAGATTTAATAATATTATTAATATTATCCACATCGATTCTCTGTATGCACATTTTTAAACAGTTGATAACTCATTGTGACAAACTAGGGAAGCTAAAAAAAGCTAGTGATAAGAGTTGTGTGTAAATGTTTTAATGTCAATTCATAAAATGGCACTCTTTTTCACTAATCGACTGTTCCCTAATGACTACATGGTACATCTGTTTAATTCATTCAAAATTTAACCAGAAAAAAAGATATTCCACTGGAAAAAAACAAAAACAATTTACACTATTTTTTGGCAAAAGGACGCCTATTTGTATCATGGAAACCAATGAACAAGTAAAGTAGAGAGAATAGTACATTAATGTCACTGAAAATGTATGCTTTTTTATCATTATAACTATTCTGGGCCTTTCCAGAATTGGAAACTTACGGACTGCAGCCGATCTGTCAGCTCCCGCCGGCGATTGCGACACTTAGCAGCAGCCAGCTTGTTGCGTTCCCTTCGCACACGTCTCCGCTCTTCTTCTTCTGGGGTGAGCTGAAGGAATAAAAATACGAGAAAGAGAATGAAAAAATTAATAATTACAATTTTCACAAATATGCACTGAAGAGGCAACCCAATACAGGCTTGAGGAATGGCCTCTGTGCTGTGGTGCAGGGCTGGGTGCTACTTCAGTCAAAATCCCCACTATGAGCAAGTCAGTTTCCCCCTATTTTGAGAACTTTCCCCCCCCCCCCTGTTCTGAAAAACAAAAAAATCTGACATGTTTAATAAAGGCTGTTTTAAGAATGGGAAACACTGATGTATTGTAAAGAGAGGCCTAGTCACTTGTACAAATTGGTTAACTAACTAACTCAAGCTACTGTTGCACTAAAATATTTAAAATTACTCAGATGGAAAATCATTTGCAACTGTCCTGTGTATGATTGCATGCCACCTGCAAGAGAATGCCATGTCTTTGCTCTACAAGGAGAATATTCACAAATGAGGGGCACCGTTTGTTATCCAAAACAGTTTCAGATTTGTCACTTGATGAACAATCACGTTAACGAAAAAACTTAGTAGGTGTATTCTTTAGAGAAGTTAAAGTTTAATTAGCTTACTGCACATAAATCTCTCATAGGACTGCTAGATCGGTCCCCGATATGTGGGAGTGTGTGTGTTTGTGTGTTCACTCTGTGATGGACTGTCATCCTGCCCATGAGTTGTTCCTGCCTTGTGCCCTCTGATTGCTGGGATAGGCTCCACCTGCCCTGCGACCCTGCCCTAGATAAGTAGGTTAGGAAGATGGATGGATGGATGAATTGAAACGCGTAAACACGTACTGTTCTGTCCTCTGATATGCACAGACAATTTCATTCTAAAAGTAATAACTCAAGAAGGTGTTTATCCCAAAATTGAATATGCAATCACGGCATCCTTTTTAAGCCAATACACGTAAGAAAAGTAAAATATAATCATTGAAATAATAAGCACTATCTACAAACTCTTGCTACGTACTCAATTTACTAATGAAATCCTCTCTATCTGGACCTTGATGCTTTGGGAGTTGTCATTATAAATGTTAATTGTTATACTGAAATATACTCAAAAGATTTGATTCTAATCTTGTCAAGCTAAGATGACAACTTCTCAGAACTCTCTCAGCTAATACCAGGCCTAGATACAGTATGCTTCATGCTTAGCTGGATCTCTGAGTC